>NC_091951.1:295541931-295897431 GCF_031021105.1 Erythrolamprus reginae | reverse complement strand
CCTTTTTTTATGCAAGAGATATTGGGAGGATGAAGTGGGTGTCAAACATGACATATGTTTATTAAATGCTTTTCTCCTTAATTATCTCATATACTTAATTTTATAAGTCCCTTTGAGGTTTTATTATTGTAGTGCAGTGTTTCCCAACCTTGGCAACTTGAAGATATTTGGACTTCAACTCCCAGAATTCCCCAGCCAGCAAAAGCTGGCTGGGGAATTCTGGGAGTTGAAGTCCAAATATCTTCAAGTTGCCAAGGTTGGGAAACACTGTTGTAGTGGATCATTCAGTGGGAAAGTTCTTAATTGAAATTACATAGGATTATTAATCATATGGAGATGCATGTGCTGCCACATAAAATCTACACCTGGACTATTCATCAGGCAAGTTGTTTAGCCAAATTGACTGCTGAGACCTCTTTCATGAAACAAAAAGGTGCCAAAAGGATGTGTGCCTGTACTACCACGCGTGCCCACACCCCTAATGCAATTCCTTCCCCCTCGTGCACATGTGCACAACCCCTGTGCTGTCCCCAGCGGTAGGCTACTAGCCGGAATGCTAAATTGCACTCGCTGCTGCGGTTCGTAAGTGCTTGCGGGGCCAGCACGATTTTACTTCTGCACCTGTGGAGGTAGCAAAATCATGCACGGAGCCGCAGATGAACCCGTGTTTCAGCATGCATGGAAGCAAAAAAACCCTTGCTGAAACAGGGGCACACCTGTGGCTCCGTACGTGATTTTGCTACCTCCACAAGTGCAGAAACAAAATTACGCTGGCACCGCAAGCACTTACGAGCTGGGGTGGCAAGCACTTACGAGCTGGGGTGGCGAGCCAGGTGGCGAGCCAGCCCAGAAGGCTACTATAGACAATGGTCCTGAAAGCAACTTGAAAACACCACAGGATCAAGACAGTTCTATTCACCTTTTCCTGATTTAATTACATATGAATCCTGTTAAATCAGAGGCTGGAGGCAGAGGAAGAGGGTAACAGCTCTTTATTCAATAATCAGGAACATTAAAAGTGACCAGTTCGCAGGCAGGTAGTGACTTAAAGACAAGCAGCCAAAACCGCACCTTATATACTTTATTACCAGCGCTGGGATTGGTGACAATATTTCAAGACTTCGCGCTGGGGCTTCCTATTGGTTGCACCCGGCGATTCCTTATTGGTCGTGCCTTGACTTCCCATTGGTTGCGCTAGCGGGTTTCTCATTGGTTGCGCTTGCTCCAATCAGTGATCACCTTTATTCTAACAACTTGCAAACATAACAAATCCCATCCCCAAGAATGATCAATGCAATATTCATCTTATACCAGACCTTCATCCCAATTGGTAATCTTAGAAAGGGAAGGTTGGGATAGCTAAAAATTATCCAAGATAGTGGGGTTGGAGCATGGCTTCTTGGGGAAGGGCCATTCATTCATGCCATTATTTTGATTTCCTCACCTCCAGATGTGTGGATCACTGTCCACACCTTGCCTCTTGTAACCTCCTTGGTAGCATTCAACAAATCATGTGGAACAGTTATCTAATCTAAACATGAGCCAACAATGTGCAGCAGCAGCCAAAAAAACCAATACAATCCTAAGCTGCATCAACAAGGGAATACAGTCCAAGACCAGGGAAGTCTTAATACCACTGTACTATGCCCTGGTCAGACCACACCTGGAGTACTGTGTTCAGTTCTGGTCACCACACTTCAAAAAAAACATTGAAACTCTGGAGAAGGTGCAGAAAAGAGCAACCAAAATGATCAGGGGGTCTAGAAACCAAGACTTACGAAGAGAGACTGCGGGAACTGGGCATGGATAGCCTAGAGAAAAGGAGGGCCAGAGCGGACATGATAGCAGTCTACAGGTATACGAGGGGTTGCCACAGAGAGGAGGGGATCACTTTATTCTCCAGGGCACTGGAGGGGCGGACGAGGAACAACGGCTGGAAGCTGACCAAGGAGAGATTCAACCTGGAAATAAGGAAGAACTTCCTGATGGTCAGAACGATCAGCCAGTGGAACAACCTACCAGCGGACGTTGTGAACTCCAATACTCTGGACATTTTTAAGAGGAAATTGGACTGCCATTTGGCTGGGATGCTATAGGGTTCCAGCTTAGGCAGGGGGTTGGACTTGATGACCCGCATGGTCCCTTCCAACTCTAACAATAAATAAATAAATAAATAAATAATCCACATATTGTGAAACTTGCATTCCAGAGAAACAGGTCTACTTCTTCAAGATCATGTCTCCAATGTATCCCAAACAAACTTGCAAAATGAGGTCTCTGTCAATCGTGATGCACTTGCCCAGCCAGCAACCAACTCCCAGTGAATGTGAATCACTTTTACCCTTCAGGTACTGTGCAAATTTGTTACAAGCTAATGTAGCACTATAGCATCCCTGAAGCCATAAAAATGCTAAAATGGCTGTCAGAGTGGTTTCAGTTGAACACTTCTGATTTATGACAATGTCTAATGCTCTGTTTATTTACTGAATGTAATTGAGCAATTACTACTGAATTGCAGTGACAAACACACAAAGCAGGAAGTTCTAGTCCAGAGTTCTGAGCACCAATCATTTACCTAAAATATCTATAGAAGGTTTTGCTTCAGCGCTCTTGACATTTCCTCCTGCATGTGATAGATCCAGACGTGCCTCAGAATAATGTGTGAAATGGCCACACAATTCACGACTAGAATTTGGCTTTCTCACCTGACAACTTTGCCTGTAACTCAATCCAGGCAGGATATATCTTTACTTTTACTCAGAACTTGTTTGATGAATTATTTTTAACTGATCCCAGTCAAGACTAGAACAATTTTAATACGGATTAATTTACTGAGGAACATTCATTGTTATGATATTAATATTTGAGAGCTTTGTCAGGGTACTGAACCATAAGAGCAGCTCGTCCGCTGTGGTATATATAGTAAATAAATATCCTGCCATAATAATGATATGCTCTCCTAGCTCTCACACTGTATCTATCCCAAGCTTTGTGCTTAGTTAACCAAATATGTTTGCATAAATGGGTGGGTGAATATTTTGACAGCATTTATTTATTTATTTATTGGATTTGTATGCCGCCTCTCTTGGGGCAGCTAACAACAGTGACAAAAACAGAATGTAAAAATCCAATACTAAAAACAGCTTAAAAACTTTGTTATAAAACCAATCATACATACAAACATACCATGCATAAATTGTAGAAGTCTAGGGGGAAAGATTATCTTAGTTCCCCCATGCCTGATGGCAGAGGTGGGTTTTGAGGAGCTTACGAAAGGCAAGGAGGGTGGGGGCTATTCTAATCTCCGGGGGGAGTTGGTTCCAGAGAGATGGGGCAGCCACAGAGAAGGCTCTCCCCTTGGACCCCGCCAACCGACATTGTTTAGTTGACGGGACCCGGAGAAGGCCCACTCTGTGGGACCTAACTGGTCGCTGGGATTCGTGCGGCAGAAGGCGGTCCCTGAGATAATCTGGCCCGGTGCCGTGAAGGGCTTTATAGGTCATAACCAACACTTTGAATTGTGACCGGAAACTGATCGGCAACCAATGCAGACTGCGGAGTGTTGGTGTGACATGGGCATATTTAGGAAGCCCATGATTGCTCTCGCAGCTGCATTGATTAATTGATGACAGTCAATGACATATCATCCCAATTAAGTTAGAGGTACCTTATGTTAACTGGGCATGGGAATTTACAGTACCACAATCAAGACTAATCTAACCACACAATTACACCTGAAATGGGGAAACTAGAAATTGTAACTATGTTATACTGTGTGCATAACACTGGTCATAGAGTTCTGATGGTTTATGGAAGCACAAGAAATAAATGACTATGTATTTAACAGATTAACAGAGTTGGAAGGGACCTTGCAGGTCATCTTGTCCAACCCCTTGCCCATGCAGGAGACCCTACATCTGCCTCCACCTAGGATCAAACTCAAAACTGCCTGATTGTGGGGCAGGAGCTCTATCTTTTAGGCCATAGAGGATTCTTTGAGTAAATGGTGTGACAAGGCTAGTATTTGGAGCTAAAATTGGTATTGCTGGTGACTCTGTAAATAACATCTAAAATAGGATCTAAATATTTCAGGGCATTCAGAAAATCTACTGAAGAAAAGTAGTGGAAGAGTAAATTGGGGAAAATTGATCATAATAGACTTTTATTGGGCATAGTTGAGATACAACAGGAGAAAGACAGGAGTATGTCTTATTTAAAGATAAATGACGATACTCATTCACCAAAGTGTGCTTGTTTTTGTCTTGCCTGCCTTCAATTTCTTTCAAAAAGACAGTAGATAAAATAGGGTTCACCAACTTACAGCTGTGCAGCTAGTCCTAAAGGAGCAAAATACTAGAACGCACACTAATGAGATGGTTTTCTGCCTCCTCTTCACCCCTCACATAATATTTACTATCAGTTCCTACCGAGCTTGTATTTCTTTTTTCTTCTGGGAAGATTGGCACATTTACAATGAAAGTGGATGCTGCAACTCTCACTATTTTTTTAAATGCCTTATGAAATCTACTATAAAATATAATGGTATTTTATAGCAGGTTGGAAATAAAATATTCTGAAAGTTAGCACTATAACTGCTTCCTTTCCAATTTTACTAAAAAAAATACAGAAAGTGCTATATTTATTTGACAAAATGTCCACATTTGCAAATAAATAGATTCTAAGTAAGCCAAGATAGAAAGCAGGGGAAATACAATCCACAGTTGATATGCAGCACATTTGCCCAATCTCACTATTGAACTGACTCTGGGCAGCATATAAATGTCTACCGTACCGACCAAAGGACAATGATTAACAGTTCACCCAGGAATGTAATCATTGGTTCCTGCTAGCAACCTCTTAGGTTTCAGGTAAGTTATACTCACTTATTTGTTGTTGCTGTTTTTAATTACATGTTGCAGGGGTACAATTCTAGTACAAGTGCACTAGAGTGCCTTCCGTTCCCTGTCCTATTGCTCTCCTATATCTCCTATTCCTTTCTTCTATTCCTATATCTCTTCTTCTATTCTTTCATTGACATTTTCTATTACTATATCTTATTTTCTATTATTTCTTAGATATATTTTACTATGAGTATCTCCTCTATAACCTTCATCATTTACTTTAGATATATACCCACTAAAACCCTCATTGTGTATTGGACAAAATAAATAAATAAATAAATAAAATAAATAAATAAAACAATTCTGAAAGTATTGTGAGAGGTCAATACTATTAAGGGAACCACTAAAGGATTTGAAGATACAGGTCTCTAAAAGTTTGACCACTGTGGTTTTGCTCAACAAAGTCTAGGAGAGAAAAGCCAACATGATTATTGAGAGGTGAAATTTACAAGAAAAAAAGCTTAATTAGTTGCATGAAGGGAATAAATGTCAGTACAAACACATCTTGGAGTCACAATAGGTTGAAGGGAGCCTAAAGCAATATCCAGATATCAAGGAACTCTAAAGCTCAAGAATACTATTGTGCCACACTTGAGTCCAACAAGCAGTGCTATGCAGAAAACAAAGCATAAATTCTCATTCAGTTTGATAAAATGTTTTTGTTTCATTTTGATATGTCTTTCCAAGAGAACAGGTGACTGAGCGGTGGATGTGAATGTTCTGTCTTTCATAGGACAAATGGCTCTCCAGTCCAGGGGTGGGTTCCACTTATCTTCACCACCGGTTTGCTTGCTCAACTTGTGCATGCGCGCGCGCATCCCCTTGTGCAAATTCACTTCTGTGCATGCTCAGAAGGTGGATTCAGCCTGATACACAGCTGAGGAGCTGCTCAGCTATGCTTCAGGTGAAGAAATAAAGGTTGGTATTAACCTGGGGCCAGGAGGGAGGACTTTTTGCCAAGCAGAGGACAAGGAGAAGCCATCCAAACACAGAAAAAATCCTCCCCCCAAAAGCACCATGCATGGACTAGGACAGACTCAAATGGATCCCTGATGCCATCTTCACATCACCAGTGGGTCACTAACGGTTTGGGTGATCTGGTCTGAACTCAAGGTTGACTCACCCTTCCATCCATTAGAGGTGGGTAAAATGAGGACCCAGATTGTTGGGGACAATATGCTGATCCTGTAAACTGCTTAGACAGGGCTGTAAAAGCTCTTGGTATATAAGTCTAAATGCTAATGCAATTCCTAACTGGGAGAAACCCACACCTACTCCATTCAGACGCCTCCAATAACTAATAGACACCTCCAATAACAAATTTGCAACACGGTATCTGGCAAATACCATCAAGAGTATTTGCAATACGGTAAATTTGCAATACGGTAAATTTGCAAATACCATCAAGAGTATTCACAAGCACCTTGAGAATACTTCAGAAAAAACAGGTACTGTTATCATGCGGGGAAATGCTTAGAAATGGGAAGGACGGCATTACTGTAAAACTGACTGCAGCACATATAGGAAAGATAGTTTAATCTTTCTTCTGCTTCTAGAGAACTCCCTCCACCAATCTGTACTAAGAGAAAATGTTAGGAGAATGGAATTAAAAGTGACCTTAAGGTGTCAAACTGAAGGCCTGGGGCCCGGATCCAGCTTGTGGTGTGCTTAAATCTTGCCCACGAAGCTGTCCTGGAAACAGCAAAGGACTGGTCCATGGTGCCTCTGCCAGTGAAAACAGAGTTTGTAAGGGCTGCATGTGGCCCTCCCCAGCACTGTTTTCATGGCAGAGGGTTACAGGAGACCATCACAGTCTAAAACAGAGCCATGAGCCTGTTTTTTTTCTGGCAGAGTGCTTGGGCCTCTCAACATAAATGACGTTGGGCTGGTCATGTTCACTCTGGCCACACCTACCCCAGTCACCCTAGGTAAAAAACAATTGTGATGTGATCCTTAATGAAATCGAGTTTGACACGCCTACTATAAACCATAGGGCACACTGAAATCCACATGTTGACAAACTAAGACTCATCGTGGTTCTTTAACTAAAAAAACAGGACAATTTGTTAATGATCACCAATTCCACAACCTAAGATCATACCATTTTTAAAACCACATACCATTTTTTAAAGCACTGCTTTTGAGTTAAAAAAAGGACTCTGGGGATTTGGAAAATGTTTGGCCATCAGTTTCTCTAAGTAAGTTGCCATTAAAAAAACTATCCAATTTATGTTCCTTCATTCTCATCTTCAGAGATCAAATTATTAACTCAAGCCTGGTAAAGGTAGAAGAGATCTTATTGCCAAAAATGTCTTTGTAATAATAGCTGTAGAGTGAATTGGAGCACTTTTTTCCCTCCAAGCATTTCCTATTCAATGAACTCTCAAAAGCTTCTAGCACTTTCATTAATTCTGCTCTGTCATCTGTTCAACACTTTGGGTAAAACCACAAATGACTATGTTACAAAAGCAATTTTAATATTGTAATATCTTTCATCTTCACTCAAGTTAAATGGAAGCTTGGAAAGGAACCAAGATTTAATTTGTTATGGCTATATTAAAAGCATTGTGCCTGTGCCAGTTATACAAGTGGGCACCCTACTGAAACTGTTCCTTCAATATTTTCTATGGCAACTTCTCCAGATTGGCCTTCTCCAGGTCCTATTGGACAGACAATATCATCTGGCGGGACCTAGGGGAAGAGCCTTCTCTGTAGCGTCCCCGGCCCTCTGGAACAAACTTCCTCCGGAGATATGTACCGCCCCCTCCCTCCTGGTCTTTCGTAAAGCTCTGAAGACCCACCTCTGCCGGCGGGCATGGAGGCCGTGAGTGATGAGATTATCTCCAGCCGATATTATGAATGATTGAATTCGATGAATGTGTATGTCTGTATATGGGGTTTTTAACACTTTTAGCAATTTGTATCATTCTTTTAAAGGAAATTAGATTTCTTTTATATATTGTTGCATTTATAATATTGTACGCCGCCCTGAGTTGCTTGAAGAAGGGCGGCATAGAAATCTAATAAATAAATAAATAATAAATAACTTTTTAGCCTCTCCAAAACCTGGTTCTAGGCTGAAACACCTGGTAAACTTTTTAAGGCATAAGCAGAAAGAGCACTTTTAAAATACATATTTTTGCCGATCTGGCACTGGGCAGTCACAGAAAGGTACGGTTGGTGCTCTCTGAACTTGTTTGTTTTCTTGCAGATGTTTCATTACCCAAACTAAGTAACATCAGCCGTGCTAGATCGTCTCTATACGAACATGCATTCTTTAGCTTTCTTTTCATAATGCTTTCTATGTCATTGACCACTGAGTGGCAGTACAAACAAAATTCTGCAGTTATATATTTCCAGTCAAAGTACTGCAGCAAAGATAAGGACATGTGAAAGGGTGCTTCTGCATCACTGTGTGAAAAAAAGTAGCAGAAATTAAACTAATAAGCCAAAATGCAGAAAAATGTGATAAGAATGATGCTGTGCCACCTCTGCAGGCTTAGATTGATAGCCCTCATCTTTGCATCCATAATACTGATGCTTCCGTTTCAAAGGCAAAAAAGTACTTTGGAATCCACAGGGAGATCTGTGATTCCTTAAAACAGTTGTGCCATCTGATAGAATCTCAGACACATTAAGTTAAAGATCTGTTAATAGGTGAATTGCAGTGTTGGGATTCAATTTTTTTAAATACTGGTTCTGTGGACATGGTATGGGGTGTATGGCGTGGCTTGGTGAGTTTGGCAGGGAAGGATAATGTAAAATCTCCATTCCGTCCCCACTCCAGGAGAAGGTTACTGAAAAATCCCCATCTGGGGATCCAGGAGAAGGTTACTGAAAAATCCCTAGAACTTGGTAGGCAGGGAATAGATGGGGATGAAGCCAGTCAGAGGTGGCATTTACTGAACTACTCAAAATTTCTGCTACTGGTTCTCCAGAATTGGTCAGAAGCTGCTGAATACCATCTCTTGTGCAATGCTTATGCTGTGAAGTACTTTTTTCACAGGAATTTTCATAGCAATGTAGAATGTAAAGCTTGGCGGAAACCTTGCATTAATCTATTTTACTTATTTTCCAATTAAGGAATCTACTACTTGCAACATGGTCATTCAGGTTCTGTTTAAACAGAGATGAGAAACCATCATCACCCAAGGTACAGTGTTCCCTCGATTTTCACGGGGGATGTGTTCCGAGACTGCCCGCGAAAGTCGAATTTTTGCAAAGTAGAGATGCGGAAGTAAATACACAATTTTTGGCTATGAACAGTATCACAAACCATCCCTTAACACTTTAAATCCCTAAATTACCATTTCCCATTCCCTTAACAACCATTTATTCACCATTATTACTGGTACTCACCATTGAATAAGACACTTAGTGATCCTGATATTTATAAACATAATTATTTATTAACAATTTTTTTTTTGGGTGATAACAGCACTGATTGGCTAAGATTTTGGCCAATCAGCAATGGCAGACAAAAGTTTGGCGATGATGTATGATGTCATCGGGCGGGCAAAACCATGGTATTGAAAAAAACCCGCAAAGTATTTTTTAATTAATATTTTTTGAAAAACCGTGGTATAGGCTATTCGCGAAGTTCAAACCCGCGAAAATCGAGGGAACACTGTAATTTGTTCCATTTTTGAACAGGACATATTATTAGGAAATTCTTCCTAGAATCCAGCCAACAACTATTTCCTTATAATTTATTCTTTTAAAAAAATTCTTGCCTTGGCTTCTAGGACAGTACCAGACATGTTTATCTGGTTTTCTACAAGGCAACCATTTCAATTTACTTGCTGGCTTTTTGAATTTGTAGGCCACCTCATTCAAACAGCCATAGCAATAGAACTTAGATTTACATAGTTCTTTAGTTTATAGTGCTCTCTGAAAGCAGTTTACAGAGTCAACAATTTGTGTCCTCATTTTACCAACCTTGGAAGGATGGAAGATTGAGACAACCTTGACCCTGGTGAAATTTGAACTGCCAAATTACAGGCAGCCAGCAGGCAGCAGAAGTAGCCTGCAGTACTGCACTCTAACCACTGCACCACCATGGTTCAAATGACCATGGTGGCCTTACAAAATTAAAAATAGTAATAAATATGAAATAAATTCAGCTGCTTGGAAAAAAAATCTATCATGTTTTCTCAATATCACTTCTTTAGGCTAAAGGAATCCAAATCCATCCATTTGTCATATTTTCTTTCTTATAGTTTCCTTATCATATGGCCTGTCCTCTTCTGTACAGACAATTTCTAAAATATGGTGTCCAGACCTGGATGTGATATTGTAACTGTGGTCTGAGTAATGAATGTCAGAATGAAGTAATATGCTCATCTATTTATTAATTTTCTATGCTATCCATTTCAGCTAAGATGTTTACAATAAAACCACCCAAGCAAATGCCTAAAAGCACAGTTAAAACAGAATTAAGAACAAAGTTAAATTTTATAGGTCAAAAATAAAAATCAAAGTTAAAAAAATTCAGAAGATTAAAAAAATTAGGTAAGTTGGAAGGAGTGAACTTTATCACTAGCCACCCCAAGGGTTGCATCATTAGACTCCCCATTGCTAATTGTCAGAGCCAGGTCTTAACATGCTTTCAGAAAATTAGAAGAGTGGGCTCACCTCATCTCTGGGGATATGATAGCAATGGTAAAGAGGGCCCTCCTCCTAGATCCTACCAGTTGCATTTTTTTGGCCAACAGGATTTGCTTTCCTGGGCGGGACAGGTTGATTATGTTCTCTTGATCTTTATACAAGGCCCACATATAAAAGTCTCTTTGATATGAATGCATATTTTTACTATCTAGATAAAGGCCTCTCTTTACCAAGTAATATGTTCTCTATGCTTACTAGCAATGAGATCATTTTTCTTTACCATTTAACAATGCATGAAGAGAGAGCAGTAATATAATTGTCCCCAAAATGCCATCGACATGATTACCCATTCAACAAATCCCTCTTGATTTTCAGAGAATCGCTCCAGCCTTGGCAGGTACAGCATATAGCACCCAAAATCAAAGTCTGTGTTAACATGGAAATATATATTGTTAGCTTCTTAAAACCTGTTTGAGATTTTTCCCTATTAATTGCCATTACATGTATGGAGGAGTGGCCTAATTTAACGTTCCATTTGTATTTTCAATTTCACTTTGATTAGGTAACATCAAAGTGCTATCATTATCCAAACAAAAATATACTGATTTTTTTTTTTACTTTACTTGGCAAAAATCTGTGCAGCTAGTGCTTTCGGGAGGGCATCTTTGGGGAGACCCATGCAATTGAAGATAAGAGCTTTTCTGGTTCTTAGGGTGTTTTGACTTCTCTTTCCAACTGCAATCTCTTTCGCTTCCACAATATCTCCTTCTCCAGGTTAAGGAAAGTTTGAGGTGGGAAGGAAAGAAAGAAGGGAGCTATACAGTGTTCCCTCGATTTTCGTGGGTTCAAACTTCGCGAATAGCCTATACCATGGTTTTTCAAAAAATATTAATTAAAAAATACTTCACGGTTTTTTCCCTATACCACGGTTTTTCCCACCCGATGACGTCATATGTCATCGCCAAACTAATAATTTTTGCAAATAAATAACAAAAAAATAATTATTGTTAATAATTATTGTTAATAAATAATTATGTTTATAAATATTAGGATCACTAAGTGTCTTATTCAATGGTGAGTACCAGTAATAATGGTGAGTAAATTTAAGGGAATGGGAAATGGTAATTTAAGGGTTTAAAGTGTTAAGGGATGGCTTGTGATACTGTTCATAGCCAAAAATGGTGTATTTACTTCCGCATCTCTACTTCGCGGAAATTCGACTTTTGCGGGCGGTCTCAGAACGTATCCCTCGCGGAAATCGAGGGAACACTGTATTTGGAAAAGGGACCAAGAAGGAAAGCAGTGTGAGTATACCATCAAAGGGGGCAAATAGCATCCTTTCTTTTCTTGTCAGAAATTTGTTTCTCTTTAGCATAATACTATTTGTTTTTACATATATTTACCCGATTTCAAAGCACATTTCTGAAAAAGATCAGAAAGTATGTATATAATAATTGGAGGGAATGGTTAGTAAGCATTTCCATCACTACAAGGTAGGTCAGGTTGATGGATTATTATTCATTTTAAAGATAAACATGCTTCCATCATACTTTTGGTTTGTAAGAATTCTTAAACTTCTGCTAGAATTCATGAGAAGCTATTGTAGGTCTCAGTCTCTTTTCAAGACTTCTATTTATTCCTTAAGAACCAGATAAATATGCACAACTGGGAGACTAATATTCACGTAAACCTCAGGTTACGCAAACTTGATTAAATTGGCTCCTTCTCCCAATTCAGCATATATATTAAGAATTTACAGTGAGCAGTCAGATGCAATTTAAAATCTTTTAAAGATCATGAATTTTTCCAATATATAGACCAAAGCTTTTTGGAACAATTTATATTTAGAAGCACCTTGATCTGTGATATGTGATTAAGGGCGATTACTTTGGATTGCAAAGCTAGGCTTGGCCTTGAGTTTCCATCAACCTATTGAAGAAAAATCTGGGTCATTCAACAGGGGTTTCCAGAAGGAAAAAAACAGCTTCTAAGCAGGAAGCTCAAACCATTTTATGAATGATTTAGGTATATTTCATGTAGCGGTGTGCCACCATTCCTGGCCTTATCAGAGCGACCGGGAATGGTGAACGGCTCAGCCAGCCCTTACCTTGCTCCGGTGTGTGACCACCTGCAGGGGCACCGAGAGCACGGCATGGGAAGAAGGCCAGGTGGCCCCAAGTTCCGGCCACGCAGCCTGCTCTGTGTTCTCTTGTGCCGCAGGCATCTCTCTCCTGCGGCGCGAGAGAGCAGGTGCGTGGCTGGAGCTTGGGCAGGCTGCTTTTGCCAGCTGCCACTCTAGGTGCCACAGCAAGATGTCAGATGTGCAGCAGCCGAAATCTCATGCTTGGATGTCCTTCCGGCAGCAAAAATTGCCAGTTCCTTTGCTCCCGTGCATGCGTGGCAACAAAAACCCCCGGTAATTTTTGCTGCCAGAATTGCTCTGGTTGCAAGTGCACGGCACGTGCATGCTCAGCAGAAATGGAGCAAAGCTACACACTCCATTGCCACTGCTGGAATGGCATTTCCCCCCATTCCAGGTCCTGTCCATCGCTGCTTTCAGGTGAGACCTGTGGTTCCTGCTTATTATAATCCTGCTTCATAGAAAGCAACTTGTGGTGTGGGTTCTATTACGTTTCGACTATGCGGGAGTGTCAAACTGGTAGCCCATGGGCCGGATGCATCACACGCAGGCCACGCCCACCCCATCTCCACAAAGGCAAAAACCATTGCAATACATCATGATATGTCACATGACATGATAGAGTTTGACACCTGTAAACTACAGCATGTCTAACATGTTCATTTCCAGGAATGATTAACACTGACTGGAGGATGCTGGAACTGCCCAGACTATTACCAAGTCTTTGTAGTGCATCAGTAATGATTTCCAAAGTGTCAGAACATTGCTTGATTGCTAGGTTTGCTCAGCAATTTTATGAATGTAAGTAAGAGTGGTGTAATTCTTGTATAATGAAAGGAACATTATCAAAGTACACAAACATAATTTTGATTAAATTTTATTTCTTTCACACAGTGTTATGATTTGAGTTGTAAAAACGAAATTGCATATAGAAATATTTCATTTATCATCACAAATAGCATTTGTGGGAAATGTATTTTCTGTGTGTTTTGGGGAGGGGAGTCTGTAATTATATCATTGGGTGTGCAGTCTGTTTATTTGTTAACCTCAGATTTAGGGTTGAAATTCTCAGTTGGTTGAGGATGCTTCCTCTTTCTTCCTGCAAATTTTTGCTTTAGTAATAGGAATAAGAATAATACTGGAAAGTTGTAGGATCTGGAACCTGAAAAAGCTGGGCTGACTATGAAAGGGTTGCTTCCTGACTTACTTTTACAGACTCTAACTTGTTATAGCCTGAACAGGTAGAGCAGTGGCTGTGTAAATAGATATAACCAGATACTCTGTATTGGGAATTGGACAGAGAAGGGTCAATTTGAATATTAAGTGGCTATTTTCTCACAGCCTGTCATGTTACAGTAAGTGGTAGTCAGACTTAATGCATAGCTTTTAAGTTTTCCAAATGTTCTGATGATAAAGCTTTGGAAGCATAATACAGGAAAGAAATTGCATTCAATAAAGCTGCTAAAGCAAACGTCCAGATATTATTCTGTAATATACTGCATTAGGAGCAAGTATACACAGCTGACACCCTATTTCAGGTGCTTGAGTTTTCTATAAATTGAATAGGATTTTTCCTAAACAACATTGTTTATACCCAGTGCCATCTCACACTTGTAGACAGCAACTTAAATTATGGGTATACTTTTTATAGAGGTTGAAACTGGGTCCTCCAATGTCTCATATATTTCTTGGTGTAACAAGATTTCATCTAAACATCACCCCTACAGTCGGAAGATTTTTCAAAGTAAATCCAAAATAGCACTTTCCATGTGATAAAAGGTAGAAACTAAAATAATTAATAAATGATATTAATAAATATTAATATATCCAGGCGCTATACAAATTGAGCATTAATGCCACTGAACCCGGGAGAGAAAAAATAAGTCTGTGTTGAGTTACTAAAAGATGTCTTTCAAATTCTTCACCTTTGCATATGACCTTAGTAGGTGGTAGTCGCTTTCACTTTGTGTTATAAAGTTATAGTGATAAAGTGCCAAATATTCTTCAGCAAAGTTTATTAACTGGATTTTGAAAATTGAGATTTTTGCATAATTTTTAACTCTGCATCATATTTGCATCGTATTTAATTCTGCCAGTTCAATCCTTTTCAAACACCATTCTCATTTAGTTAAATCTTGGATCAGACAAATATTTGTGATACCACTCTGTGTGGAATTAATTCTAAACATTGGATCTAGAAAGTTTTGATTTGTAAGATCATAAAAGAGATGTAGGAATTTAAGGAGAAATAATTCCATGATATGGCTAATATTTCTATACACAATGACCATTGGCTAGAAACAATTGCTAGAAAATAAGTCTCAAATGAATTCAACAGTCATTGTGAGTGTTTCCTTTCCCATCTTCCTCCTGAACAAATAACATTTTGTCTATGAGAATTCATGTTCAAACTGGCATGGGGCAAAAATTGCAAGCAGTGAAGCAAACATGGGCTTGTTTTGAAGTTTTTTCCTGTTCTGCTGCTTGAAAAAGGGCCCTCCCACCCATCCCTGGATTTTAATTGACCTTTATTCCTTTGTCCGAAGCACAGCTGATCATCTCCTCAGCTGTGTTTTGGGAGGACTCAAGCTACTGAGCTTGCGTGGAAGACAAATTGCATGAAGGAATGCGTATGCACACACGGAATATATGCAATCATGGGCTTCCCCAGGTATGCCCATGTCACACCAACACTCCGCAGTCTGCATTGGTTGCCGATCAATTTCCGGTCACAATTCAAATTGTTGGTTATGACCTATAAAGCCCTTCATGGCATCAGACCAGAATATCTCCGGGGCCGCCTTCTGCCACACGAATCCCAGCGACCGATTAGGTCCCACAGAGTTGGCCTTCTCCGGGTCCCGTCGACTAAACAGTGTCGTTTGGCGGGTCCCAGGGGAAGAGCCTTCTCTGTGGTGGCCCCGACTCTCTGGAACCAGCTCCCCCCAGAGATTAGAACTGCCCCCACCCTCCTTGCCTTCCGTAAACTCCTTAAAACCCACCTTTGCCACCAGGCATGGGGGAATTGAGATATCTCCCCCCGGGCCTATACAATTTATGTATAGTATGTTTGTATGTATGTTTGATTAATAATGGGTTTTTTAAAAAATGTTTTAAAATTGTTAGATTTGTTATGAATTGATCTATTGCTGTTGTGAGCCACCCCAAGTCTATGGAGAGGGGCAGCATACAAATCTAATTAAATAAATAAATAAATAAATAAATAAATAAATAAATGCACACGTGCAAAACATCACAATGCGAACTGGTGGCAAAGGTAAGTGGAACCCACCCCTGCCCTATCCTCTTCCCTTTCTCCTCTAAATATGGAGATCATTTAGCACTTTGTAACTTTGTACAGATACATTTTTCATGATATGGCCAACAATAGCAGTAATTCTCAACTCTGAGAGCTTTGATTACAAGAATATACGTATTTAATGCAACTTGAGGATACATTTTATATCTCTATTATATTAAACAATTATTTTCATCCTGAGGCCTTGTAAAAGATGCTGTCATTTTTATTTCAAGTTGGTTAATGCTTCTTTGATGTTATAGTGTGTCTTAAAAACATAATAAACAATCCCTTGCCAAATTCACCAAATTGTGAAATGTGATGATGGCTACCTTTTCAAGGACTTACAGAGGATTCTGCTCAAGCAGCTGCATGAAAAATTTTGTATTCAGAATATGAAATATTTTTTTTCATCATCCCATTCTACCAGGGAATATAAAGGGAAATACTCTGGCTTATTAAATTCTATCAATAATAAAAACACTTTAGCTAGCTCAGGGCTGTCAAACTCATGGCCTGCAGGGTGGATGTATATGCCCTGGCCATGCCCATACTCATTTAGTGAAGGGGGGTAAGTTCCGATATGTCATGTGACACCACTGTGATGATGCAAGTTTCACACCCCTGCTTATAGAAACCTTTGCTTTAAACAAAGTTTAATTTGGCCAGGGATTACAAAAAGGTGCAGAAATTACTCCCTGTCCCCACAGTTGTTCTGATTTTGAGAAACCACGTGGGACTTAAGACCTTAATGAACATTAAGGACTCAAATGAAAAAAAAACAAAATACTTGCTTGACATTGGTGGAAGCAAAATGGTATCTCTGTCAGGTCTAGGACAACTCGCTGCAGCCAATTTGCCAGGGCCAACTTGCCATGGGACAAGTGTTACACTAATATCAATGCAATGGTGGAATAGAATTATTAAAGAAAGAATGCAAAAGGTATATAAAATGAAATATAAATGATAAAAAATATTTGTTTTTAAAAAAATATTTTAAACGATGAAATTGAATTGTTGAATTTTCCAATGGCGAGTGGGCCATTGATGAGTTGACAGCAATGAGTTGGTCACAGCAAATTGGCTATAGCCGGTTGTCCCATTCTGATCTCTATCTCCCTTCTTTGTTTCGTCCTTCCTCTCCCTCCCTCCTTCCCTCCCTCCTTCCCTCCCTCGTGAGATAAATAGAAATAGTACAGTGGGTAATTAGGATGGATACTCCTAAAAGGCCTTTGTTTATTCTAGTTTTAAATTTTACATGCACAGCAGCAGAATAGAGATGGAAGGTAGAATTCAAATGATTCTACCTCAATTCTGTTTCATGAAAGGAACAATTTTATGACTGTGTGTCCAACATGATAGCATTTTACCAGCATTACCTGATACATTCACCTCATTTCTGATTTCCAGTTTTAAAAAATTCTTATTCAACTGTTAAATATTCATGAAGAAGGTTCCAGAGTTCAGAATCTGCATGGAGCCTCCTCAGCCATCCTGATTGGTTGTTCCGTTTGGCGGGAGACTTGTTACCATGTCAGATAGAGTTTGTTACATTTCTGTAACCCGTTCGCATTAACCCTGTCAACTCTAGCCGAATAAAGGACTGTTAATTCTACCAAGTTAACTCTCTGAGTATTTTTCATCAACCTCTTTAAAATTATTGTTGCCTAAATATTACAGGAAACGAGTCACTGAAACTATAAATCAATTTATGATTACAAATACTTTTTTTTGCATATATAATTTGTGCCTGGTCATGGAAAGTCACGTGTTCTCCATTGCTTTATTTCTTCCTCATTGTCTTCTCTCATTCCTTCCTCAATATTATTTTCAAGCCTATTTTTATAAGCCAGGTGGTTTGATAAAAGGATGTAAGATTTATTTTATTATTTATTGCTTTGAATGTAATTCTCTACATGGCATACAATAACAATCAGAACCAAAAACAAATGACAATATAAAAACATGTAAAATCTTATTAAAAAACCCAAACAATATAATAAGCAACCAAGATAAAAACAAAACAATTAGCAGCACTCAAACAGCTGTCAGCCTTCCAAATATTCAAGATAAAAAACAGACCAAATGAGCTACTTCACGTTTTATGGTACAGCTACATTAACAGAATCTTGGAAGTCTGAAAATACATTCTCCTGCTGTTTCCTTCACAGACTGAGAAATTAAGGAGGGTGCTTCTGAGACACTTTCTCTATCTCTTATATAGCCGCCCCGAGTCTTCGGAGAGGGGCGGCATACAAATCTAATAAATAATAATAATAATAATAATAATAATAATAATAATAATAATAATAATAATAATAATTATTATTATTATTATTATTATTATTATTATTATTATTATTATTATTATTATTAGGCTTATGTGATAATTCCCTAGGCAGCACCTCTTTGCCTGTATCTCAAGGCTTTTCTCACATACCATTAGACCTTAGACACTGAGACAGGACTTCTACAGTATCACTTTATTAGCTCGGGGCAGAAATGTAAACTGTCTCATGATGCTAGATGAACTTTTCCAAGATCCCTAATCAGGAGTAGAAATGTACCAAACTGTGGAACCCTGCAAACCATGGACTGGATCTTTTGTGCCTGATCAACACTAACTGAAGTCAGCCCCAGAGGAAGGAGGAGAACCAGCATAATACAGCAATGGTTCTCAACTTTTTCTTCACCATGGACTCTCTTCAAACACCTTTTGCGGCCATGGCCATGGACTACCAAGACTTAACTCAAGGTTTAAATCGTAACATTTATTCAGCCTTTGCAGTCTTCCTTTGATGACACCATGCCATCCCCAGGGTCCATGGACCACAGGTTAAGAGCCATTGCAATAAAGCATCAATCACTCCCAACCCCTGGAATTGATTCGGAAGGATACAATGATTGGTGGTATTGATAGCCTTAAAAAGAATGGATCTGTTACTCTATCCCATTCATGTCAGAATTAATCCAGAAGTGTGACCAATATAATTTCAATTCCTGACCCAAGTCTAAAATCAGACTGAAAGGGATCCAAATAAGATGTTGAGATTATAGAAAGAGTGCAGAGAAAAGTAACAAAGATAATTAGGGGACTGAAACCTAAAACATATGAAGAACGGTTGCAGGAACTGGGTGTGTCTAGCTTAATGAAAAGAAGGATCAGGGGAGAGATGATAGCAGTGTTCCAATATTTCAGGGGCTGCCACAAAAAAAGAGGGAGTCAAACTATTCTCCAAAGCGTCTGAGGGTAGAACCAGAAATTTCCGGACAGTTAGAACAATTAATCAGTGGAACAACTTGCCTCTAGAAATTGTGAATGCTCCAACTCTTGTTGTTTTGGATAACCATCTGTCGGAAGTAATGTAGGGTTTCTACCACCTAAGTAGGAGATTGGACTAGAAGACCTCCAAGACCTCATCTAATTCTGTTATTCTGTTCTGTTAACCAATTTCTTCTGAATCTGTTGTTTGACCATTCTCTCAACAACCTTCTCTAAAATGGAAGATGATGAAAATTATCTATTTAGTTTTAGCTGAGTCTAATGGTGGTATCTTGAGGAGAGGCAAATCATCACCTCTTTGGGGACAGGGAGTAGCTAAAATTAGAGTTCACCGTACTGAAATCCAAGCGCATGTCTTAATCAATCTAGAGAGATGTGGATCTAATATATGTGTTGCCAAAGTCATAATCATATAGATATATGTAGATTGTCTTAAGTCATGAATTAAAAATATTTCAATAGACAACCAAGTATTTAGTTTAGAATAGAATCAAATAGAATCAAATAGAATTGAATAGAATAGAAATTTATTGGCCAAGTAGGAATTCCACAAGGAACTTGTCTTGGTACTTATGCTCTCAGTGTACACAAAAGAAAAAAATATGTTCGTCAAGAATCATAAAGTACAACACTTAATGATAAGCCGGATATAAATAAGCAATCAAATCATATTAGAAAATAATCGATATAAATCGTAAGGATACAAGCAACAAAGTTACTGTCATACCATCATTAGTATGGGATGAGATGGGTGATGACAACGATGAAATTAATAGTAGTGCAGATTTAGCAAATAGTTTGACAGTGTGGAGGGAATTATTTGTTTAGCAGAGTGATGGCATTTGGGGAAAACGGTTCTTGTGTCTAGTTTTTCTGCTGTGCAGTGCTCTATAGCATCATGTTGAGTTGAAACAGTTTATGGGCAGGATGTGAGAGGTCTGTAAATATTTTCACAAGTCTTTTTGACTTGTGCAGTATACAGGTCCTCAATGAAAGGCAGTTTGGTAGCAATTGTTTTTTTCTGCAGTTCTGATTATCCTCTAAAGTCTGTGTCTGTCTTGTTAGGTTGCAGAACCAAATCAGACAGGTGCCGATGACAGACTCAATAATTCATCTATAGAACTGTATCAGCAGATACTTTGGCAGTTTGAGCTTTCTGAGTTGGTGCAGAAAAAACATACTTAGTTATGCTTTTTTGATGTTAGGTGTCCATTTTAGATCTTGCGATATGGTAGAACCTAGAAATGTGTAGGTCTCTACTGTTGATACGGTGTGGTCTAGTATGGTAAGAGGTGAAAGTATGGGAGGGTTTTTCCTAGTCTACCACCATTTATTTATTTATTTTGTCCAATACACAATGAGGGTTTTAGTGGGTATATATCGATATACACATAGTAAAATACATTATGAAGGTTATAGAGGAGATACTCATAGTAAAATATATCTAAGAAATAATAGAAAAGAAGATATAGGAATAGAATATATCAATGAAAGAATAGAAGAAGAGATATAGGCATAGAGGAAAGGTATAGGAGATATAGGAGAGCAATAGGACAGGGGACGGAAGGTACTCTAGTGCACTTGTACTCGCCCCTTACTGACCTCTTAGGAATCTGGATAGGTCAACCGTAGATAATCTAAGGGTAAAGTGTTGGGGGTTTGGAGATGACACTATGGAGTCCGGTAATGAGTTCCACGCTTCGACAACTCAGTTACTGAAGTCATATTTTTTACAGTCAAGTTTGGAGCGGTTAATATTAAGTTTAAATCTGTTGTGTGCTCTTGTGTTGTTGTGGTTGAAGCTGAAGTAGTCGCCGACAGGCAGGACGTTGCAGCATATGATCTTGTGGGCAATACTTAGATCCTGTTCTACGATTTTGAGTGTGTTCAGTTCCAGATTGTTCCGGTTATACCAAGCTAGTTGTTCAACCTCCCGGCTATATGTGGATTCATCAGTGCCTTGAATGAGGCTGACCATTGTGTCATCTGTGAACTTCAGTAATTTTACAGATGGATTTTTAGAGATGCAGTCATTGGTATATAGAAATAAGGGAAGTAGAGAGAACACACAGGCTTGCGGGGCGTTTTGTATTAGGAAATAGCAAATGAACATCTACTGTAATTCTCTGAATTATGATTCTTCCGCTGAGGATAAAGTAATCATTTATACACATTTTAAACTTGCAGGCATGGCCAACATTTCACTTAGATTCCTGAACTTCCATTTAGTGGCGACCTTCCATTGCTGCCTCAAGAGGTGTCTGTTTGCAATCTGGATTTTAAAAATCAATGTTGTCCTTTTCCTAGCTACGAGGTTATATCTGTAAATCCAACACAAGTATGCTTGCTTTGGACATGTGCTTGCAAGCTTTGTTCTATTAAATTATTCCAGTTTGTTTGTTTCTTATCTTCACTCTCTCAGCCAATTTGCTGTCTCATCCCTATTAAATTTGCCTGCCAATGCTGAGGTCAGCCTTTGTGAGAGCAAACTCTTTAATATTCTTGTAATAAGAACTATAATCTCCAGATAGGGCAGCATCTGACATCAATTTTCTTGTTACATTCTCCAGTGTCTAATTATAGTACTAATCAAATCCCTTGAAAAAGTGTAACATTTAGAATGCTCTGTTTATGTTAACAAGCAGCATTCTTAGGCAGCTGGAAAAGAAACAGATCTAGTAGTTATAGACTAGCCAGAAGAGAACTGACCCTGCTTCCTTTGAAGTTCTCTATATGTAAGAGCCGGAATACAGCGATTCAGATGCAGAGGTCTGGTTTTCAAAGACATTTGCACAAAGTCAGTGGCCCCCATTTCAGAAGGGATTCCACTCAGTGGCATTTGAAGGCAGGAGGGTTATGGTCAAACTGGTCAGTCTGATGAAAGCTGCCTGCTCCTCCAAAAGGGGAGGATCCCATGGTGCCACGATGTAACATTGCTTTGAATATTGTGATGAAAGTCATCAGAGCAATGAACAGTCATGTCTCCACACTTTGTTTGATATCATCCTCCTCACTTGCATTCTGTCATTGGTTCCAATCCACATGACAGCTCAGGAGGAGAGCATCATGTGCTGATAATACTGTTCTATTTTTCATTTTTGGCTGTTTCTTTTAGGGCAGAAGACAAGATAAGAACAGTAAGAATGCGATCTAAGCCAGGAAGCCCCAAAAGATGCTCCTGTTGCAGAGAGTTAGAAGTAGAAATATTGAGGATGTTGAAAGGACAAGAAGAAACAGAATATTATAAAGTTTTGGATAAGGTCTATGATTGGTTAGATAAAAGATCAAGGAATAACGAATAATAAATATTAGATATAAGTAAGTAAACAGTCACAAATGTGTAAATAGTTTCAACAGCAAATAGTATTTGAAATGTTAAGTGTATAAGAATTAAAGAGAAAGATCTAGTAAGGAATATAAGAATATGTATTTTTGTATGAAAATGTATGTATAAATTTCTCTCCAGAAACCTCTGATATGAGTAAGGCATCAAGAGCCCCTACATATGTTTGTTGGTGTCTTGTTTTGTTTCAATTTTTTTTAAAAAGCAGAAATACCCATCAAGGTATTTTGCTTCTTATGTTGCAGAATTTTCCATTCAATACCAGAATTATTGAAGCTGGTTTTTATGAGTCTTGCAATTTAAGAACTTGTAACTTAAATTCCTTTAAGTTACATTGTACTCCTCATTTCTATTTGCTTATAAAAAAATATATTATGTGAAAATGGATGGTGTCTAATTTATTTATTTATTCATTCATTCATTCATTCATTCGTTCATTCGTTCATTATTTGGATTTATATGCTGCCCTTCTCTGAAGACTTGGGGCGGCTTTCCTCAAAGCTTCTGTATTGAAAGAGATTTCTGATTTTTTATTTTATTCTCATGGTGCTCAAAAATTGTTTCATTGTTGGAGATGATGGAAAGTGCTATTGTTGCTTTTCTATAATTCTCAGGACATTCTGGCTGACCAGATCTCTTCTCAATAGGAGGAAATCCTGCCTGATGTCATTTCAGAAGTTTGAACTGAAGCATGGCAACCCAAAGAAGCTGAAGTTATAGGAGGGGAGAATTTATAATGAAAGATGGAAGCTAAATTCATACAACCTAATTTGCCACTTCATAAATTCAAGTGCACTTATCCCATCCTGATTTTTAAAAGACATTTTAAAAATGGATGCATTTTCATCAAACCAGAGGTGAAATGCTACCGGTTTGGCCCAATTCAGGCATACTGGTAGTGTCAGCTGCCAGTGGTTTGGAGAACTGATAGTGGCGGCAGCATGAGGCTTTGGCCACCCACCATTATTTCTTTTTTTAACCCTCTGCACATGCGTAAAGCCTTCTGCGCATACGCAGAGTGCGAAAAAGCATGTGTGTGAGAAGAGCGGGGGTGAAAAAGCACATTTCCAAAACAGTGGGAAAGGTAAGGAAATTTCACCGCCGCATCAAACTGATTGAGAACTGTTAAAAAAAGTATTGATCTTATATAAATTCTGGGAATCATATCAGCCATATAAGTAGATAGAAACATAGAAACATAGAAGTCTGATGGCAGAAAAAGACCCCATGGTCCATCTAATCTGCCCTTATACTATTTTCTGTATTTTATCTTAGGATGGATATATGTTTATCCCAGGCATGTTTAAATTCAGTTACTGTGGATTTATCTACCACGTCTGCTGGAAGTTTGTTCCAAGGATCTACTACTCTTTCAGTAAAATAATATTTTCTCATGTTGCTTTTGATCTTACCCCCAACTAACTTCAGATTGTGTCCCCTTGTTCTTGTGTTCACTTTCCTATTAAAAACACTTCCCTCCTGGTGTGGTGATGTATGTAGAGAATTCTATAAATTCCAAACAGATATATAAGGATAATGATGGTAGAATATTGATTGTACAAGTTGATATTGAACCTAGACCTATAGTGGTTGTTTCTATTTATGCTCCCAATGAAGACCAAATGACATTTTATAAAAATTTACATCAAATAATAATAGATTTAGCTATTGAGAATGTATTAATAATAGGTGATTTTAATGCTATTGTGAATAGGCAATTAGACCATTCAGGGGGAGGGAGTTATAATAAAAGGAAAAAAACAAAAAGAAATCTACTACCAAGTACTTTCCAAAAAATGAAAACAGAATTATTGCTAAATGATATATGGAGGGAAAGACACCCCCATAAAAGACAATTTACGTTTTATTCTAATCCCCACAAAATCTGGACAAGAATAGACATGGTATGGACATCAAAAATGGTTGCAGAAGAAATAAGGGAAGTAGAGATAGATGTTAATACATGGGCTGACCACAACCCAATAGTGGTTTATATAAGAAGGAACAACAAACAGAATATTTGGCGGATGAATAGAAATATACTAAATGATAAGAAATATAAAGATTGGATCGAAAAGGAATTAAAAATATTTCTTGAAATTAATAAAACCCCAGACACCACTCCACAGAATATATGGGATACACTCAAAGCTTATATAAGAGGGTTAACAATATCTTATACAGCAAAATACAATAAGGAAAATAAATTAAAGTACGTACAACTAATAAATGAATTAAAACAATTGGAATTTGCATCGCAGCAACACACCAAGAACAGAGACTTTAAAACAGAAATAAATGTAATTAAACATAAAATTAGAATTATAGAACAAAATCAAATAACTGAAAAAATTAAAAGAGCAAAACAACATTACTTTGAACATGCAAATAAACCAGGCAGATGGTTAGCATATAAACTTAGAAAGCAGAGTCAATCCAAATTGATAAAAAAATTAGAAGACAAAGACGGTACAATAAAATATGATACAGAAGGAAAGGCGGACATTGTTTATAATTTTTATAAAGATCTTTATGCCAAAGACAATGTTAGTGAAGATGAGGTTTTTAATTACTTACAGGCTTCAAAATTACCACAAATAACAGAAGATCAACAGACTATGTTGGATGGTCCAATAACAATGGAAGAACTCCTAACTATAATTAAAAAACAGAAAAACAATAAGGCCACTGGTCCGGATGCTATACCGGCAGAATGGTATAAGATAGACAATGAAATAGTAAGAAACTATATGTTAGAAATTTTTAATTTATGTAGACTTGAGGGTAAAATTCCGAAATCTTGGTCAGAATCGCTGACAACTTTAATACACAAATCCGGCACTGACCCACTAAAAATCAAAAATTATAGACCCATATCTTTATTAAATGTAGATTATAAAATATTTATTGCCATTTATGCAGATAGACTTAAAAGAATTATAAATGGAATAATACATCAAGACCAAAATGGATTTCTACCAGGGCGACAAATTAAAAATAACCTTAGAACAGTAATAAACACATTAGAATACTATGAACAACATCCAGATAAGACAGCATCCTTAATGTTCTTAGATGCTCAAAAGGCCTTTGACAACGTTAACTGGACATTTATAAAAATGCAATTAAACAAAATGAGATTTGGCTCAAAATTTGTTAATTTAATAGATACTATATACTCAAAACAAACGACTAAAATAATATTAAATAATAACCAATTACAAGCACTTGATATAAACAAGGGAGTTCGTCAAGGATGTCCTATATCACCATTGTTATTTATTATGACACTTGAAACTTTACTAATTAAAATAAGAGCGGATTCCGAAATAAAAGGTTTAACTATAGGAGACGAAACTTACAAACTCCAAGCTTTTGCAGATGACTTAACGTTTATAATTGAAAAACCGATAACAACTGTTCCTTCTTTATTGCAAACTATTGAACAATACGGAAAGGTAGCAGGTTTAAAGATAAATAAAAGCAAAACTTTTTTCTTAACCAAAAATATGAATAAAATACAAGAAACTAAATTAGAAAAGATTTCTGGAATAAAAACCGTAAAGAAAGTAAAATATTTAGGAATAAATTTAACAGCGAAAACAATAACTTTAAAAAATGATAATTACATAAAATTATTATCAGAAATTAAAAAAGATTTAGAAACATGGAATAACCTGAAAATATCTTTTTTAGGAAGAATTGCCACAATCAAGATGAATATTCTGCCTAAGGTTTTATTTCTCTTTCAGGTAATTCCAATAAACCCAGGGGGAACTTTCTTCAAAACTTTGACAAACTTAGTTAAAAAATTTATATGGCAAGGGAAAAAAGCAAGGATAAAAATAAACTGTTTGGAAGACATTAAAGAAAGAGGAGGATTTGGTCTTCCAAACTGGAAATTATATTATCAGGCCGCTGCCTTAACATGGATTAAAGATTGGATAACCTTAGAGAATAAAAGAATATTAAATTTAGAAGGACATGATCTTATGCTGGGTTGGCATGCATTTATATGGTATGACAAGGAAAAAAATCACTCATATTTTAAAAGACACACATTAAGGAAGTATTTACTAGAGGTTTGGAAGGACATAAAGAAAAATCACTTCTTAAATGTTCCAGAATGGATAGCCCCCCTAGAAGCAATAACACATCCAAAATCTATAAAAGACACGAAAATATTTTATAGATATAAAGAATTATTAAATGATCAGATGAAGCTAAAGCCTAGGAACAAACTACAAGAAGAAGGGATAATAATAGATTGGTGGCATTATGCCCAGATTCGATCCAGATACCAGAAGGATATAACTCTTTACACTTTTAATAAAAGTAAGAATTTGCTAAGTCATTTAATTATTAATAATTCAGTAAAAATGATAGGGAAAATATATAAATTTCTTATCGCTCACAAAAATATAGAGTTGACTCTAAAAGATACCATGATAAGATGGTGCAGAAATATAGGTAAGGAAATAG
This sequence comes from Erythrolamprus reginae, assembly GCF_031021105.1. NCBI lineage: Eukaryota > Metazoa > Chordata > Lepidosauria > Squamata > Dipsadidae > Erythrolamprus > Erythrolamprus reginae. The sequence continues at coordinate 295,870,377 of NC_091951.1, read as the reverse complement.
ATATAGATACTTGGGAAAAAGTCTGGATTAATAATTGGAAAATGACCAAGTCAGTTTCATTAAAAGAAAACCAAATTAAAATGTTTTATAGATGGCACCTTCCACCAAACAGGATAGCTAAAATGTTTCCTAAAACATCCCCACTGTGTTGGAAATGCAAGAAAGATATAGGAACTTATTACCATCAATGGTGGACATGTAGCAAAGCTAAAACTTATTGGAAGATGATTGAGAAGATATTAAAAGAAATATTAAAATATGACATAGATAACACCCCGGAATTTTACTTATTAGGAATTACTAATCAGACTTATAAGAAGGAAACTTTTTACTTAATCATACACATATTAACTGCGGCTAGAATAATATATGCGCAAAACTGGAAGGGGGAGGAAATCCCCAAGAAAGAAGAAGTTATAGCTAAAATATTAGATTGCGCCGAAATGGATAAGATGACAAGACGACTAAACGATCAAGAAGATACAAAATTTTATGAAACATGGAACAACATATATAAATGGTTAGATAAGAAAAAATAAGAGATAGATCTGTTTTTATTTAGGTAATAACAATATTAGATGTATTTGTTGATGATTTTGATATAGTAGTTTACTCACAAGCGATATATTAAAAATTTTGTTTTATGTATGTTTAGTAATTGAGATTTGTCTGAATGTTTGATTAGATGAATATATTACACATAAATAACATATTAAGCATTTTTACTTATACCGTACTAATATTGCATTTAAGATTTGAAAATTTTTTACTAGACTTTTTAACATTTAACAAATGTTTGATTATGTATTCTTTTTTCTATTTGAATGTATACTTTCAAAAGAAGCGGGGAAATACATCCCCATTTTATGTTTAATGTTTGTACGTTTGTATGTCTGTTTTATGAAAAATAATAAAAAAATTGATAAAAAAAAAAAAACACTTCCCTCCTGGACCTTATTTAACCCTTTAATATATTTAAATGTTTTGATCATGTCCCCCCTTTTCCTTCTGTCCTCCAGACTATACAGATTGAGTTCATTAAGTCTTTCCTGATACGTTTTATACTTAAGACCTTCCACCATTCTTGTAGCCCGTCTTTGGACCCGTTCAATTTTGTCAATATCTTTTTGCAGGTGAGGTCTCCAGAACTGAACACAGTATTCCAAATGTGGTCTCACCAGCATTCTATATAGTGGGATCATAATCTCCCTCTTCCTGCTTGTTATACCTCTAGCTATGCAGCCAAGCATCCTACTTGCTTTCCCTACCGCCTGACTGCACTGTTCACCCATTTTGAGACTGTCAGAAATCACTACTCCTAAATCCTTTTCTTTTGAAGTATTTGCTAACACAGAACTGCCAATACAATACTCAGATTGAGGATTCCTTTTCCCCAAGTGCATTATTTTACATTTGGAAACATTAAACTGCAGTTTATCTAGTAAAGCGAAATCATTTACCATATTACAGACGCGTATATTACAGGCAGCATATAATTACTCTATTCTATTACTCAGAAACCTCTGAGTTTCAATCCTGGGAGAGGCAGAAAATCAAACTTTACAAAACTTTATATATGATCTTATAGTATTTAAGAGAGGGTATCAGTGGTTGGGGGTTAAAATAGTCAAAATGTACATACAATTAATGTCTACTCCCCTTTTTCACACATAATGAATATACAAGCAGGTGAAACTTTAAATGTTTGAAGCCACCATCTAAGAACAGCCTACAACATGCAAAGGAGTACAGTAATACCTTGTCTTACGAACTTAATTGGTTACGGAAGTAGGTTCGTAAGGCAAAAAGTTCATAAGACGAAACATTGTTTCCCATAGGAAACAATGTAAAAGTGATTAATGTGTGCAAAGGGAAAAAAAATTGCAAAATGGTGCTCCGCTGGCCGCCGCCGCCCGGCTGTCAACTTTTAAAACAGCTGGGGGGCTTCTCGGCATTCTCCCGAACCCGAACTTTTCGGGTTTGGGTTCGGGAGGCCGCCGAGAAGCCCCCTGGCTGTTTTAAAAAGTGACAGCCGGGCGGCGGTGCCCAGCGGAGCGCCATTTTGTGATCTGCGGTGGGTTCGTAAGCCGAAAAAAGTTCGTAAGAAGAAGCAAAAAATTTCCGAACCCCGGGTTCGTATCATGACGGGTTCGTATCACGAGGGGTTCGTATCACGAGGGGTTCGTATCACGAGGTACCACTGTATATTGTAATGGATGAACTAAATCCTAGAAAAATGATGTTCAAATGTGGACTCATAAAGATAGATTGCTGAGCAGAGCTATTAAGACCTTTTGCATTTATTTTAAAGCTATTATTACATTTAAAATCTAACATTCTTAAGGTATCCTCTGAAGTTCTTTTTCTCTCATATCATTTCCATATAACAATCCTGTAAGTAGTTTATGACCAGGGGTGGGTTCCAACTTACCTTGCTGCCAGTTCGCTTCCTTCGCGTTGTGTGGCCATGCGTCCATGCACAGTGCAAAAAGCCCTGAAAAAAGTCATACAAAAGAAATACTGAAAACAAAACGGTGATACATGCACAGTACTGAAACTTGGCTTCTGCCCATGGACAGAAAGAAAAAAATGGATTTTTTTTTAAAAAAAAGATGGCAGTGACCACAGACTGGCACCAGTTTGGTGATGTTGTTGTGATGTCACCAGTGGGTTGCTACTAGTTATATTGTTTTGTACATGCTTTTGATTGTTTGTATTATATTATATATTGTATTATATTATATTATATTATATTATATTATATTATATTATATTATATTATATTATATTATATTATATTATATTATATTATATTATATTATATTATATTATATTATATTATATTATATTATATTATATTATATTATATTATATTATATTATATTATATTATATTATATTATATTATATTATATTATATTATATTATATTATATTATATTATATTATATTATATTATATTATATTATATTATATTATATTATATTATATTATATTATATTATATTATATTATATTATATTATATTATATTATATTATATTATATTATATTATATTATATTATATTATATTATATTATATTATATAAGTACCCAGATCAGTAAAATAATAAAATAATAAAAAAAGAAATACATCACAAGAGCTTAAAATTGTTTGACATTTAATATTTGCATTTAATAAATTTCAGGGATCCTTTCTTACAATGTTATGGTGGATAGGATTGCAGTGCTACATAGGCCTGCTGACATTTTAAATTGGATCTGGGCAAATACCATGTCTCTCTGAAAATAAGACCCAGTCTAGGACTTATTTTTGGGGAGGTCTTTTTTTTTTTTTTGCATGTACGGGAGACCCAATTCTTTTGCTTGCTTGTAGTGGGGATGGAGTTGCCCCACACACTCCATACCAGCTGTTGTGGTTAGCTCTGGCCCTGCTCCTGCCCCAAGGACTGTGGATGTGGGGGAGACATTCACATGCTGCAGGCCTGTTTTGCCCCTGGTGGAATCTGCTGATGAAGGCTCCTCTGACCAAGAAGACATGAGTGACAAGGAAGAGGAGAGTGTGGCAGACAGCTCAGAAGGAGATCAATTATCTAGCTCCTCCTTGGATTCAGAACAAGAGTTAATGATACAGCCACGCATGAGGAGAGCAATGCATAGGCAACAACAACTGAGAGATTATTATCAAAGAAAATGAGGCCACCTGTGGTTGGGTGGGGCTGTGGTAATTAGTGAGGCTGCTATAAATAGCAACCTGTGGGTTTGGCCATTGTGGAGGATTATCTGATTGTTGTGTTTCGTGACTGCTTTACTGACTTTGACTTTTTGTGTGCTGATTTTTCCCGCTTTGAAACTAAACCAGAGCAAAGTGTGTTTCACTTTGTGAAAGAAGAAGGACTGTGAATTGCCTCACAGCTGCAAGCTAAGTAGTCGGAGAGGGGCGGCATACAAATCTAAGTAATAAATAAATAAATAATGAAATAAATCACAGAACTGATAAGGGTCTTGTACAAATTACCAGTTTGTTTGGAGACGAGTGCTCTTTGCTATACCAAAAGAGGGCTTGGTTTAAGTGAATTTTCATTATAAAGAACATTGTTTTGAATTTTCAAATGTGTGTGTGTCTGAAATTTGTACCTGTGAATTTTTGGGAGGATTCTACCAGAGAGCCTGACAGAACACCAGCATCCCTAGGGCCCCCGCAGCCATGCCAGCCATTCCCTGACATCATCCTTGCTTTGCAGCTGCAGCACCAGCAAGGCAAAATAAAGCAGAAGAAATGGTCTGGGGACCCCATGGGCTTCTGCTGCACATGGCTACTAGTGCTGTCACCATGAGGCAGTTGTTGGGTTGTGGATGGCCTGGCTGTAGTGTGGGGCAACTCACCCCACCGCACCTTGTGGCTGTAGCACTGTGAGCAAATAGACAGAATGGGCATGTGGCTGTTCAGACTCTTAAGTAGGGTTTATTTTGAGGGATAGAGTTTATAACAACATGCCATGGCTTATTTTCAGGATAGGTCTTATTTTCAGGGAAACATGGTACCAAGGCTCAGGTTTATGTTTGTTTATGTTTATGTTTATTAGATTTGTATGCCGCCCCTCTCCATAGACTCGGGGCGGCTCACAACACAATAAAAAACAGTTTATAACAAATCTAATAAATTTACAATTTAAATATTTTAAAAACCCCATTATTAAGCAGACATACACACAAGCATTGTATTGTATAGGCCCATGGGAGATATTTCAGTTCCCCCATGCCTGACAACAAAGGTGGGTTTTAAGAAGTTTACGAAAGGCAAGGAGGGTAGGGGCAGTTCTAATCTCTGGGGGGAGCTGGTTCTAGAGAGTCGGGGCCGCCACAGAGAAGGCTCTTCCCCTGGGGCCCGCCAACCGACATTGTTTAGTTGACGGGACCCGGAGAAGGCCCACACTGTGGGACCTAATCGGTCGCTGGGATTCGTGTGGCAGGAGGCAGTCTCGGAGATATTCTGGTCCAATGCCATGAAGATTTCTGTTGCAGCAAGTCATTTTTCAAGTGAAAGCTTTTTTATTTGTACTAGAAGGCTAAGCTAAAGGTTGTTAGGAAGGATGGGCTGAGACCCATTTTGTATTAGAAGTAATATTATCCAACAACAAATGAAGGACAACAAATGAAAAATACAAACATATTAGGTATGAAAGCTTCAATTATTCTAATCTACATGTTGCAATCATCAATGCATATGATGAATAAGGATATGTCATTATTTAATTTGAGATACCCTCTTAAATTATTATATTTTTAATATTTCTCCAAAACATAGTATATAAATATCCAATTGTTTAGTTTGTTTGTTTGTTTTGTAATAATGTAACTATGCATATTAAAAATAAACAAGTTACTCTTGATGAATAATTACTGTCAAGGGAATATATTCCTCTCCTTGTACTCCTTCCTTCTCAAAGACAATGAACTTTGCTTACACAAATATTTATTCTCTTAGGTTACTACATCCATTCATCTCAGTCTGGTTTCAATAGGTCTGTTGGGGCGACAGCTCCAGAATTCTCATGCCCAAACACATCTAAAAATCCTTTATTTGGGAAAACTGCAATATAAGATCTTTTTAAAGGATATCTAGGTTATCAAAAGCTCTCCCAGAACGCCAAGCAGTCCGAGTCTGCATGGCCAGCAATTCACTCATATTCCTGTAGAACTCATATAGAATGAACTCATGTAAAATGAACTTATGTGGAATGTAGAACTCATGGTTTTAACAGGCTACATTACACATGTAACCATAAACAACCAATTCTATTTTAACTTAATCTAAAATCTCTCCATTTACAACCATCCCACTAGAGAAACAATAAAGTCCATCTAGATTTATAACTTTCAAAATCTAGGACCAACAGTAAGATGCCTACCAGATAAAGGTAATTGTGCAAGATAAGTCTCTATTATCTTCATGACATTGTGACTGAGATCTTGTTATTGCAAGCAAATTTAAATATATTATTATGCCATCGGCACCATACACAGCATGAATGCCATTTCAAGATCAGGAATACTGCTTCAAAAATGATATTGCAGGAGAGGCGGAGTAACGACACGGACACAAGAGCTGGATTTAAAACTGGGTCATTTTTATTAAAATAAATTAGCATAATTTATTTTAAATAAATTAGCATAATTAGCATAATTAACTATAACCCTAACAAGGACCCGCAGGGTCAATCAATTGCTTCCGGGGCGGAAAATGACGTATAATAAACTTCCGGGGCAACTTATGGGCGTAGCTCCATGCTAATCCAGGTGAGGGACCACTCCCTCACCTGAGACCTTGCCATGCACTTGCATGTGGAAGGTCCCGCCGGCTAACCCCTACAAGCAGAATTAAATGGGCGGGACCCAAAGACAGGTTTCCCCCAACTGCTCAGGTCATCAAAACCACAAGCCTTTGGGGATGTCAATCATCCCCAAAGATGCCCAACGGAGAACACGCAGTTGCTAAACCACCACCCAGTTTTCCGCCCCTAACCTGCCTACCCAAATGACCAAAGGTAAGCCAATTAACCTAAAACAGGTGCCAGCACCCCCTAACCACTTGTCCATCTCCTCAGTGTGGAATAGGCAAAAAAACGGTCCCGGCTAAAACGCCAGGACCGCCAAAAATTCCTATTCGGCCCCATAGGGTGACCCCCATTGGCACACTGCAAGATAGGGAGGGCGGGTGGGTGTCTGTGAAGACGAAGTCCGGGCGAAAAGGCCGACTCTGAGCCTGCCAGCCCTTTTATAGGGCCAGCAGGCCCCGCCCGGACAACGTCACGATCAGACCACTCTGGCCTGATCGTTTGGCCGAGATCTCGCGAAGCCTCGCGAGATCTCGGCCCAAAAACAAAATGGCGGCTGCCGCCGATCTCCGTTTCCCCCGGGCCTCCTGCAAAATGTGCCGGGGGATGAAGACCACCGGCGGTAATATAGGGGTGCCTTTTGACTTGTGGACTTCAACTCCCAAAATTCCTGAGTGCATCTTAGCTCCTGAGAGTAATAAAGTGCTAGGATGTAATTGTAATAATTTGTTAGGATGATTGAATAAAACAGAACAAAGAGAAAATAGTATCCTTACATTAAGACTAATGGACAGTTGCCATAAGGACAGTTATAATAGCATGATAACATGCTATACTATTATTACCCTTTTCATCTTTGTAAAAAGGGGGAAGACGTACGTCTTGAGACCTGGACGTGAAGAAAAAGATGAGATACTGAGTTATGGCAGCTGGTTGAAGGGTCTTTTGTATTCACCTCTTGACCAGAAAGACTATGTATTGATAGGATGATTAGTAAACAAACTATAAGCATGGCATTGTTTATAGCCTCCTAATGTCTGTAAACAATTGAAAACACACAAAACTTGGGTCAAATTCTGCTGTAGTTGAAACTAAATGCAGAAGGATTTGGAGACAGAAAGTCCAGTTGTTTCAAAATATCTAGATTAAAGAGATATACTGGTTTTATTTTTCTCCACCCCATCATCAAACATTAGATGTATCATAACAAATTACATTCTAGATATATAGTATCAAATCACATTCTAAGTATATGTCATAATAATTTTGTTAGTTGCATATTTTCAAGCATTAATTGGCTTCAGTGATTTTCCAATCTCTTAACTTTTGCAGTTTGAGACATTATTAGATCAGGCAAGTACTATATTTTTAGGCTCAAATTAGTAATTACTCACATTAAAGTATAATTTTAATTTTAAAATGTAGAAATAAAAATACTAGACAGAGATCTTCATTATGCTAGCAACACATATGAATAGAATAGAATAGAATAGAATAGAATTTTTATTGGCCAAGTGTGATTGGACACACAAGGAATTTGTCTTGGTGCATATGTTCTCAGCGTACATAATATAAAATATACATTTGTTAAGAATCATGTGGTACAACAATGATTGTCATAGGGGTCAAATAAGCAACGAAGAAGCAATATTAATAAAAATCTTAGGATATAAGCAACAAGTTACAGTCATACAGTCAACATGGGAGGAAATGGGTGAAAGGAATGATGACAAAAACTAGTAGAATAGAAGTGCAGATTTAGTAGAAAGTCTGACAGTGATGAGGGAATTATTTGTTTAGTAGAGTGATGGCGTTCGGAAAAAAACTGTTCTTGTGTCTAGTTGTCTTGGTGTGCAGTGCTCTGTAGCGACGTTTTGAGGGTAGGAGTTGAAACAATTTGTGTCCAGGATGTGAGGGTCAGTAAATATTTTTCCCGCCCTCTTTTGACTCGTGCAGTATACAGGTCCTCAATGGAAGGCACATAATATTGAACCCTTGACACATCGAGAGTCACTTGTCTGTGTTCAGGGATCCTGATCCAGATTGCAGGTATATCAGCTTCTAATCTAGAGAATCCTTCACCTTTATTGTATATCACTATTATCTCAAGATATTTGGACTAAAGCATATGCCATTCTAACATTATTATATATTGGTGTTTTTATTTCAAAAGTCTAATTTTATTGAATGTCCTTCAGTTATACTGTGTCCACCAGCATACTGCTGTCTGGAGATATCTGTTGTCAATGGAAAGATTGATATAATTTTGAAAGTGGTGTTGGTTTTCTTTCTTTTTTCTCTGTTTTTATGGAAACTGTTCTCAAGAGGTGCACATGAGCAGACTTAATGTACCTTGAAAGTCATATTGAAATACTTGAAGTCTCTCCTCTTTATTTTTCCAAGGACAAGCAGATTCTCCTGATCTGAATCAGATTTTGCAAAAAACAATATAATGTAGACATAGAATTTACTGTAGGTAATATTATTAGTTATTTATTCCTTCTATAGCATTCAGCCATCAGAAGATTTATAAAGAGGCAATTCAGACAACTATAATGAATAGCAGTTTGAATAACCTCGATTCAGCAGCACTTTTCCATGGCTACCAACAATAAATATAATTAATACATGAATATGAATAAATACAGAGCTTACCATGAAAATATATTCATCTCTATATGATGGGATAAATCAAGGCTAAAATCCTAACAAAATTAAGAAATTAGTTATCTATAGAAGATCACCAAAAATACTCTTTAGCTTTACTTGATAGAAAACCTATCTGCAGTGGAAGAAAAACCATTTCATCTATGCCAGAAAAAAAAGAAACATAATTACTAGTATCACCCAATGTTGATTCTACATTTAGTTCACAACCTTAATCACAGACTGCCTTTGAACTCCAAAACTCATGGCTTGCATTTCTGGCCTAACATTAGGGACCTAGATTCTTCTTCTACACTCCCTCTTTTGATGTACACCGTATAACTGTTCCAGAAAAAAGTTTTGGATGACTCAGAAGATGGCAGACCTTTTGGTATTATTTTAGTTGGACATTAGAGAGTTGTCACATTATTTGAATTTTAGATTTTTTTCCTTCTACCGTGTTTCCCCGATAGTAAGACACCCCCGATTGTAAGAGGTATCGGGGGTTTCAGGGGGGTCGGCTAATATAAGCCGTACCCCAAAAGTAAGACATATGTCTTACTTTTGGGGAAACATGGGGGTATTGCGGGGGGGGAGCTGGCGGAAAGGAGGGGCGCGCGGGGAGCTGCCGGAAAGGAGGCGGGCGACGGAAGGCGCAGCTCCGGCCGCTCGCATCGGAGCCGGTCGGCCTTGCTGGCCGCTTGCAGCCGAGCCTCGGCAGGGGAAGAGGCGGTGGCACCGCGGTGAGCGAAGGCGAGGGGCGCACGGGGAGCTGCCGGAAAGGAGGCGGGCGAAGGAGGGCGCAGCTCCGGCCGCTCGCCTCAGAGCCGGTCAGCCGCGCACCCCTCGCCTTTGCCTCGCCGTGGCGCCACCGCCTCTTCCCCTGCCGAGGCTCGGCTGCAAGCGGCCAGTGAGGCCGACCGGCTCCGAGGCGAGCGGCCGGAGCTGCGCCCTCCTTCGCCCACCCTTTTTGACTGCCCATCCGCCCCACGGCCTGCCTTTAGCCAGCCAGCCGAGCATCCATGTCGCCGCGGAGTTGGCCTCCCCTGCCGAGAAACATTGCCGGGAGCGGCGAGGGGATGCTCCCCGCAACCTGCCGAACATCGAGGTCTCTCCCTGCCCCATGCACCAGGTGGACCTCAGCCGGATCAAGAAGGAGCGGGTGGAGCCCGAACCCCCTTTGCCTCGGCCACCTGCCTCCGTGTGGGGGCCACTTTGAGGGAGCCCCCAAAAGCCAAGGTGAAGGGGGTGGCCCACATCAAAGTCGAGGGGGGATTCCCCTGCAAATCCAAGCGGCGCCATGAAGGGCTCGATTGGCCGGCCCACAAGAAGCTCAAGTCATGCGGGGGAGAAGAATTGGGGGCTCCCTGCAAGATGAGCAGCCAGAACAGCCGAAAGGTGAGTGGCGTGGTCAGGCGCCCTCCTTCGCTCGCCTCCTTTCCGGCAGCTCCCCACGCGCCCCTCGCCTCCAATGTAAGACATACCCCGAAAGTAAGATGTAGTGGGGCTTTTGGGGCTAAAAAGAAAGTAAGACACTGTCTTACTTTCGGGGAAACACGGTATGCATTCTAATATCCCAGTAAAACTTATAAAAAAGGTAACTCAATACATCTGGATGACATCAGTTTGGGGAAAGCTGCAAAACACAATAATAGTGTTCACAATAATGAACCTGATTCAGAATAGACAGGGAAAGAAGGCACTTGTTTCTATTGCTCTTGTACTGCCTTTTGTCTGATTATTGGTTGTATGTGTAATCTGCTTTGACCAAAGAGGTCAGTAAGGGGTCCTAAGAGGTCAGTAAGGGGCGTACATAAGCGCACTAGAGTGCCTTCCATCCGCTGTCCTATAGTCTCTCCTATATCTCCTATATCTTCTCTACTATATCCTCTATAACCTTCATTGTGTATTATTGAGTATTGAACAAAATAAATAAATAAAATAAAAAGAAGTTCAGGATAGTTAATGGAAGTAAACTGAAGTAGTGCTGTATTGAAAGATCAGCCACATAAAAGCAGTGCTTTCTTACACACTAAAAAACAAAATATGACAGGTCCTTGCTGGAGAATACAGGAACATCATGCTTTCAGGTAAGAAAGGAGACAGATGTTATTTTATGAGTGACTAGTCTTAAAAATGGAAGATATGGGTGAGTATGTGAATAAGTGTTTCTGAGTTGTTACTTTGGTCAAGAAACTCTCTTTGCAGCAAATGTTATGTGTTTTTTCCTACTCTCCTCCACAAGGCAGTTGACTCAAAAGCTCTATGGCCTCCAGAAGTGTAGTTTAAATTCTACTGTAATTTGGTCTTTTTGACTTGCAGTAGTCAGAAATGGTAAATAATGTCCCAATTAGGTGGATCTTCTGAATTGGTTCCATGAGCTGAATTCATCAATGGAAATTTCTCATTACTATTCTCCATTGTTCTACCAAACGTTTATCTAGTAGTTTGGTGCAACCATTATGCCTGGTCAATCTGCTGAAAAATATTGAATATCCTGTACCCGTGATGGTGAACCTTTTTTGGGTTGGTGCCAAAAAAAGAGGGGAGCATGGAGGGGTAGGTAAAGCTCATGTGCCCACATCCATAATTCCATGCGCCTTTCACACATGCACACTTGACCTCCTCCCCATTCCTGGCACACAATGGCACACACCCATTTTTTGCTCTCCCCAGGACCTTTCTAGGAGCCTGGGGAGGGTAAAAATGGACTTCCAGAGGCAAGAAATGGCTTGTTTCCCAAATGAGCCATTCATTAATTCATCCATCCATCCATCCTATTATTTATTTATTTATTTATTTATTTATTTATTTATTTATTTATTTATTCATTCATTCATTCATTCATTCATTCATTCATTCATTCATTCATTCATTTATTAGATTTGTATGCTGCCCCTCTCCACATACTCGGAGCGGCTCACAACAATAATACGAACAATATATCACAAATCTAATATTAAAAAGTCTCTAAAAACCCCCCTTATTTAAAAGCAAACATACACACAAACATACCATGCATAAATTATATAGGCCAGGGCCTCCAGGGAGCCTCTGAGGGTTGGGGAAAGCCATTTTCGCCATACCCAGTCTCCTAGAAAGGCTCTGAAGCTTGGGGAGAGCACAAAAAATGGGCCTTACTCACCCCCTCTATAGGCTGGAAACACCCTGCATCACAACTCCCAGTGGGACTAGAAAGCCTGAAAACAGCTGGCCGGACTTGAGCTTGCATGCCCACTTATATTGCTCCGCCATAGGTTCATGTTCTATATACAAATGAATATACAGTGGTTCCTCTACCTCTACGAACAGCTCTACTTACAAACTTTTCTAGATAAGAACCAGGTTTTCAAGATTTTTTTGTCTCTTATAAAGAACCATTTTCCACTTACAAACCTGAGCCTCTGAAACTGTAACCAGAAAAGGCAGGGAGAAGCCTCCGTGGGGCCTCTCTAGGAATCTCCTGGGAGGAAACACCACCGGAAAAGGTGGGGAGAAGCCTCTGTGGGGCCTCTTAGGAATTTCCTGGGAGGAAACAGGGCCTCCACCCTCCCTCTGGTTTTACATTGATTCCTATGGGAAAAATTGCTTCTTCTTACAAACTTTTCTACATAAGAACCTGGTCATGGAACGAATTAAGTTTGGAAGTAGAGGTACCACTGTATATGTATATTCCAGTCCTCTAACAGCTGGCCTTATGGTTAGCAATGAGTTTATTAAATTGTCCTTCATCCCTTTCTTACTCTGTTTTTCCAGTTAACTTGATTTTCTAACTTTAACCCAATAGACCAAGGAGTAACTTGTACAATTCATCATCACTCCTCTCTTCCCCATCATCACATTTTCAAAATATGACATGCGTAATTGCTCCTTTTTAAACTTTTGGCATGTGTAGTTGATTTCTTTTTAAATGTACAGGGAGTTCCTTTTACATCTGTGCAGTGTTTTCCATTTCCATTACTTATCATATACAGAGGGTCACACAAAGAAAGCAGTGGATTCAATCTCAGTGCAATAACTCACATTAAAATAATGTCATGAGCAATTTTTCATTTGGTTCATCAGGCAGCAAGAAAAGCAAACAGAATCTCGCTCAGCCGAAGTTCAATTGCATTGATTGCATTGTGCACTTTGCTAACATGCTCATGAAAGCTGTTAAAATAAACTGATAAGCCTTAGGCTGGGGGGAAACACCCTATACAATATTTGTTAATATTTCTTTGAAGGCAGGGATTTGATTTGGTACACATTTACGGTTTCAAGGTAAGTAATCCAGAACAGGTTCTTCCTGAACTGCCCACTGATATCTACCAAATTTTCCCTAGCCTTGAAAAAAACCTGGGGGAAAAAAGGATTTTCTGAGTGTGAAAAAATTAGAGCCCTCTGCTCAGAGGTCAGTTGCAGAGATGCATAGAATAGTGAGGATTTAAACCTGTGCCCTGAAACTTCTCAAATAACCTAATCATTGAGAGATGTATCCTTCCCTCTGATTAGACAGGGGCCAGCTGGAGCAGTAAGTCACCAAGAGACATAATGGGCAGCAGCCCCCTTTGAGGATGAGTAATTCTGTGTCTGCCTGCCTGCCTCAGGACCAAGCAATTCATCACAGCTGTGGCAGAGGCACAGCAGAGTTAATTGACCCTAGTGAAGACAGTCTGCTCCATCTCTACACAAATTGGTGTGAGCTGGGAAAAAAAAAGGAAAACCAACAGCCCATCTGTAGGGATAAAACAGGCACATCTTCTATGGCTTACTTGGTACCTTGGACCACTGTAACTTTTCAATGTTTAAATAACTTGCTTTTACCAATATCTCGCTGTTCTAGGAAGGTGCATAACATTCTCAGACACTCTTCTCATCCTGCTTACAATCTTTTTGAACTGTTGCCTTCTGGCAGAAGATACAGAACAATTAAAACTTGGACCACTCGTTTCCTGAATAGTTTTTATCCCAGAGCTATACTCACACTTAACAATGAACTAAATGGTCACCATCAGTGAGCTGTTGGACAGTACAGTGTTCCCTCGATTTTCGCAGGTTTGAACTTTGCGAAAAGTCTATACCACGGTTTTCAAAAATATTAATTAAAAAATACTTCGCTGTTTTTCCTCCTATATCACGGTTTTTCTCACCTGATGACGTCATATGTCATCGCCAAACTTTCGTCCGCCTTTAATAAACATTTTTTAAACTAAACTTTAATAAATAAACATGGTGAGTAATAATTTAAATGGTTGCTAAGGGAATGGGAAATTGTAATTTAGGTGTTTAAAGTGTTAAGGGAAGGCTTGTGATACTGTTCATAGCCAAAAATAGTGTATTTACTTCCGCATCTCTACTTCGCGGAAATTCAACTTTCGCGGGCGGACTCAGAACGTATCCTCCGCGAAAATCGAGGGAACTCTGTATTACTTGGTCTGTTATATAGATTCCCAGAGTGGGAATCTGTGATGGGTGAGACATAGGTTTCTTGGGGGGATTGTTATGTGTGTTTGGACTGGTTTCTGAGTGTCATGTGACTTTCGTTGTATGTGTATACTGTGTGACAATAATGACAATAATAAGATCAATCAGTATGCCTGGGTCATTTGTCTCATGGCCTTGAGAAATTATATCTTTTTCTCTCCACTGTATGTCTTTGGAGTGCTTCTAGAACAGGGATGGGTTCTGACTTATCTCGCTGCTGGTTCCCTTCATGTGCCACATGGGCACAGGCATGTTGTGCCACACATGGGCGCACGTGGATGTGCAGTGCTGAAAAAAAACCCCAGCTGCGCATGTGCAGAAGGAAAAAACCAAGATGGAGCTACCTACAGTGCCACCGAGAGAACTGGTTTAGGGGCGTGTCTAACCGGCCAGCTGTGTTGGTTTAGCGAGCGGGGGAAAATTCCCACTACAGGTTCTATAGAACTAGTCCGAACTAGGAGGAACCTACCTCTCTTCTGCAGAGATGGAATTTGTGGTCACTAAATGCAGTATTGATGATGCATGATGAAGCATAGCAAGTTGAAGGCGAGTAACTGGGTATGTGCAGAGTTTTTAAATTTAGGCGCACTTGAGGTTTTTAAGAAAAGACTGGATGGCCACCTGTCTGAAATGTTATAGGGTCTCCTGCTTAAGCAGGGGATTGGATTAGAAGACCTCCAAGGTCCTTCTCAACTCTATTCTGATTGATTGAGTTTTGAAGGAGTGCTTCACTTTGGTGTAGCTTCCTCGGTTGGAAACCAATTTCCAAATTGATGCAGGGAATTAAATTGGATGGCTTCAGAATGCTCCTTAACCTTTAAAGCGCTTTGCAGTTTCCATGGGTTTCCCCCCTATTGCTGTGTGATTCTATAGTGTTAAATATTATGTGTGTTTGTGTGTGGGGGGATCTGACATTGAATAGCCAGCCAATTAATTTCATTCAGCCTCTTGGAGCTGTTTGAGTAGCAAAGCTAACATTACTTTTACTCCATTCACTTTCCTAGCTCTTGAGTTCTTTATTGTGGTCAACCACAAGCTTTAACTTTGCTCGTTCCTTGTGCTAATTGAAAGAGCTTGTCCAGCCAATAAAACTTGAATTTATTTCAGCTCTCAGCATTCAAACTCTGGCCTTTACTTATACATTCTGTACAATTGAGATAGATTGAAATCTTTTCCCAAGGAGTGAATGGATAGCAGGCCAGCATTTGCAGACTTTGACCTCAACATTTACTGATTTTTTTTACTGAGGGAAAGTGATTTTAAGGCTATTGCTTGTTCTGTGCCAGGGTTTTTTTTTTGGTTACTTGCCTACTTCTGTGACATTAACTAATATCAAACTGCTTGTAATGCCTCTGCAACAACTATAGGTAGTGCTTGACTTATCACATGGGTATCAAACCTGGGTGTCACATTGAGGTCACGTTATGTTTTGCAATTTATTTCCCCTTCACGGAACTAGGGTGGGTGTGACCTGTGCATGACACATCTGGCCCATGGGCCACCAGTGTGACACCCCTGACTTATCACCACATCTAAGCACATTTTATGACCTTTTTTGTCAGTGTTAAATGAATCACCGTAGTTGTTAAGTGAACCTCAAGAAGGATATAATCGAACTGGAAAAGGTGCAAAAAAGGCAACAAGTATGATTGAGGAAATGGAGCCCCTCCCTTATGAAACCAGGTTGCAACGCCTTGGTCTCTTCATCCTTGAAAGATGGCGCTTAACGGATGACTTGATCGAAGTGTATAAAATCATGCATGGGATAGAAAAGGTGAATAGAGAAAAATCCATAAGTCATTTTTATCATGCCACTAAATTCTTTTCTCTATCACACAACACTAGGACAAGGGGGCACTCCCTAAAACTCATAGGTAGGACAGTGAGGACAAATAAGGAGAAATATTTCTTCACCCAGAGGGTCGTTGGTTTATGAAATTCACTTACAGAAGAGGTTGTGACAACTGTCAGCCTTGATAGCTTCAAGACAGGATTAGACAGATTCATGGATGCCAAGTGTATCGGTGGTTATTGAAATGGATGTCCAAGTGCCATTTCTATGTTGGTTGAGGCAGGCAAAATTCCCTTGGGTACCGTTTGTTGGGGGTCAAGGGAAAGGGAGGGTTTTGTCTTCTCTTTCTGCTCAAGATCCCCATGTACAATTGGTGGGCCACTATGTGACACAGAATGCTGGACTCCATGGGCTTTGGCCTGATTCAGCATGGCTCTTCTTATGTTCTTAATCCTGTGGTTGTTAAGAGAATCTGGCTTCCACCATTGACTTTGTTTGTAGACAGTTGGCTGGGAAAGTTACAAATGGTGATCACATTATTATTTATTAATTGGATTTATATGCCGCCCCTCTCCGAGGACAATTCTGACCACATGATAGTGCAACTATCATAAATACATGCCAGTTTCAAGTTGAATTTTGATCTCATGGTCATGGGAATGCTGCAATGTGTCAGGGTTCCTTTGTGAGTTGACACAATGGTTGTAAGTGTGAAAACCGGTCATAAGTCATTTTTCTCATGTCATTGTAACTTCAAATGGTCACTAAATGAATAGGTGTAAGCCAAAGATTACCTGCATTGTCAGCAAACCACAAACCTCCAAAATAAGATTAGCCAGTGACAAAGGGCCCCTTATAGGAGGATTCAGCTTGCCAAATAGCCATTCTCCTCCTTCCCAATTGAATCTGTTGCATTTGAATTTTAAATTACAAACTTGAATCAAATCAGCCCTCTTTGAATCTTAAATCTTCACCTTGAATCAAATCAGGACTGATTTGAAATGTAATATACATGAAAATTCAGGTGCAAAAATCAGTAATCTCACTGCCTGGAAGATTTTCTATAAGATTTAATTGCAAGTCTCACAAAATGCTGGATTAAATTAACATTTTTTCACCTAATATCACTCTTTTATGCCCTCAAATTGCTTTCCCAAATAGGACATATTGAGAAAATGTTGAAGTAAGAATGAACATTTTTGAAAGAGAAAGGGGAAAAAAAAGAATAAATCCAACCTTTAAATTGTGTGTGACAGTAATCACAGATTACACATTGTATTCTTTTTGCTCTGGGGACATCCCTATGTTAAAACAAGATTATTCCTGGGAGTATGAAGTAACAGAATGCTTGTGACAAGTGTGTTCTTGTATAACTTGATATAACATGAGGCACGATTTATTCTTTTTGCTTTTTCAACTCATCTTTTTTCCCATATATTCTCCTAATTTTATTTCAGGCGCTCTTTAAAATGAATATAATTCAGTATACATGAATAATGCTATATAGGGACTGTTTAGAATCTACTGATACAAAAGAAACAAAAAGACTAAAGATGAAGTGGCTTGGTACAGATTCGGACACGTAATTGCGGCTTTGCTTGAACTGCTTTATTCCAGCATAAACATAACGTTAATACAACAGTCAGTATTCAACTGTCAAACCTCCTCGGGTTTCCCCTATTTAACTGCCAGCTGGCTGAGGAACGAACCAATGGTAATCCCTTATTTTCCCCGGTTGCTAGGTTACCGCCCCTCTCCCGGTGCCCTTTCCTGTTCTCATAACACTTCCTGTATGGAGCCTCTCTAGGCATCTCCTGTCATTGGTCCTTCCATACATAACACTTCTCCCCCCTTACTCTGGAACATACATAATCCTTTAAGTAGGTTGGCTTCCGAACTATTCTACCCGAATGACGTAGTCCGTCTTCCCCTGCTACCTGACCTCGCGGAGGTTCGTGGAATTCTGGCTCTGCACTTAAAGGAACGGTAAACTGGGACGGAAGGTGGGTATCTACGTTACTGTCCAAGACCCCTGGACCTGCCATTTCCGAACGTACTTCATTATCCTCTCGCGGAATGGAACTATTATCTTCCATGAGTTTCTCTGCTTTGCGGAGACGGACCTGATCTAAGTGTCTACGCCATACCCTGCCATCCTCTAATTCAACTTCATAAGAATGAGGACCCGACACTTTCACTATGGTGGCCGGAACCCAGGTTGGACCTTCCCCATAAGCTCGGGCAAAAACCCGAGATCCTACTTCCAAGTTTCTAGGAGGAGCCTCCAGCCACGGAGAATTGTTTCCGTACCATGGGTGTAACCTGTCTAAAATTATTCTTAATTTTCGACCCATTAGCAGCTCCGCTGGGGTTTTTTGAGTGGCCACACATGGAGTGGAATGCTGGGCCAATAACATCTCTGATAATTTATTTGACCAAGACCCTTGTGGAAGTTTCTTAAGTGAATATTTCACTGACCATACCATTCGCTCCGCCTGTCCATTACTAGCCGGATGCCACGGTGACATAAGGGCATGACGGATTCCCGCAGCCGCTAAGTAATTTTCAAATAGGACCGATATGAACGTTATCCGACACCACAATATCTGGGTATCCGTGGGTTGCAAACAATGCATTCAACGCATTGATAACTGCAAATGATTGGGTAGAATATAAATGCACCACTTCCAACCATTTCGAATGGGCGTCCACAACTATTAAAAAATTTTGACCCAGGAAAGGCCCAGCTAGATCAATATGGAGGCGAGCCCATGGGCCTGCAGGGGGTTCCCATGCTAGTGGTGGTGCTCTAGGAGGTGAGGGCCTGTTTTCTTGACACCTTAGACATGCCTCTACACACTCTTCTATCTCGTGATCTATTCCCGGCCACCACATGTAGTCTCGGGCCAGGCCTTTCATCCTTACAATTCCGGGGTGCCCCTTGTGGAGAAGACTTAGCACTTGACGCCTAAGAGAGGGTGGAATAATTACTCTGGACGCCCTTAATAAAGAGCCCTTTTCCACTGATAATTCCGAACGGCACCTCCAATAACAGGAATATTCAGGTGCTTGCTCCTTTTTAGGCCACCCCTGGAGCACCCACTGTCTTACTATAGCCAACATTGGGTCATGGCTTGTCTGTTTCGCTACCTCCGATGCGACTAAAACTAATGGACTCTCCTCAATGGCTAACACACAGGACACTGGCGCCGGGTCTTCCAAGATATCTGGAAGAGGACATCTACTTAACGCATCGGCATGGGCAATGTGCTTTCCTGGCCAGTACACCAACCTGTAAGTATAGTTTGCTAAGAATATAATCCATCTCGCCATGCGGGGTGACAGAACTACAGGACTTTGGCGATTTCCTGCTAAAATTCCTAGTAAGGGTTGATGATCAGTTACAAGTTAAAATTTTCTTCCGTACAAATAATCGTGAAATCTTCACACCCCTGCCACTAAGGCCAATGCTTCTTTGTCTATTTGCCCGAAGTTTCGCTCAGCCTTAGCAAGAGTTCTAGAAAAATACGCTAATGGGGCCTCCAACCCATTTGGAAGTCTATGACTTAACACAGCTCCTTCTCCAAACTGGGAGGCATCACAAGTCAAAACCAATGGTAATGTTGGGGAATATTGAATCAATATAGTATTGGAGGTCAGAACATCTTTTACGGCCACAAAAGCGGCCTCTTTTCTGGGTCCCCAGTGCCAATGTGTCTTACTATCTAATAAGAGATGTAACGGTTCCGCTATTGATGCTTTGTGTGGAATGAACACAGCGTAGAAATTTAGCAATCCTAAAAAAGCTTGTAATTCCACTTTAGACTGAGGAGTAGGGGCTTCCCTGATGGCTCTGGTTTTCTCAGGGGTAGGATGGATACCTTGTCCATCCACTATAAACCCTAAGAATTCTACTTTAGTAACTCCCAACATGCACTTACTCAATTTTAACTTCAACCCCTTCTCTTGAAATTTTGTTAAGACCGATTTAACTCTTGCTAATAATTCCGTCTCCAAGCAGGCGGATACTAGGACATCATCGAAGTATGGCACGACCCCTTCCAATCCATAAAGAAGCCTCTCCATGAATCCCTGGAAAATTCCTGGGGCTATTGATACTCCAAACTGTAACCTTCGGCAATGAAACACCGCTCTATGTGTGACTATAGCTTGTGCTTCTGCAGTTTCACGGTCCACCGTAAGCTGTTGGTAGGCCTGCGATAGGTCTAACTTCGCATAAAAATTACCCTTCCCCAGTGAGTGCAGAAGATGCTGTACTACTGGAAGGGGATAAGAATGGTGAGCTAATGCCTTGTTTATGGTACATTTATAATCCCCACATATACGAATTCCTTCGTCCGCCTTTACTACAGTTACGACAGGAGTTTCCCATACAGCTTGATCTGTTGGCTCTAAAACTCCCTGGGCTATTAGCTTATCTAATTCCTCATCTACCTTTGGTCGGCGGGGCTTTAAGCGTAGTGCAGGCACTTTCGGATCCAAGCTGAAAGAAATAGATGAACCGTTATAACAGCCTAGTTTCCCATCAAACACATCTGGAAATTCTTAGGCCAAGGTCATGAACGAAGAAGCCCCCCTTACTATATTTATTCCCGTTACTTCTAGGCCCAATGCTTGGAACCAATCCAACCCCAATAGATTAGAAAATGGCCCATCCACCACTATTAATGGTAATTGTCCCTTAAATTTTTTGAACTAAACAGCAAAACGTCCTTCTCCTATCACTGGAATAGCGTGGCCTTGATAATCTCGTAGATTCAATCGGCATGGTAACAACCCGTTTTTTGACAATTTCGGAAAACACCGCTTAGCTGTAGACCACTACACCAGTGAGCAAGCCGAACCCGTGTCAACCTGCATGTTGCACGGCATGTGGCCCAGGCGAACAACCACTGTAATCTTTTCGGATGATGAGGAAGTTTCACTGACAACCGTAGACCTCTGCGATGGACGCGTGTATATTACATTGTAATCTTGACGTCGGTAATTCGAGTCCTTGTAGTTCCCTCGTCCTCCGCTACAGCTATTATACTTCTGGCTTGAGGGTGTTGAAGGTTGCTGTCGGCGGAATTGACAGGCTCTGGCTATATGGCCCCATCCTCCGCATCTCCAACAATTAAAGTCTTTAAAGGGGCAATTTGATCTAAAGTGATCTCCTCCGCACCCTCTGCATGGAGATGGTGGTCGTCTAG
The DNA here is from genome assembly GCF_031021105.1 of Erythrolamprus reginae. Taxonomy (NCBI): domain Eukaryota; kingdom Metazoa; phylum Chordata; class Lepidosauria; order Squamata; family Dipsadidae; genus Erythrolamprus; species Erythrolamprus reginae. The sequence goes on along the minus strand of NC_091951.1, from coordinate 295,848,925 downwards.
CTCGCTCAACTGGCTGGACTTTGTTTCTTGCAACAGCTAATTTGCAGACCTCTTCTTCTTCTAACCCCAAAGACCTTTCAATGTCTTGTGGAATTTGTTTTGTATTAACATCAGGAAGTAATGTGGTGGCATTTACAGTGCTTTCCATCTCTGCTAATGACTGCATTGAGAGCTCGAAAGCCCTAGCCTCCGCTAAAGCTGTCTTGAACGTTAAGTCTCTGATTGACAATAAACGGCGTTTTAAACGGCCGTCTCTTACACCAAATACAAGTCGGTCTAGTAAATAATCTTCTAAGTTTTCAAACTCACAGTATAATGCTGCGCATTGGAAAGCTGCTACAAAATCATTTATTGATTCTCCTTCTGTTTGATTACGATGGTAGAATTTATATCTCCTGGCACACCGGGAAGGTGCTGGGGCATAATGTTCCTGGAGGGTATTTAAGAACTGCTGCCATGGAATGTCATGTATTGGGATGGGGGCAAATAGGGCTCTTGCTGTTTCGAACATTTTGGCTCCACAGAACCCTAGAAAATATGCACGTTTCCTGTCATCTGAGATTTCTGTGAACCCATTAGCAATAAGGAAACAGTCAAATCGGGCCACGTATGAATCCCATGTTTCACTCTTAGGGTTGAAAGGCGGAAAATTAAGTTGTTTAGACATCATTTCCTTTTATTTAACTTAATTTCTTGGATTGTATACTTGCGTGGAAATCCTCGTCGCCAATGAAGTGGCTTGGTACAGATTCGGACACGTAATTGCGGCTTTGCTTGAACTGCTTTATTCCAGCATAAACATAACGTTAATACAACAGTCAGTATTCAACTGTCAAACCTCCTCGGGTTTCCCCTATTTAACTGCCAGCTGGCTGAGGAACGAACCAATGGTAATCTCTTATTTTCCCCGGTTGCTAGGTTACCGCCCCTCTCCTGGTGCCCTTTCCTGTTCTCATAACACTTCCTGTATGGAGCCTCTCTAGGCATCTCCTGTCGTTGGTCCTTCCATACATAACAAAAGACATTCCTAAATCCTTTCTTCTTCCTCAAGGAAAAAAGGCAAACAAATAGATTTGCATGATTCTGTTACTATAGCCCAGGGGTCAGCAACCTGCAGCTCTGGAGCCACATGTGTCTCTTTCATGCTTCTGCTGTGGCTCTTTATCACAGTCAGCTCCACAATTGATAGGGTTTTCAGTTAGGACAGGTAGAGGAAAAAGGATGCTGCACAGGAGGAGACTCTATGGTGGATGTTATTTTATGAATAAATCAAACTATTTATTGACATAATGAAAGCAGGTTTTAAAAGATTTGGAAAAGGGAGGATTTTCTTTTTGGGAGCTAAATGTCAACAAGGTCCAGGAAAAATGCCAAGCTCGGCTTAATCAGCATTCCAATAGATAACAAAGTCCATGTATCATTTAAACATATGAATTACGCTCACCAGAGTCCTGGCAGAAAGCATCCAGCTGAGAATGAGTGTTATTAAGACAGAAATCATAGTTTTAAAGCTTCGTTCAATCACACCCCCAGTTTCACATCTCTTACATTGAACAACGTTGAAACTCCACATCCCATTTCCCAAGATCCTTTGACTTTATAATGCATGGAAGTGACATCACACCACAAAGAGGCTAAGTCAATTCACTAATACCTTTTACTATGTAACTCCTCTTGCCTTCTGAGCAATCTCCTATAGCGAGGGTCTATCATAGAAACATAGAAACATAGAAGACTGATGGCAGAAAAAGACCTCATGATCCATCTAGTCTGCCCTTATACTATTTTCTGTATTTTATCTTAGGATGGATATATGTTTATCCCAGGCATGTTTAAATTCAGTTACTGTGGATTTACCAACCACGTCTGCTGGAAGTTTGTTTCAAGGGTCTACTACTCTTTCAGTAAAATAATATTTTCTCATGTTGCTTTTGATCTTTCCCCCAACTAACTTCAAATTGTGTCCCCTTGTTCTTATGTTCACTTTCTTATTAAAAACACTTCCGTCCTGAACCTTATTTAAGCCTTTGACATTAAATGTTTCAATCATGTCCTCCCTTTTCCTTCTGTCCTCCAGACTATACAGATTGAGTCCCATGGGCTATCCACTCTCATGTCTCCCTCATCCTCCGACTGGGACCACTCCTCCATTGACATATCAGCCCTCTCTAGTGTTTCCTCAGGCTCACTCAGGTCACTTTCTCCCTCATTCTCACTCTCTGCTTCAGATGGCAACCCCCCTGGGCCTGGATATCCAGAAGGGCCTGGCTCATCCTCCTCAGAATCTGACATGACCTGAGGTGGACAAGGAGCACCCACAACAGCTGGGAAACCAGACTTCTGGTTGGCAGAGGAAAAATGATGTTATACTAGGAGGAGTCACTATGGTGGAGGAACATGATTTCCTGGTCGGCTCCAAATTGAAGAGAGGGGGTTTCTGATTTGAACTTTTGTGGCTCTTTGAGTGTTTAAGGTTACTGACTTCTGCTATAGCCAATCTCAATAAAATATTGTATGCTTCTGGTGTCCTGTGGAGTCAGTTTCCTGATTTGGTCTACCTCTTGGTTGGGCTGACAATTTAGTTCAATTCCATTCCCATGATCCTTGAAGATGGTAGGGTAATTTAGGGAGTACAGGGTTAAAGCCTCTGTTTGGTTGTGAAACAATGCTGGATCATCTTCTCTACAGTTAGGATATCAATATTTATTTATTTGTTTGTTTGTTTGTTTGTTTATTTATTTATTTATTGTGACTCTGGCTGTGACTCGGGGTGGCTAACAACAGTAATAAAAACAGCATGTAACAATCCAATACTAAAACAACTAACACCCCCCCCCTTAATATAAAACCAATCATACATACAAACATACCATGCATAAAATTGCAAAGGCCTAGGGGAACAGAATATCTCAGTTACCCCATGCCTGGTGGCAGAGGTGGGTTTTAAGAAGCTTACAAAAGGCAAGGAGGGTGGGGGCAATTCTAATCTCTGGGGGGAGTTGGTTCCAGAGGGCCGGGGCTGCTACAGAGAAGGCTCTTCCCCTGGGTCCCGCCAAATGACATTGTTTAGTTGATGGTATCCAGAGAAGGCCCACACTGTGGGACCTAACTGGTCGCTTGGATTCGTGCAGCAGAAGGCGGTCTCTGAGATAATCTGGTCCGGTGCCATGAAGGGCTTTATAGGTCATAGCCAACACTTTGAATTGTGACTGGAAATTGATCAGCAACCAATGCAGACTGCGGAGTGTTGGTGTAACATGGGCATATTTGGGAAAGCCCATGATTGCTCTCGCAGCTGCATTCTGCACAATCTGAAGTTTCCAAACACTTTTCAAAGGTAGCCCCATGTAGAGAGCATTACAGTAGTCGAGCCTCGAGGTGATGAGAGCATGAGTGACTGTGAGCAGTGACTCCCGGTCCAAATAGGGCCGCAACTGGTGCACCAGGTGAACCTGGGCAAACGTCCCCCTCGCCACAGCACTTAGGCTTCACAGTGGTTTACAGCCCTCTCTAAGCAGTTTACAGAGTGAGCATATTGTTCCCAACAATCTGGGTCCTCATTTTACCTACAACAGAAAGATGGAAGGCTGAGTCAACCTTGTGCCTGTAAGAACCAAATTGCCGGCAGTCAGCAGAAATAGCAGTACTGCATTCTAACCACTGTGCCACCACTGCTCAGATTGGTATAATTCAGTATCCATTATTCCCAGTTTATAGATAATTACTAGAAATTTGGGAAACTACTGCCAGCCAGTATTAACAATGTAGATTAAAAGAATAATTCAGGATGTGTGGAGTTGCCTTCCAGACAAAACACCAAACAAAGATTAGAACTCAGATTTTCCCATATGAAGTTCAGACTCTTTAGTCATTAGATCACATTGGCTCTTACTACATTAAATGGTAAATTCTTAAGAGTTTACTTACATCCTTTGATTTTATGCATATTCAAAAGAGAGATTTTTATTTTCAGGTACAGAAGCCAGAATTATATAGAATATGTAAAAAAATCCATATATTTCCTGAATTATATGGATTATCAGTGATGTAAATGCTCTATGCACACTGTCATATAATAAAATGAATTGAACAATAAAATGTTCAATCTTTTCACAACAGAAGTAAAATGTACTGGAAAAATTGTGGATTCCATGTCAGAAATGAACTTGTAATGTACTGTGAATTTATTATATTAAAAAAAAATGAAATGGTACAACCAACCACACAAAAGAGGATAAATTGAGCAGGATTGTTTTCTTGGTGTAATTCCCCAAGAAAAAAAATGAGATAGCTGTAGGGCTTTTGTTTTGCAACATATGAGAATATAACACTATTCATCTTGGGGAAAAAACCATATTGTTATAACAATATATGTGTTATTAAAAAAACATTCACTGCAATTTGTTACCTAGTTCAATATGGGAAGAATAATTTTTTTAAAGTTTTATTTCACCCCTTTTGGTCAGGACTGATATCATTGAGACTTGCTTACTTTCAAAAATATGATGTTGGCAACGTGAATTTCCTAATGCAAATGAGTGCTATTTATCTATGAAACACATTCCAATAATTATTCACTGGGGACAACACTTTTGCCAAACCATAGTATCTAAGTGAGAGAGGAAAAACATTCAACTGTATTTGCAAGAGGCCAATTCAGATAAATAACTGGCTTTTGTGGTCTGTTCTCCACAGAGTGGGTTTTATTTGCTTCTCAGAAAGCTGCAAAATTCACTTGACAGAACCTATAAATACATTTTAAAAGGTTGGGACAATTATATGGGTTCTCTTCTGAGTGATTTTCTACACACATCAAGGTTAGAAGAAGCCACAGAAATTCCCAGCAGAAGCTTTCACAGAAGAATGCTGCCAAAAGACTAATTTGCTGAGCTGTTTCCTTTCCCCTCTTCCCTTCTATAAACTATAAATTCTTTTCTCCTGTACCATTTTTAAAGTTTCAGGACAATTTTTCAAATACTTCTTGGTTAACATAAAAAACCTCCCCAAACCAACACTATGAGAATAATTAAAATGCTTGAGGAAAGTGTGCCTTTTAAAGAAGTGGTGGAAATTGGATACATGGATTTCCTGAATATAAGGAAAGGTAATAACAGTGATAAATTGTATTTAATGTTAGGCTATCCCTAAATGTAATCAATCTCTGTTATATTTTTCATCATTCTCAGAAAAATCATGCATTCAACGTCTTCAATATTTAAACACTTAAAAAAATATAAAAGTATAGAAAAGCGGTCGAAGTTATTCAACATTTAGTAAAACTCAGTGCTAATAATTCAAAAGTGAACATTCAGTGTTATATTATGATTACTTAGAGCACAGTTGTTCAACTTCCAGTGTCGCATTACCATCACATGATTTTTTCACGATGTTTTCTCCTTCATGGTTGGTGGGGTTTATGTAGCTGTGTGTGACACATCTGGCCCGTGGACTGCTAGTTTGACACCCCTGTTTTAAAGGATGAACCTTCTGTGTATCACTTAAGTATTTTAGGACAAGATTTCCAAAACTGTGGCTCTGGAGCTCAACAGAGGTTCAGGCTAACTTTAGAAGGGCATCACTTAAAAAAAAAAACACTGACCATCCTTGTGTGGGTGATGTGAAAACGTTATAAAAACTTGCCCTGAGGTTGTACAAGTCCACAATGCCTAATGCTGCATTGAATTGTCACTCTACCTACAAGTCCATTGCAACAATGGGAAAACCCAGTCCTTTATCATACTAAGATAAAAAAATAAGTGTTAAGGGGTAGTAATAATAATAATAATAATAATAATAATAATAATAATAATAATAATTTTTAAAAAAATTAGATTTGTATGCCGCCCCTCTCCGAAGACTCGGGGCGGCTCACAACAACGATAAAAACAATATTATAATGGCACAAATCTAATATTAAAAAACTAAAAACCCTATCATAATTAAAAAACAAACAGCACATACATACCAAACATAAATTATAATAAGCCTGAGGGAAAGATGTCTCAAATCCCCCATGCCTGGTGGTATAGGTGGGTCTTAAGTAGTTTACGGAAGACAAGGAGGGTGGGAGCAGTTCTAATTTCCGGGGGGAGTTGATTCCAGAGGGCCGGGGCCGCCACAGAGAAGGCTCTTCCCCTGGGGCCCACCAGACGACATTGTTTTGTCGACGGGACCCGGAGAAGGCCAACTCTGTGGGATCTTATGGCCACTTTTACACATATATCTTTGAAATTGCCTGAACAGTTATTATTTCAAGGGTTCACAAACACTATATACAGTTTCTTTCTATGGCTTATTTTTTTCCCTTTCAGTTTCAATATATTTAATACTACACATGCTGCTTACTCAACTGTGTTCAAAGGACCAGTCCTAAAACAGATGGTCTGCTGTTAGGCTTCTAACTTAGCATCCTAGCACAGTCTCTGACACACTAATGCCACACAAGTCTGAATGACTGGTTTGAACAAGGAACAGATCACATGGAACATTTTTCACACATTTGAGAGGTATTCCCTAGAGTGGGTTCTCTCTGTAGTACACTCAGGCAAATAACAAAGGATATAGCGTCTGAACATAGCATTTTAACTGAAACTATAAAAAGTATTGTGGTGCCATTTTACAAAATTACAAAACATCTAAATTTATAATGCTGTCTCTATTTATAGTGATGTGATATTCCAAAGGATATTACAGAGCTTAAAAATTATGGAAAGTGACATCTAAAAATAAACCTTGATACTCCTTCCTATATTTGGGTCTTTGAGGACTAAACAGGTGGCTTGAAAGAGGTTTAAAAGGACACCGATACGCATCACGGTAATTTAGACAGAACAAAATGTTCGCTTTTGCTGCTTTTGGGCCAGTTGAGCTTTTTATAAAAAGGAAGGTTAAACAAGGATAAATATTTGCTATATGCTGGAGGAAAAAATGAATATGCTGACATGCTATGTGAAATTTATAGTAGCTAATCTGACATTGAGAATATTAATTTGCATGTGAGGTGCTTTGCCCTTTCTTTTACAATGTACTACCAAAACACACACACAGAGGCACAAAAACAAACACACTTTGAGACTAAGTTATTATTTTTCTATTTCTTTACTTTGGGGAGAAAATGCAATAACTATTGTTTTATCTACATTGTATCAGTTTTGATAAGGACATTGAGCAAGTAAAGGCGGACACACAAAAAAGTAATTTTCTTTCTAATACTTATTTGCAATGTCCCATAAGTGTTACACATTTCACTATCAATTTGACAGTTTCCATTTCCAAGGTATTTATTTCTATTTAATGAAGATGGCTCAGATGTTTGTGAAAATGCACAACTGTGCCTTGCTTAAACCTCTTACCTAATAAACCTAATATTTTAATAATATAGGTGAGAATCCACACTCTTGTCATCTGGTTCTAAGTATTCTATTGCTGGGAGATAAAATACACTATAGACATAAGTGAATACTAATAATTTTCCTGGCATTAAGAAATGTATATCTAATAACAAAAAATGCATCAAAATTATTTTACATAATATATATATATTAAAATGATGTTACATATGATGGTTTGTGAGAATGTGCATTGAAAATATACAGGACAAAAACCAAACATCTGTGTTTCAGGCTATATGTTCAGAAAATGGAAGGATCAACCTATCTGCAACCTACAGTATATGCCTTATAGTTCTGGCCTGACCACCTCAATATTAATATTCCAATGTTTAAAGTGAACACAAACTTTTTAAAATGTATCTGTATCAATTTCTGAATGGCTGTATGTGCGCATTTTTAAAAATATCCACTTCTGAACACATGCATTCTAAAATACATTTGTGAAATGAGAACTATGTTATGAAATTTGAAGAAGTGCAAAATCCAGAAATGACTTGCTACTCAGGTAATATCATAGTTAAAAAGTGTTGCTAAGATACAGTTTCATTAGTACTTCTTTGGTATTCTCCATTTTAAACTCTCCTTTGCCAAAGCAACTTTTTGACTAAGCAAGGGTTTTACAATATTGTTTTGGTTGGATCATAGCCGGCTCCTATAATCCCAGACTTGAAGAGGAGGAACCAGGTCCATCAGAGCATCATAGGAGCATGTGGCTGTCAGCGGAGTTGTATAGTGAGGGTGAGGAAGGGATGGAGATTGAGGGTCCTGCAGAAAATATAGAACACTCAGCTAGGGCCTTGTCTGGGTCTGATGAGGAGGGGGAGATTGTGGATCCTATTTTAGATGCACGGGTGAGAAGAATGCGTGAGAGACAAGAGCAGTTACGCAGATGTAGAATGATGTTGAATTCTGCTTTGCATAAACACACAGAATGTTTAAAAGGGGAGGAGACTGGGAGGGTCCCTTTGCAGGAAATCAATGTTTCTAACTACAGGAGGGAAAGAGCAAGTTCAGAGTTTTTCCCCCTCTCAAATATTGCTGCAGTCTTGAAAAAAAATAGTTTTGAGAAGTCTGTGAGTATTTCTGCTTCAGCCAAGTTAAAGGTTTTAAGTTACAACTCTGTTTTGGAACAGGCCTTATCAGTTTTGCTACTTGCCTTGAATTTTGGCAGTTGATGGTCTATTATACTTCCCAACTCTGTGTTTGGATGTTAATTGGAATCTAATTGCTGGCTGGTTGTCGAGTCAAATGGAACAGATATGAGTGTGGTTCACTTCAAATCATTGCTTCTATTAAATCCACACAAGTTTCCAATACTTTAACCTTACTTTTTTTTTTGCAAACCGAATATTTTGGATTAGAATCATTACCACTAATGTTTTAATCATTTTATTCCATGCTATAAAAGAAAATACCATTGTATGCAATAGAGTTGTATGCAATTCTCACTTCTTAAACCCTTTTTACAATAATGAATAGTGTTGGGTGAACCAAACTTGCAAAGTTCAGGCTCGTGCCGAACTTTGCACTGTTCGGCATGCCGAACCCAAACCTGAACTTTTAAAAAAGTTTTTTAAAGTTTGGGTAAAGTTCAGGTGAAGTTTGGGTTAGTTCAGGTTCGGGTTCGGCATTCAGCCAAAGGAGGTGGGAAATCCTACGATGGGATTCCCCACTCTCCTCCTGGCCGCCGCCGTTTCGTGGTGTTCGGCCGAACGCCGAACCCAAACTTTACCCAAACTTCACCTGAACTTTATTCAAACTTTTTAAAAAAGTGCTGCTGCTCTTCAGGTTCGGGTTCAGTTCGGGTTTGGCGAACTCATCCGAACTCCACGGCAAAGTTTGGCTGAGTTCACCGAACCTGAACTTCCTGAAGTTCGCCCAACACTAATAATGAACTTTCTGAAGCTAAATCTTTCTTTGAAAATACCCAGCTTTTTATCATAAGGAGTATTTCCTTTCAGTATAATACTGAAGAATAAAGATGATGTTAAGAAGAAATGTTTTCTTTGATTTTTTTCTTCCTTACAAGTTATACTTTAAATGTCAGAACTTTGCTTCTGTGCACATATAAAGTCAGTTGTTGTTGTTGTTGTTGTTGTTGTTGTTGTTATTATTATTATTATTATTATTATTATTATTATTATTAATGTTAATCTCCCACAATCAATACATATTTCAGTAAAGTATGGCACTTCTTGCTTATAGTTTCTGAAATTATTACTGATAAAAATGTTTGTACTTTCAAGTCAAATTTTATTTTTACAATTTGTTTGGAGATTTTGATTTATTTATTTACAATATTTTTTTTTACATGATTATCACCTACGGTAAAAGGTTGCTTCTTTATTATGATATTTTCAACATTTGTTCCTATATGACTGTTGTGGTTAGCTCTGGCCCAGCTCCTGCCCCAAGGACTGTGGATGTGGGGGAGACATCCACATGCTGCAAGCCTGTTTTACTCCTGGTGGAATCTGCTGCTGAAGGCTCCTCTGACCAAGAAGACATGAGTGACAGGGAGGAGGAGAGTGTGGCAGACAGCTCAGAAGGAGATCAATTATCTAGCTCCTCCTTGGATTCAGAACAAGAGTTAATGATACAGCCACGCATTCAGAGAGCGATGCATAGGCAACAACAACTGAGAGATTATTATCAAAGAAAATGAGACCACCTGTGGTTGGGTGGGGCTATGGTAATTAGTGAGGCTGCTATAAATAGCAGCCTGTGGGTTTGGCCATTGCGGAGGATTATCTGATCGTTGTGTTTCATGCCTGCTTTGCTGACTTTGATCTTTGTGTGCTGATTTTCCCCCGCTTTGAAACTAAACCAGAGGAAAATGTGTTTCACTTTGTGAAAGAAGAAGGACTGTGAATTGCCTCACAGCTGTAAGCTAAGTATCACAGAACTGATAAGGGACTTGTACAAATTACCAGTTTGTTTGGAGACGAGTGCTCTTTGCTACACCAAAAGAGGGCTTGGTTTAAGTGACTTTTCATTGTAAAGAACATTGTTTTGAATTTTCAAACGTGTGTGTGTCTGAAATTGTATCTGTGCATTTTTGGGAGGATTCTACCAGAGAGCTCAACAGAACATATGACTTATCCATCTTTTAAACAATTTGCACCAATTTTCCTCATTTTTCCTTTATTTGTTTGTTTGTTTGTTTGTATTTCTAGGCCGCCCTTCTCCAAGGGACTAATTTCTAGGCTGCCCTTCTCCAGGGGACTAATCATCACATTATTCCACTAAAATTACATTTTTGAAATTTTATATTAATTTTAATTTGTTGTTTCTCCAAATCATATTTTGTTTCTTTGTGCCACAAATTCCTATAAGGCAGCTCTTTCTATGATTTTGCTATTAGAAGTTTTTTTCATTCTGCTATCTGTGATGAACAACTTGCTCAATGATATAATTTAAAAGTCTACCTATTCCTTTGAGACTTATAGTTTTGAATCTTGTTCTTGATCTCCCCTTACCCTGTATGAATTTTCTAGTTGTCCTTTGCCAACCCTTCAAGATTGTGACTAAGATTGGAATAGATTGGAATAGAAAAAGTTCATCTTGGGTAGTATATTACATTGTTGTAATAAGTCCTAGCCAAGGATGCTTTAAATTTTTCCACCTTTCAAGATTTTGTTTTATTTCTTTCCATAGTTTGCTATCCTTGTTTTGAAATATATCTTTGTTAGAAGCTGTCAAGTAAAGTCCTACGTATTTCATACATCTTTTGATATCTCACAGACAGCTTCTTTTTTCACAAAGTCATTTTCTTCAGAAATTAAGGATCTTGTTATTATATTTGTTTTCTTTGTTTGAAGCTGGGTGACTTTGGCCCGTCACTCTCTTTCAGCCTGACTCATCCCACAGAGTTGTCATTGTTGAGAAATCAGTATTAGGTGTGTTTTCTGCCTTGAGTTATTTATAAAAAAATAATAAAGGCAGGATTTAAAAAATGTAATAAAAAAGCAAAGTTACTCCTCTAGCTTTGTGCAGTAAGGCTCAGTGCCTTTCCAATTTTGATTTTATTGCTTCTTTGATCTACTGCAGAGGTCCCCAACCGCCGGTCCGCGGACCGGGACCGGGCCGTTGGGGTTTTCCAGCCGGTCCGCGGCGGCGCTGCCCTCCCGGCAGAGGACATTATGCAGGACAGGGTGGGGTGTCGGGCAGGGCGGGGAGAATCAGGAGGCTCCTTTGGCGGCTGGGGGCTGCCTGGCTTTGTGATTTTGGCTGGGGGGGAGTTAGGAAGGTCCTACTTCTCCCCCCCAGCCAAAAACTCAAAGCCTATCTGCTGGATACGGGCGATGAGCGGGACGAGCGGCGCCGAAGCCGGTGGCTGTGGCAGCTGCTGCAAGAGGCTTCCGCGCTGCTCTGTCCCATTCATCGTCCGTATCCAGCAGATAGGCTTTGAATTTTTGGCTGGGGGGGAGAAGTAGGATCTTCCTAACTCCCCCCCCCCAGCCAAAATCGCAAAGCCAGGCAGCCCCCAGCCACGAGGTGCCCCCTCCCCTCCCATGGAGCCCTGCCCTGTTTGGTGCCCGCTGGCCGGGCAACGGCCTCCCTCCCTCCCTGCCTCGTGTTTGCAGAGCTCCGCCGGGCAAAGTTCGGACACCTTCCGGGCGCACGCACACATCCACACCTCCACCCCCCTGGGAGGAATTCGCCCCCTGCCCAGAATTGGCCAGCCCAGCAACGCTGCCCTGCTCCCTTCGGAGGTGCGGAGAGGGCGGGGAGAGGAATTTAACCCCGAAAGTGGCCGGGGTTGCGCAGAAATTCCCCCAACCTTCGCTGGTTTCGGTCCAGGGAAGAGGGGGCCGTGTTTACCTGGCTGATTCGGGGATGAGAGACCACCAGGAGCTCCGCAAGGCTGCGTGACTTGGATTGGGAAGTCCGAAAAAGACCCCCGGGATGGGTGAGTGGAGGGAGAGGGAGAAAGAGAGAGGGAGAGAGGGGGGAGAAAGAGAGAGAAAGAGATAGCAAGAGAGGGAGAGAGAGAAAGAGATAGGGAGAGAGGGGGGAGAAAGAGAGAGAAAGAGATAGCAAGAGAGGGAGAGAGAGAAAGAGATAGGGAGAGGGGGAGAGAAAGAGATAGCAAGAGAGGGAGAGAGAGAAAGAGAGAGGGAGAGAGGGGGGAGAGAGAAAGATAGGGAGAGGGAGAAAGAGAGAGGGAGAGAGGGGGGAGAAAGAGAAAGATAGCAAGAGAGGGAGAGAGAGAAAGAGAGAGGGGGGGAAGAAAGAGATAGCAAGAGAGGGAGAGAGAGAAAGAGAGAGGGAGAGAGGGGGGAGAGAGGGGGGAGAGAGAGAGAGGGAGAGGGAGAAAGAGAGAGGGAGAGAGGGGGAGAAAGAGAGAGAGAGATAGCAAGAGAGGGAGAGAGAGAAAGAGAGAGGGAGAGAGGGGGAGAGAAAGAGATAGCAAGAGAGGGAGAGGAAGAAAGAGAGATGGAGAGAGGGGGGAGAGAGAGAAAGATAGGGAGAGGGAGAAAGAGAGAGAGAGGGAGAGATAGAAAGAGAGAGGGAGAGGGGGGAGAGAGCAAGAGAGGGAGAGAGGGAAAGAGGGGGGAGAGAGGGGGGAGAGAAAGAGAGAGGGAGAGAGAGAGAGGAGATAAAGGAAGAGGAGAGATAGAAAGGAAGAGAGAGAAAGAAAGAGGGATAGAAAGAGAGTGAGAGATGCTCAGTGAGCCTTTCTTTGAAGTTGCCTTTCTTTCTTTCTCTCTTTCTTTTGCTCTCTTGCTCTCTTGCTCTTTCATTCTTTTTTCTCTCTCTTGCTTTCTTTCTTTCTCTTGCTTTCTCTCCTTCCTTCCCTCCTTCCATTTCTTTCATTCCCCCTCTCTATTTTTATTTCTCTTTCATTCTTTCTTTCTTTCTTTCTTGCTTTCTTTCTTGCTCTTTTTCTTTCTCTCTTTTACCTTCCCTTCCTCTATTTCTTCTTTTCTTTCTCCTTCCTACCTTCTTCCCTCCCTCCCTCCCTTCCGTCTTTCCTCTCTTACTCTCCCCTTTCATAAGTTTCCTTGCTTCCTTCCTCTGTTCCTGTCCCTTCCCCCTTTCTTTCTTTCTTTCTTTCTTTCTTTCCTTTCCTCCCTCCATTTCTTGCTTTCCTTTTCCTTCCTCCCTTCTTTCCTCCCTCATTCCCTTCTTTCACTCCTTCCTCTCTTACTCTCCCCTTTCACCCCTCCCCAAAGAAGGTAAATTTCATACATAATTGGTATGTCGCAAAATAAAGTAGTTTTAAAATGGCGGGGAGGGGGCCCCCCAGACACTTAGGCTGTATGGGACCCCAAAATTCCTGATGGCGGCCCTGGCTCCACCCCTCCATAACCCCACCCCCATATGACCAAAGCCCCCCCCCACCGGGCCATGGAAAACTGGTCTAGCTTAAAGCCGGTCCCTGGTGCAAAAAAGGTTGGGGACCTCTGATCTACTGAATTGTAGTGGATTTGCCTAACATCTGCCTTAGGTGAATTCTTTTAATTCTGCCACTAGATACCTTTTCAATATTATATACATTCTCCATAGACTACTTACCCTGGTCCTAATTGGTCTGTAAACTATTAGGGCAATAACTAGTAGATACCAAGTTTCCTATATGAAAGCCATATTAATTTTGATTCAGGCATCAAAGAACAATTGGTTTCATGGTTGGTATTAAAATATCTATCATACACCCAGTTTTAATTGACTTAATATTTCCAATTGTTAATAACTTTAATTGCTATTATATCATGACATCATTACCCATCAGCTGGGGACAGCCGCCCCCTGCCATAGCCATTCACTGGAGCTGAGCCCACCACCCAATAACAAGACACAGGGAATGGACATGACATTCCCAGCGCTGCTGCTCCTCAAAGGGAAGCCGCCGGAGCCACCTCAGCAGTTACCACCGCCACTGCCTCAGCCAGGATCGGCTATCTCAGGCAGTGCATCTGCCTTGTCCCTGATAGTTGGAGCCCCGAGAAGCCGCCTGCAAAGCGATGGTTTGCTGTTGGTGCTACGCCCGGCACCCCACCCATCCTTGGGGTTGAGCTGCCAGCCTCCCGCCGAGGGCTGCCGAGCGGCCTTGGCAGCATTCGATGCATAAGACGCACCCAATTTTAAAGCCTTTTTTTGAGGTAAAAAGTTGCATCTTATACACCAAAATATACGGTATATGCTGCTTACTCCAAATGGACTCTGAGCCGCTAGCAACAGGTATAAATACAATATAAGTAAAAAACTAATTAAAAACATCACAAAAATCACATGTATTATAAACCATACTTGCAACAATCAGTCTTAATTGCAGGCTTGCCAGAAAAGCCAGGCTTCACAGCTTTCTGGAAAACCGGTAGGGAGGAGATAATGCGAGAAAATATGTGATCTTGTGAAAATCAAAGATTTACTTTTGCATTGGTTTTAAACAGAATGATCTATATTTATAAATACATATAACAATGTTAGATTCAAAGCCATCTGGATGACCTTGAGCTAATCCTTTCTTCTCAGCCCTAGGAAGGAGGCAATGGAAAACCACTTCTGAAAAACCTTGCCAAGAAAATTGCAGGTACTTCTCTAGTCAGTCTCTGAAAATAGGACATGATTGAAAAAAATCTACAACTAGCCAAGTCTTTCTGTCCAGTCTATGACCTGCTATAAATAATAAACATACTCTCTTTTTTCTGATTGAGAGACTTATTCTGATCTTCTTCATATAATCTGTCCATAAGTACTGGTGCTAAATTCACAAATGTTAAAACAATGATAAAATATAAAACAGATATTTGTTTTTGATAACAGATAAAATAGACATCACTTCTACATATTTTAAGAGTTGTACAGAAGCTGAAAATGCTGATGTTTTGCCAATTTTCCCTTTTAATAGAACAATTAAAACTGAGGAGATCTCTCCTTTTTTATACTTGACCATACTTGATCAAATAGGTCTGAGGTTTGGTTTCCACTTTTGCTGTTAAGGAATGCTGGCAAGACGTAAGATTGCAAAATTTGAGAGAGGTAGCACAATTTAATTTGAATTTTTTCAAATATTATATATATATATTTGGCAAAGAGAAGAAAAATTGTATTAAGAATTCTTATCACACTTTATAGAAGTTACAGAAAGTTCTTACATTAAGTTTCCATAAAGATCCTAATGCACACACAGTATACAGACAAATAGATTGTACACTAATACAAATTTTGCTTTGCCACCCTTTATAGGCAGTAAAATTAATTTTTAAATGATCAAAAAGAATTTTGAACATTATCTAGGACAAATCAATATATCTAGGAAAACATCTCAATTTTTGATTTTCAAAGGGCAGCATAGAAATCCAAATAATAATTAATATTTTTTCTTGTAGTTACTTCTTCCTATAGGAAATATTGTATGCATAATGATTTAATATTGCCATCCTTTTTTATATAATAGCACATTTATAACAGCTTAATATTATATTAGAACTATACATGTCAGAAGAATCAACAAGTATATTTCTAGCATACAGTCTCAGCCCACTACACTTCATGGCATTGTTATAGTGGAAAAAATAGAGGTGGGAACTTCAAAAGAATATATATTGCATTGAGCTGATTAAGAATAAAGGCAGAATAAAATTCTAATAAAGATAATGTTGGCACATTTTAATTTCCTAGTTCTTATTTTATGGGACAGAGTATCTTGTTTTGTGTGTTTTCCTTGGTGAAATGAGAAATGAGTATCCAAACCAGTTCCTCCTGCCATATGCTTTCATCCGTCTCTTCTTCCATGACTGACACTTTGGTGACAGATGGTGCAACAGCCTACCATATTTCTTAAAATAGTATGAAAGCACTGCCAGATTACTGGGTTCTTTGATCATGAACTTTCTATTTCTAAGGACTATTTAGACAAAATGATGGTTTTTGAAACTTACCGAAACTGAGCCAGTTGGATTTGGATTTTGAATGGTAAAGCATGACATTCTGGAAATTTTTGAGAATTTCTAAAAGGATATCTATTAAATGTTATGAGCTATTTCTCCTGGATTTTAATGGCTTTTTAAAGTGGTTGAAGATGAATAGGTCAGTATAATACAGTATACAAAATAATAATATACAAAAAAAGTTTGAATGAAAAAGATATTTTTTCCCCAATTAAGTGGAAGATGAATTTGGTTTTAAATCATCTTACTACATGCTCCTGATGGAAGTCTATATGCCACCACCCACTTTACTTCAAGGAAAGAACCACCTTTCAATAGTTTTACTCATAGTAAAATGACACACCTTCTATCTTCTCTTACAGATTTGCCAGAATAGACTATCCTATACCTTAAAGTCCTAAAATAAAGGTGCTGATTAAGTTTAAAAAACAACAATACTGAGCTTTCATACAAATGAAGCTTAAGAAACCATTGTATTGTAAATGAAACCCAAAGGGGAAAAAAGATTTAAGGAATGTAACAATGGCTTCTGCAGGGTTTATCCAGGTAGTTGCTTTTCCAGCTAGAAATACCTATGCACAACATAAATACAATCAGCCATACAGAGCGAACTGCACCTTTACCTGTGCATTACCTGTACAAGCTAGAAATCCAAAATCAACTCTAAAGAGCCTGGCTCAAACAATCTGTTACAATAACAATACATAGATTGCAATTGCCTATAGCAGTGACCTGCAATCAATCCATTAGGACATGTAGATTATAAAAAGAAACAAAAAACTTAAGTTAGAAATGTTTTCTATAATTTATATACATTATTCATATAATCTTAGTTGTCACTAAGTTGATTTTTTTTGTTCTAATTATGATTTTTCTACTGTCACTAATAAACTAACTTTATTGAAGAGTTGTACTTTTGAATCTCAAGCCTTTAAATTCAAGTAAAAATTTGGATGAGGCAAGTCACGCTATTGATCTAATTATGATTTTTCCATGAAGAAATAAACACCAGCTCCTTTAAGGTAGGCTCAATTGTTTGGGGGAGACATTAAGAACTGATATAACAGCTGGTTGAATATGTCTTTCCTAGATAATATCATCTTGAAGGGAGCAGTTGGCTCAAGGCCCCTATTTTGAGGGGGTCTTGAGCCAGTGAAAAAAACAAACTTACATAAACAAGCAAGTATACAAAACATGTTAGCAGAATATACAAAGTTGTGCATGACTTATGTCTCTTTTAATTAGTGATCAGCTTGCAAGCCAGGAATGCTCCAACTGTTTCACTACTTTTCTTGCTTTCCTGAATTAAAGGATCCCTTGTTTGATTCTCCCCGGAGCCCCAAATTCCCAGTGCGCGAGAAAACAGTAGCTAGCTGATGACCAGATTCTCATTGGAGCCCCTGATGCCCAGCTGATGGGCAAGAAAACAATGTTCAGCTGATGACCAGATTCTCTCCAGAGCGCCTGATGCTCAGCTGACAACCAGATTCTCCTCGGAGCCCAGTAAACAAACTCTGAGGCACAGCTGAACCCTGACATGCCTGAAGGGAGACAGGGCTTGATCCCACCTATACCAGCAGATTGACTGGTGGCCACCATCACAGGAACATAGGTCATGGGACTCAAAGGGAAAACAAAGAGACCACATGACCCAAGGGAGGAAAAAAGAAAGAAAAAGAAAAAAACCTGTTTGAATAATATACTGGTGGCACTCAGGCAAAGAGCCTTCTATGTGGCGGCCCCGACCCTCTGGAACCAGCTCCCCCCAGAGATTAGGATTGCCCCCACCCTCACCTTTCGTAAACTTCTTAAAACCCACCTCTGTCGTCAGGCATGGGGGAATTGAGACATCTCCCCCGGGCCTATACAGTTTATGCATGGTATGTTTGTGTGTATGTTTTGCTTTTAAATAAGGGGTTCTTAGATATTTTTTAAATATTAGATTTGTTACTGTATATTGTTTTTATTATTGCTGTGAGCCGCCCCAAGTCTGCGGAGAGGGGCGGCAAATCAAATCAAATCAAATCAAATCAAATCAAATCAAATCAAATCAAATCAAATCAAATCAATAAATACTCTCCCCAATACTAAAATTTAACAGACAAATAAAGGGAAATATTTCTTCACCCAGAGGGTCATTGGTTTATGGAATTCACTTCCAGAAAAAGTCGTGACAGCTGTCAGCTTGGATAGTTTCAAGGCAGGATTAGACAGATTCATGGATGCCAAGTGTATTGAAACGGATGTCAATGTGCTGCCTCTATGTTGGTTGAGGCTCGCAGGATTCCCTTGAGTACCATTTGTTGGGGGTCAAGGGAAAGGGAGGGTTTTGCTTCTCTTTCTATTCAAGATCCCCATGTACAATTGGTGGTCCACTCTGTGACACAGAATGCTGGACTCGATGGGCTTTGGCCTGATTCAGCATGGCTCTTCATATGTTCTTCTGACCAACCAGGATGATAAGGGGACTGGAAACTAAAACATGGAAAGATAGGTTGCAGGAATTGAGCATCACTAGTCTAGTGAAGAGAAAGACCAGGGGAGATATGATAGCAGTCTTCTAATACTTGAAGGACTACTACAGAGAGGAGAGGGTCAGGCTGTTTTCCAAAGCACCAGGAGGCCAGACAAGGAACAACTGATGGGAGCTGACCAAAGAGAGATTCAACCTGGAAATAAGGAGGAACTTTCTGATGGTGAACAGCCAACCAGTGGAACAGCTTGCCTGCGGAGGATGTGAACGCTCCAAAAACTGAGACTTTCAAGGGGAAACTGGACTGCCATTTGTCTGGTGTGGTATAGGGTCCCCTGCTTGAGCAGAGGGTTGGACTAGATGATCTACAAGATCCCTTCCAACACAAACAAACAAACAAACAAACAAACAAACAAACAAACAGCAAATGTTTGTTCTGAAATCAACTTCAGGTTGTGTTAGGTTCTGAAGGCAAATTGAGGTCTGTAATTTAAATGTTGGCATGGCAATAGCCTATTTTAGAAGTGGGTTTCAGGAATGGAAAAGAAATGAATAGAAACCTTAAGTAAGCCAAATACAAACAAAAAATCCAGAGTTTGGCCACTGCTCACATTGGGGACCATAAAAGAAAGCTTACAGTCTGCATGCAAGCTACCTCGTCCCTCTTCTATTTTATATTATGAGACTGTGTAGGGCATTTTTAGATGCCTCTCCAAAAGTTTGTCCTTCCAAAAATCTTCACAAAGCCCCTTTCAAAACAAATTCTGTTTCCCCACCATTTTCCTTTTAGCTAAGACATAAGAAATAAAAAGCTACGTACAATATGAGTGTTTTCTTTTTAATGTCTGCCCCAAATGTACTCTTGTACTCTTATTTATTTGCTATAAATTTTACTCTCTTGTTTCTCCCAGTTTTAAATCATTTGGCCTCTGTCTTTGTACTTAGACATCTAAGGCATAATCTGTCTTCTTTTAAATCTTCCATTTGTACCATCATTCATTAATTTCCTTTGTTCCTTTTCAAGAGTGGAGGTCTCTTACAGAAGTAAACATAAAAAGATCCTGATGAGTAAACTAAGCCTTTAGACCTTAAAATACCATCCATTATTTTAGTGAATAGTACAAAGAAGGCAGAAAGAATAAGTGATAGGGATGCAATTACCGGTATACATACATTTTTTTTTTATCACATTGCCTTTTTTTGAGGGAGTGGGTTGACTTTTTCTGTTTTCTTTTTTTAAACTAATAAGTCAAACGGATGTACTTGTTACAATAGGAAAAACTAGAATGAAGTAATGGAATGTATCATTGCATAAATTAGGGATTTCCCTCTCCTTCCTCTGTATTCAAAATTCTTAAATACTTACGTCAAATTTCTCTTTTCTTTGGAACTGGAACATGAAAGCAGAAATTCCTGAGGTTCTTCTGCATGGCTAGGTGGATCATTCTCTTCCCAGCCTTTTGGCTGCAACTCACAATCTTGGAATTCATTTTATTCTCTATTTTTTGTGAAATGCACTGCTGCAATGGTTTTGAAATTCTTCTGGGTATTCTGCCGAGAGGAACCACCCCTTTATTTTAGTGCAAACATCAAGTGCCAGAATTAACTTTTTCAACAGTACAGCTGTTTCCAAGGGTTAATCAATTCTCTCCTTCACTCGCGTTCTGTATATGACATGTGATAACCACAATATTAAAATAACTTATTAGAACACATAGTCTGAATTATTATACTGCCATGTCAAGAAAGCAATGTGCATTACTTTAGTGTAACATACTCAGCAATTTATAGTCAGGAATCCAGTAACTATTTTAGGTGTGGCTGGGGATTTTCCCCTTCTTATGACATTTATTTCACTAGTAAGCTTTATTTATTTATTTATTTATTTATTTATTTATTTATTTATTTACTTACTTACTTACTTACTTACTTACTTACTTACTTACTTACTTACTTATGTGTTTATTTATTTAATTTTTATGTTGCCCTTCTCCTTAGACTCAGGGCGGCTTACAACATGTTAGCAATAGCACTTTTTTAACAGAGCTTGGCTATTGCCCCCACAATCCTGGTCCTCATTTTACCCACCTCGGAAGGATGGAAGGCTGAGTCAACCTTGAGCCGGTGATGAGATTTGAACTACAAGACCTACAAGTCAGCTTCAGTGGCCTGCAGTACAGCACTCTACCTGCTGCGCCACCCCGGCTCATTAATTAATTTTAATTAAGCTCGTGATTCTTTGAATCTTGTCCAATACAAATTTGATTTTTAACCTTTCATTCTATGCATGTTGATTTCTGTATAGCAAAAAAGAGTCCAAACTTGGCTACATATTATTCCTCATGACTTTTGGTGAGGAAGATCAGGGTGATAATTAGTCCCCTTAAAATCAGTATTTTACCATCTCCAAATAGCAGTTTCTTGGATAGAAATCAATCAACTGAATTTCTAGAGAAACAAACAACAAAAAAAGCCTCTGTGCCATAGAAGCATATCCAATGAACATGAGACAAACAGTTTAGTCAAATATTTTTATTGAGAAATAAGTCCTATGGAATTTTGTGTCATTTACAATATAAGAATGTATTTACAGCTTTAATAGAACTGGATTTTTATGCTCCATCTTCTTCTCTATTAATCATATATCCTAAGGAAAAGATGCACTCATATAAAATGTATGGAAGCCTAAACTATGCTCACTTGGAGTGTCACAAAACTGTAGCAATATAGTATTACAGATCATCTTTAAATTTATCTTTTTCAGGCTACTGTATGAATGCGCTGTCATGTATTTAATTCTACATAGGACAGATGGGATAAACTTGGTGCAAAGGAATTAACAGTCACAAGTCATCAGGACAAAACAAGGACAAACTTATTTTAGAGCTTTTCTACCCTCAGAACATCCTACCACAGTCTTTAAAGAGACCATTTTGGGGAAAAAATGAGATTTTTAGCAGCATTGCTGAGCAAGAGATTGCTGAATTCACATACATCAAATGGTTCAAGCAATCTCAGAAGGTCTCTATATACATAAAATTTGTTAGTTAGCCAAGGTGCTACCTGAATTTTGGCTACCAGCTTCTCCTGGTTGTCTCCAATTATCACATTTTCTTCTTTCGGAATTTAGTTTATTAAAATAATTACAATTATTGGTTACTCCTTATTAAAAAGGGTTGCACCCAGCCCTTGAACATAGTTAGAATAAAATTGTGCCAGCTTGCTATGAAAGAATAAACAATTTTTTATAAGGATGACAATCCCAATTCAATACTGTAAACTTGACTGAATACAGGGAATTTCAAATGCACATTTTAAGAATTATTTTTAAAGCTTTATGATTAGAAGGTGATTCTAACCCTTTTACTTGTTAAACGATGAATAACTAAAAGTCATGACCATTAAATGCTAAAATATTGAACAGTGTTGCTATTTTTCTCAATTAATAACAAAGTCTCCAGGAAAATATATGATGAAGAAACGATAGACATGACAATCTCCAGAACGTTTAAAAACTTATTTAAAACTACTAAGCTTTCGTCAGTCCCTGTTGACTTCATCAGAGTATAAAATCCCATTGAAGAAATGCTTGCTTTCTATATAATGCCGATCAATTTGGTCACTGCACATGTAATAGGCACACACCCTTTCTTCCCTCCTGTAATTGACTTTGTTGTTTCTGTCTCAGTCATGCTGATAGACAATGATGCATTTTTCATTGTGTATTGCCTCTTTCACTCCCGGGGGGGGGGGGGGTAAGACAGGGCTATCAGACATTGTTTTGAGGGTATTTCTCCCAGTTCCCTCCCCATCATTGTTATTCCTCTCTCTTTTAGAAACACACATTGCCTCCTCTAAATTCATCTATTTTGTCCTTGATCTTGTGATAGGTCTTTGTTGTTCTTCTTCACCCCCACCCCCAATCTCTCTTGTTCTGCTGCTCCTCTAGCGTGCTCTCTTGCACTGAGTTAGAGTGTGTTACACCTTCATTGGGACAATCTCCTAAAGGGGGGGAATTTTCCCTTGATCTCCATTCAACCATAGTGATCGGTCCCCCTTAAGTCTTTCTTGGTGTCTTAATGTCCGGTATGCCAGTGGTATGTCAAAATTATTTATTCATTTAATTAATTAATTCAATTTCTATGCCGCCCAATCCCGAAGGACTCAGGGTGGCTTACAATAAACAATATAAATATAAAAACAATAAAAAAGAAGTAGAATATAAAATCTAAAACAATAAAACCCTCATTAAAAACCCATTATAAAACACTCATGACAATATGCATACATACCGTTCATACGATTTGGCCATGATGGTTGTTAGTTTGTATATTGTATAGTTGCAATATGTCTTTTGAGGGAGTTATCGTTAGAGAGCCAGGCTTCTTTCAGGAGGCGTCCTCCTTTTGTTTCATCATGGGAACCACTTTGGTCTCCTGGAAGTTGAACTCTGATGAATGATGATGTTCATCCATCGTTTTTGAAGAGGATCTTGACATCTTGGTGGTGGTGGTGGTGGGTTGTCAAGACTTATGCGTGAATTGGATTAAAGTGATGAAAAAAGTGCACATAGTCAGCCACCCTCTCTTCCCAGATTTCATCTTGCTCCAATAGCAGGACAAGAATCAAGACAGTTGGAGATCGTCTGGGCGCAGCGGTTGACCTGCGCATCTTTAGTGTCTTACCTACTGGAGCAAGTGATGCCCCACTGGAATAGAGGCTTCTGTCTGAACAAGTTCTAGTAGTTTCTATTTTTGCAGATAGCAATGCATTAGAAACAAGTCTGTGTACTTACAGGCCACACCTACTTCTATTGCATTTGCTACAAAGTAGATTCTGTTCCCAAGTCCATTTTCTCACAGAACACATTTGAAATATTAATCATGTAATGCATTAATTCTAAATCTTTGGGACAACCATGACCTGAATGATTGAAATCTCCATAAATATTAACTCTAATGTATTTTATCTTAAATATATTTTGTACTGCTCTGTGGATTGTGAATTAATTATTTTTTGTTTTCTGCCTAGTATCTTTTTTTCCGTGGTAATACTATTTGCACTTTTTTTCTGAAAGTGGAAAAAAGAATATAAACTTTAAAAAACCATGTTCTTTAAAAAAAGAATAAATGAAAAGCTAACAAAAGCAAAAGATCAATGGGGTTGTGAGACAATTGTTGACATTAAAAAGCAATCCAATTTGAATATTTTTTTTATTTATAGTCATTTCTTTTAAAGTTTTTTTAAATTTTTATGTATTTATTTATTTTGTCCAATACACAATGAGGGTTTTAGTGGGTGTATATATATATATACATAGAAAAATACACGATGAAGGTTATACAGGGGATACTCATAGTAAAATATCTCTAAGAAAGAATAGAAAATAAGATATAGTAATACAACATATCAATGAAAGAATAGAAGAAGAGATATAGGAATAGAAGAAAGGTATAGGAGATATAGGAGAGTAATAGGGCAGGAGATGGAAGGCACTCTAGCCTCTTAGGAATCTGGATAGGTCAACTGTAGATAATCTAAGGGTAAAGTGTTGGGGGTTTGGGGATGACACTATGGAGTCTGGTAATGAGTTCCATGCTTCGACAACTCGGTTACTGAAGTCATATTTTTTACAGTCAAGTTTGGAGTGCTTAATATTAAGTTTAAATATGTTGTGTGCTCTTGTGTTGTTGTGGTTGAAGTTCTTTCATATTGTGTTATTTATTTACCAGAGGGTTTCTCAAATATAAATCCCATAAAGCTATAGGCAAATTGATTTATGTCTAAGGAAATAGGGGTTCTTCAAGTGTCATGTTTGCTATAAAAAATGTATACAACATTTTTGATCTAAGATTTTTTTTCTGCTAAAGAAGTAGCGCTTCCTTCATCCTGTATTGTGCTCCTCATATCCATATCCATAACTTTTCAGCATGAATTTGACATATGTCACAGCTGTGTTATCTTTTTTTTAAAAAAACTTCTAAATATACCCTACAGCTCTGGAATTCCCACATAATATTCCGTCTATGTACAAAACAGGGCCGAGCCTGCTTAGCTTTTTAGACTACCAAACCTGGTAGTAAGAAATATTATGTTCTTCATTTTATTTATGTACTTATTTGTTCAAATTCATTAGAGACACCGAACTCTAATGGCCTCTGGCAGAGGTGGGTTCCTCCCAGTTCAGACCGGTTTGACCGAACTAGTAGTGACCCACTAGTGATGTCACAATGATGTCATAAAACTGGTTTGGTCTGTACCGATCCATGACCACTACCATCTTTAAAAAAAATAAATAAAGTGAATTTTTGGGCATAGGAGTAATTTTTTATTTGTTATTTCTTCTGAGTATGTGCATAAGCCAAGTTTCCAGCACTAGCATGTGTTGCCATCTTGGTTTTGGCTATTTTTTGACTTTATAAATTTTTTGCCATTGCGCATGTGTGTGCATGCAAAGTGTGAATGCACCCACGAGACGAGGCATGGGAGAAAGCAAAGTGGCAGCAAGGTAAGTTAAAACCCTTCTGGGCACCAATATTATGTCCTGTTAGTTGACCTTTGCACTTTCATATCCATATCTTAATTGTCCCATGTTTGGAGCATTAGTTAGAATTAGTTTAGCAGCTAATAAATTTTATACCACTCTAAAGGCTGAATTAATAGTTAAAAGCTTCCTTATCAAACATATTTGTGATTCAGGCACTTCATCTTTGTTAATACTTATGAACTTTATAAGCTGTAGTATCCAATCCAATCCAATCCAAAGACCAAAACACCAATTCTTTGTGCCTATTGAATTCAGTGAGGTTTACTTCCAAGTGAATGTGTAAGGGTTTTTTTAAAAATAAAAATGAATCTGATAGAACCTTATTGTTAAAAAATAGTATAGTGCAAGCACATTCTGTCAAACATTAAATAGAATTATTTAATTAACAATTAATAAACTAATACTATATTGTAAAATAGCTGCTTCCTTATAAAATTAATGCAAATAGCCAGATATCATTTGTTTTGCTTCATATATTGATATGTATATTAGGGGAATTGATTTACAAGCTGGTGATGTTTTTGGCGCTTTGAAGGAATACATCTGCATCTGAGGAAGAAAACAATGGCTTTAAAATGGCACTCAAACCTGTCAGTCAGGAAAACACTGATTTAACCTTTCTCTTCCACTTCACCAAGGCCAGCATCCTTTTTTTTCTGGCAGATTATACTTCTCTTTGAAAAAAGCAGACATTTTCTCTAGTGCCTGAAAACTAACCAGCTTTAAATTTAATACATTTTGAGGAGCGAGGACTCTATTAGGGTTCCATTGTAACTCCTGGGTTTGGGAAGTAAAGAGGCACTTTTATCTTAACTGTGTGGATGGTTTGACTTCTTTTAAAAGAAATTTTGGCAGCAGATTCAGTTCCTCCACACAGACAAAACAATTCCACTGAAGAAAATGTAAAGAAAACGAAAAAGAAAAGAATCTGCAGCTTTTGAAAAAACCCCATTATAGAATAAAGCCAAACTGAAAAATAAAAACCTGAAAATATCAAGCAACACTGAAATCTGAAGTAGGAGAAGCAACAGGTAAGTGTCAAGAATCTTTTACTTCAAAAATGAAGTGTGGATAATATCAAATGACACTTCTTAACTGGAATTGTTTTTTTAAAAAAAGAGGGCTCAAAATCTTAAACACGTAAATTATCTTTTTTATGAGGGTAGAAGGAGATCTTACTCTTTGTTCTAATTAAATCTGAAGATAATTGTAAACATTGTAATATGTTTTTATATGTTTATATGTTTGTTTTAATTCTAGCTTTTCAAATGCATGTATTGCTGCAGAGGTAATTTTTAAACTCTTACTGCAGTTTCATTTAAATGAGACAGGCAGGATGGGCTATATGTACTAAAAGAAAAGAATAGCTTATTCTCCATAACTCATTTTCAAAAACTTAAGCTAATTTAAAAATATCAAATAGAACTCCACACAGTCTAGATTTCTACCACTTGAAATAATAAATTATATTAATTATTAGCTAAAGTTCCTAATTATTCTGTCATTACATTGTGTGAATGATGGATTTATAAAGTTTTGCTACTTTATTTATCACAGGGGGAGAATGAAAAGCTACCAAGATTAAGAATCCATATGCAGAGGAGGAGGAAAAAAGAAAACACCAAACAGTGTAAGCCACAATAGAGCTTAATTATATTTTCATTCATTCAAGATCAAAACACATAATATGATTCATTATAAGAAAAAGACCAGAGGTTTCTTATTTACTGTGTGGGTGGCAGATTCAAACTTTTTTTTATTACTGTTTATCTCAGATCTTCCATTTTCAATTTTTTTCTTATTCAGCAATCATATGCATTATATTACAGATTATATATGTTTCCTTAAAAGCAACTATGCATTCCCATTTAGACATTTAATTTTGGCAATAAATGTTCTCGAAGACTAAAAATGACAACTGAAAGCAATTTCAAAAGCTTTTACAGGATATAATTACAATTTTAACAATAAACCTTCAGTAACAATCACTTATACAACAGCCAAATAATGTGTCTAGTCACATAAAACAAAACATTAATAATCATGCTGTAGTGGTATAAATATGAAGATGATAAATTGACATCTAGAGGACAGTTTGATATGGGAAAAATAATATTTCTGTGCAACAAAGATTACCTTCTCATTTTGTTAATCTTAAAAAGGGAAGTTTGTATCTTAAGCCAATAAGAGAATGGATCTAGAGATAGAGAGATTAGCATTGCTCTATGAACTGCTATGCAAGCACTAATGACATTATACAGCATCTCGTATTAGTATATATTTTAAGACAGTGCAAAACTGTGAGCCATTGCACTAATGAAAGAGTATGTCTGTATTGTGATTCCATTAACAAAAGTAAAAATTTTGTGGAAAATTGCACGTAGACAAGACCATATAGATAACTTAGGATCCAACTTGCATCTAAATGTCTATAAACATTACTTACATATCTGAAATAGCATTTCCAGAAGTTTAATATTTAATATCTGTTTGAAATTCCAAATAAAATATTGATACAATATATTGAAAATATCTTGCCTTTACCTGTTATTTTTCTCCAACTCTAGTTTGCTGATTCTATAGCCAAATCTATTAATAACCTAAATTAAATAAGCTGGTTGAAAAGGGTTTTTTAAATGTTTACTTCGTGATTTTAAAATTTTTACAGTTGACTTCAGAAATGTGCCATCTGATAAAATAATATATGTAATTCTAGGCAGACGACATGAAAGACAAACCATGAAAATAAAACACATGAAAGCAAAACATAAAACAATATAAACAGAGGCAAAATCCAATGTGTTCAACAGCCTAAACCATTTGCTTGATGACCTTACCCAACATCCTTGGAATATCCAATTTTTTAAACTTTTATACAGTCAGGAACATCCAAATTTTGGGATATATGCTATTCAAAATGCAGATGGCATGAGAAGGAGGACATGACTCCTGGGATCAACTAGATAACATTGTTAATCATTTGATATAAGGTTTCAGATCTCATGGGATGAGCAGACACAATTTGAGTAAGGTGGTTCCATAAATAATCTAGTTCTTTACCATAAAGTGCTTTATAAATGATAAATCAATTTATTGAATTGCATCTATACATCAATAGGAAACATGACAAATAGTGTTGGGTTAAAAAAAAAGTCATAAGTATTGCCAATGTAGTGATGATACTTAACCATTTGATGATGGATGACCTCACTCAGTCAACAGCTGTATGTACTGTAGGTGTTAAATGGAAGCGAACAAAATGTAGCATCCAGACAAATCATGTAAAGCATGGGGGTCCACCTTTTGGCTTGCATGAGCCATATTGCCTGAAGAGGAATTTTCTTGGATTGCACATATATATATATATATATATATATATATATGTTAAAATGTTTTCAGCTGGAATTTTAAAATTAAGGGAGACTAGGATGGTCCCATTTCGGACTTAAGAAAAATATATATATATATATATATATATATATATACAAAAGGAGGAAAGAGATGCACTTATCAATTTGAAGAAAGACCATCATATAACCATCCTCCCAGCCGACAAAGGAAACTCCACAATAGTGATGAACACAGCAGACTACAAAGAAAAAATGACAACTCTACTACAAAACCCAGCCTACAAACTCCTAAGCACAGATCCTACCACCTACCTAGAAAAAACTACCAAATCCAAAATCAAGGCCTCTCCCATCAGCGAAGAAATCCAGCAAAAAATCATCCCCAGAGAAAAATCTTCCATATGTCCAAAACTCTATGGCCTTCCAAAAATACACAAGGAAGGAATACCTCTCAGACCAATAGTCAGTTCTATAGGCTCCCCTCTACAAAACCTTGCCAAATTTTTAGCCAAATACCTTCAACCATATACAGAAACTATTACCTCATATGTTCACTTTATACAAATAATCAAAAAACAAAACCTACAACCCGATGACCTACTTGTGAGTTTTGATGTCGTGTCCCTTTTCACACAAATACCTATTAAAGAAGCCTTGACAGCTATCCAGGACAAACACAACCCCCCCAAATATATCCTAGACCTTACCAACCACTGCCTGACCAATACATACTTCATCTATAATGAACAAAGATATAAACAGAGAAAACAATCACAAATCTAATCAAAAAAGAGACACCCCCCAAAAAACAAGATCAAGAACAGGACAATGGTACCACCATCCTCCCTTACATCAAGGGCACCACAGACAAAATTAGTAAAATCCTGCACAAACATAACATCAAAACTTCATTTTGCACCAACCAAAAAATATCTAATATCCTAAGGAGCCCCAAAGATAAAATCCAATTGGAATACCAAGGAATCTATGAAATCCCTTGCAAAACATGTGCAGCCACATACATTGGACAAACCAACCGAAGAGTAAGTGCACGCCTTGCAGAACATGTGAATGCAGTTAAAAAAGAAGATAAGACTTCCTCCCTTGTCCAGCACATTAAAAAAACAGGGTACAAAATTGACTTTGAAAAAACTAAATTACTTCACAAAACAGAGAATTTATATAGAAGAATTTCTCTAGAAGCCATAGAAATTGAAAGGAGCCCCCTTTGCATGAATAAAAGAGATGACACGTCCCGCCTACCAGAAATTTGGAAACCAGCCTTAAACAAAAAAAACAACAAAAAAACACTTCATAAAAATCACCATTCAATCCTTCTAATAATTATGAATTTGGACTTTTGAAATTTGGAAACCAGCCTTAAACAAAAAACACTTCATAAAATCACCATGTCAATCCTTCTAATAATTATGATTACACCAACCAATCAGATCACTGAAACATAATGCCATGGCAAATAATCAACTCCATACCACTAATAATCCACACATTACTATATATTGTAGATCAGTATAATCATAAACGTGTTTGCTTATGAACAGCTTTGTTCTGCTGTTCATAATAAAGCAAATATATGCCAGCAGCTTACAATTTAACAAGACACAAAAGTTGTTCACAAAAGTTTGTACAGGACCCAATTTATTTCATTAAAAAATAATAATATTAAATATTAAATAGCTGTGAGTGGAAATGAAAATGTTTGCTGATATAACAACTATTGTTTAAAAGACAGAGCCAAAGACTGAGTGAGTGAGTGACTTCCTTCCATCCATCCTGTCTGTATTAAAATAGGGATTTGCAGGACCACATAGTCAATAGAACTCTTATATTCCAAATGGACCCTGTTACAAATGAAATGTATTATGAATGAAGCAGAAGCAAGCAACCTTCTATGGACAACCCAATCAATCTTTGAAGATATACTCTCTGAGTCTCTTGCCTTCTTATTAATCTCCTAAACATATCTTTTAAAGAAAGATATCTCTTACATCTCTTCAAACAGCCCAATTTATTCTACCAAAGCCAAAGCATACATTTAGAAACACATTATATATGTATTGCCTTATGATTAATCACAAAAATCAGTAATAATATTCAGAGCAATTTATTCTATACACAAAAGAATAGCTTCCTCCAATCTAGAAGTGAGCTTGCAATTTTGTTTCTGCAGATTAGTCCCAGTTTATTTGAAGGATAGGGTTAGAGAATAGGATAGCAGTGTATTTGGTTATGAGCTGGATCATACTGAATACTTTTAAGGTTCAATTAAACTACTGGGCTTAATTTTTTCTTTAAAACAATTGAAATTAAATTAAAAGTGATTTAATTTTACCTAATCTTCTTAATATGAAAACATCTTCCACCTACATGGTGTAAATATACAAATTATATAAGTATAATCAGATATCAGATTATGTAAGTATAATCAGATATACATTTAATCACTATTATGCTGGTACAGAGATGATGTTTGGAAATAATTCTAAACTGTTCCATGTTTCTTTGGGTGTTGCTTCTAATGTTTCCTACAGATGTCATTAGCATCTTCCACAAGGGCAGTACGTATCCAGCTTTTTTTCAGCATTTCCTTTAGATTTGCCCTTACCTTTGACTGCTGTTTTGGTGTGTCTTCCCCATCACTTCATTATCCAGATTATTCAGGAAATCATCTGCTGACCAGGCAATGAAAAACTCACTTAGGTTGTTCTTAATTGGTGTGGGCAGAAGACATTTCTCAAGAGGCCTCAAGGGAGGTTCAAACTGCTGCCATCATGAAAGATTAAGCTCTCATTCTTTAGAGTCTTCTCAATGTCTGGTTATCAGTAGAAAATATTTGATTCTGAAGAATGTGAGCATACCATTTTTTTTTCTTCCAAGCTGAGCAGAAAGGAATAGAGCTGGCCAGATGCCAAACCTTGTCCTTCTGCCTCTTCTCTAGCCAAATCTAGCACTGAATTCAGGAATGATAACTGAAAGCTACCCCAGCGTGTAGTTGGGCATTATAATTATAGCACTGCTACATTGAATTCTTATAATGTTATCCACTAAGGAACCTTAACCACATTATCTATCATTATGACTATGTTCCCCTCTGTCATCTATGGCTATAAAGTATATGGGCGGGAGCACGAGAATTGATAGATTTCTTGACAAACTTCTTTTCTAACTTCAGAAGAAAAGGATTTAGGGGTAGTGATTTCTGACAGTCTCAAAATGGGTGAACAGTGCAGTCAGGCGGTAGGGAAAGCAAGTAGGATGCTTGGCTGCATAGCTATAGGTATAACAAGCAGGAAGAGGGAGATTATGATCCCGCTATATAGAGCGCTGGTGAGACCACATTTGGAATACTGTGTTCAGTTCTGGAGACCTCACCTACAAAAAGATATTGACAAAATTGAACAATCCAAAGACGGGCTACAAGAATGGTGGAAGGTCTTAAGCATAAAACGTATCAGGAAAGACTTAATGAACTCAATCTGTATAGTATGGTGGACAGAAGGAAAAGAGGGGACATGATCGAAACATTTAAATATGTTAAAGGGTTAAATAAGGTCCCGGAGGGAAGTGTTTTTAATAGGAAAGTGAACACAAGAACAAGGGGACACAATCTGAAGTTAGTTGGGGGAAAGATGAAAAGCAACATGAGAAAATATTATTTTACTGAAAGAGTAGTAGATCATTGGAACAAACTTCCAGCAAACGTGGTAGATAAATCCACACTAACTGAATTTAAACATGCCTGGGATAAACATAGATCCATCCTAAGATAAAATACAGGAAATAGTATAAGGGAAGACTAGGTAGACCATGAGGTCTTTTTCTGCCGGCAGACTTCTATGTTTCTATGTTTCTAATAGCAATTTATCAAAGCTGAAAATAAATTAGGAGTCTCTTCTTCAAATCCAGATTTCCTTTGTTAGTCCTCTATCTTTCTGCCTTTTCACTTCAGCAATATTGGAGAAAATAATGCTCAGTTTTCAAAGTTATTGTAATTGTTACAGATAGATAACATACATAAAGCACTTTGAGTACCTAAAATCATTAGACAATGATTTATTATTTATTTATAATTTATAATACTGACTCCTTATAGCTGAAACCATTGCTATTATATGATTAATTTAAAGGGCATATCATAATTTTCAACACAGAAACTGATGTTGTTACCAATAAAAACATTGTTGATTTATTTTAGAATTCTCTTGTTAGATTTGGTTGGAATGTCAATGCAAATTATTTAAGCATAGGGGAAAGTGAACATTTCACAATAAATATTATTTTTCTATTAATTTTTTAAATTAATAAACTTTTTTTTTAAAAGCTTGAAAATTGAATTGCATATATTTGGGCTCAGTTCTTACCATGTATCATTTGAAGAGATTGTCATTTTCTATAGTTTTGAGTGCACACTTTCCAGTCGGGAAACTAAAATATTTACTGAACATCATAATATTCCATAATGCATCTTCCTATATAAGATATCACCTGTTTATTTTCCCAACTCCCCAAAAGAACTGTGTTATTTTTTAATCCATTTTTTTCTGTTAAAACTGGTAGCATATTACCATATCTTTTCTCCAAAATTCTGAATAAATACCAGTTTAAATGTAGAGATGAATAAATCTCTCAAGTTTGAGTTGATTTTTTAAAGCTTAGTGTTCAAGCATTAACCAATATTTATTTGAATTTATGTTGAATTTTCCAAGGTCATTTTTAGAGAAAGATATATCTATAAGCTGTAATAATTTTTTATGAGATGAATGTATGAGCTGAAAAGAAATAGGATTTTTAAAGTTTCAATAGTTATTGTCTTCCACAAATTTTTGAAATACTCTGTTTTACTTTAATCGTAGGGATAAAAAGAGGGGAATACGGCAGTTTTCAAAATAGTTTTAGTGAAAAGCACAAGACATATGGAACCAATGAAGAAAATATAATATTTTAAACACTTAACATTTCTTACCTACTTCCTTCTTGGGGAGAATATTGAAAAATAACCAACGGCTTGAACATATGGCTTGATCATATGCTTCCTTTCACCACTGGGTTTCAAATTTGCTAGGAGGGTTGGCATAGCTGTTTGGCAGGTGTGGTTCCTTCAGAAAAGATTGCTTTTACCACTGTCTTTAGTTGAATTTTAGGCACAATCAATCTTTTCTGAATAAGACTCTGAAGAATTACTATTGACCTACTTTTCTGGACTGACATGAAAAGCATGGCAAGTTAGCAAGTGTGGCCTAAAAAAAATCTAGAATAATTTGCTATGCATAGTTATGTGTTGAAGTCCACAATGTAAGAGTAATAATTAAATTGAACACCCTCAGAGAGGATCCGCAACTTGGGCGTCCTCCTCGATCCACAGCTCACATTAGAGAAACATCTTTCAGCTGTGGCGAGGGGGACATTTGCCCAGGTTTGCCTGGTGTACCAGTTGCAGCCCTATTTGGACCAGGAGTCACTGCTCACAGTCACTCATGCCCTCATCACCTCGAGGCTTGACTACTGTAACACTCTCTACATGTGGCTACCTCTGAAAAGTGTTCGAAAACTTCAGATCGTGCAGAATGCAGCTGCGAGAGCAATCATGGCCTTCCCCAATTATGCCCATGTTACACCAACCACAGTCTGCATTGGTTGCCCATCAGTTTCCGGTCACAATTCAAAGTGTTGGTTATGACCTATAAAGCCCTTCATGGCATCAGACCAGAATATCTCCGCGACTGCCTTCTGCCACACTAATCCCAGTGACCAGTTAAGTCCCACAGAGTTGGCATTCTCCGGGTCCCGTCGACTAAACAATGTCGTTCGGTGGGACCCAGGGGAAGAGCCTTCTCTGTGGCGGCCCCAACCCTCTGGAACCAACTTCCCCCAGAGATCAGAATTGCCCCCACCCTCCTCGCCTTTCTTAAGCTCCTTAAAACCCACCTCTGTTGTCAGGCATGGGGGAACTGAGATATTCCCTTCCCCCTAGGCCTCTACAATTTATGCATGGTATGTTTGTGTGTATGTTTGGTTTTTAAATTAGGGTCTTTTAAATTATTTTAAATATTAGATTTGTTATATATTGTTTTACTATTGTTGTTAGCCGCCCCGAGACTAGGGAGAGGGGCGGCATACAAATAAATAAATAAATAAATAAATAAATAAACAAACAAACAAACAAACAAACAAACAAATAAATAAAATGTTTAAGGAAAAAATTCCATCTATGCTTCAAAAGTAATAGAGAAGATTTAATATTTT
The DNA here is from genome assembly GCF_031021105.1 of Erythrolamprus reginae. Classification (NCBI taxonomy): domain Eukaryota; kingdom Metazoa; phylum Chordata; class Lepidosauria; order Squamata; family Dipsadidae; genus Erythrolamprus; species Erythrolamprus reginae. The sequence goes on along the minus strand of NC_091951.1, from coordinate 295,814,000 downwards.
GTTTCCTCTAATGGATCTTGTATTCACTAAACGTTAAAAGTATTTACATATTATTTCCAAATTGAAGTTTGTTTAAATTTGCATTAATGAGCAAGCCAGAGTGATATGATTCACACATCATAGTAAAACATAAATTATAATTAATAAATTATAACAGCTGATCTGTACATCTCTTTAAACCAAAAACAAATTAATCAGACTGATATTTAATGTGATCTCTAAATCGAGCCACAAACTGCCTTTCACTTCCAACTATAATCGAAATATATTGATAATATTCTTTATTAAACATATTATTATTAATTATTAATAATAAAAACATTATTTATTATTCTTAATAATATTCTTTATTAAGCAATTCTTTTTGTACTGTATAAAAAACTACAGCAATTAAAAGCAAAATGGTGATGAATCAAATGAAGAAAGCAAAGAAAGCAAGTCCTTGACCAATAAAGCTTTTCAAGTCCCAATACTAGTCAATTAATTGGTCAATTTACTGGTATGCTGGGTCCCCGTACCCCCCTGCCTAAATTCAATTAGCAGAAAAGTAGAGATCTTCAAATTTTTAGGTTCTAACATATCTCAAGACCTAAAATCACAAAAGCCTAGCATCACAAAAGCCACCAAAAAAGCACAATAAAGAATGTTCTTTCTGCACCAAGTCAGGAAACTCAAACTGCCCAAAGAGCTGCTGATACAGTTATACAGAGAAATTATTGAGTCTGTCATCTGCACCTCTATAATTGCCTTGTTTGGTTCTGCAACTCAACAGAAGAGACACATGTTTCTGAAAATAATCAGAACTGCAAAAAAAAACCCTACTGCCAACCTGCCTTCCATTGAGGACCTATATATTGCACAAGTCTAAAAGAGGTCTGTGAAAAGATTTACTGACTCCTTGCATCTTCGACGTAAATTGTTTCAACTCCTACCCTCAAAATGATGCTATAGAGCATTGCACACGAAGACAAAGAGATGTAAGAACAATTTTTTTCCTAAACACCATCACTCTACTAAACAAATAATTCCCCTACTACTGTCAAATTATTCACTAAGGCTGCATTACCATTACTATTAGTCTTCACATCATTTGTTGCTTGTATCCTTACAATTTATATTAATATTGATTCCAGATTACTTATTTGTACCCTACGTACCCTAATATAACAATCATTAACTGTTGTACTTTATGATTGTTGATTAATGTATCTTGTCTTTTTATGTATACTGATAGCATATGCACCAAAGACAAATTCTTTGTGTGTCCAATCACACCTGGCCAATAAAAATTCTGTTCTGTTCTGTTCTACTCTATTCAAGATAGAAGACAATATATGACCAAACTGATCCTTGATAATCTCCAGAAGGATGAGGCAGTTACATGAGTGTGAAACACAATGCTTTTTCCTCAGGTATAACATTATCAAATAGTTATTCCAGGACACTGTTGTAAATCATAGTAGGAATGATTGTCTGCTAGTCAAAAGATGAAAATATTTGCAAAAAGATGTCAAATTTTAAAATATATAAAGACTGTGTTTCCCTGAAAATAAGGCATTGTGATATTTTTTGAACCCTGATATAAGCGCTTGGACTTATTGCCATGCATTCAAAAATTTGATTGGTCTTATTATCAGGGATGTCTTATTTTGGGGGAAACAGGACATATATTTTCAAGATAAGCTTTTTTCTTCACTACAAATACTCATGCCTCTTTTATTTTTACTGCAGTTCTGTGTAAATAATTGCTGAGGCGTTAGAATCAGATGACAATGCTGTTTCATTTTTTCCAATCTTTATAAAGTAATATTTACAAGTTTTATCAATCTTTATTCACAGAATTGTTTTCCCTAAGGATTCCTTAAAGGAAAAATAGAGATGCTCCAAGAATTTGAGATAAAATTGCTGCTTCCACCACCTATATTCATTCTTTCAATAAAATCATGCTATCTTTTGTTTTAATGATCTGCCACTGAACAAAATATATTTCTGGCAAGATCAGTTCCTTTTTCTCTCAAGGGAACAGAATGGAACTGTTTGCAACGTGAATAATACTGACAAATATGCACAAAGGGAATATTGCACTGACTGTGCTTATTTCTTTTTAAAATTCTGTCCCTGATTGTATGGCATATTGATTTTAATTAGTGGAACCTAGACCTTAAAAATGTCAAATATCCATATGGACATCAGAATGGGTCTGCTGCATTAGGACAAGAGACATCTAGACTGGCCTACTAGGTCATGCAAGCCAACCAGAGACCTTTCAGAAACTGTGAAGACAGGCTATGACAGTGCTAGTTATCCCACTGTTGTTCAACAACAACTGAAAAACCTGCCGCCCATAATAATGGTCAATAATAGCCTCTCCGTTTATAGGCAAATATGCTATAAAAACTTTCTTAGTTGTACAAATAGAATTTCACTGACCTTGTATTGCAAAAATAAAATTATACATAAATGCATATTATACAGTATTTAAGTGAAACAAGGATTTGCTTGTTTGTTTACATACAGCAATGAAGGGTTTTAAAAATAAAATAAAATAGCATTAACAAAATGGCATGGCATGGGGCTGAGTTATTTGAAAGACCCTTCCTTTCTGATTATATCTAGTCAATTAATCAGATCTGATGGGAAATACAAACTACAGGTCTTTCCTATTATGTGTTTGTCTCCCTCCTCACAGGATTAGATTGGTTCTAACTCTAATGGCTTTTCAGATGGCTATGAATACCCAGTTCAGCTATTAAGTTTGAGGTCAGAATATGCAACACAACTTCTGGGAGTCTGGGTTGCTCATGGTTGGGATTGTTTTTATCTTGTTTGCTAATTTGTATTTACTGTGATGTTATTATGTTTTCAATGTCTATTACCAATCCTAATGTAAAATTAGTAACCATATAAGTTGAAATAAATAAATGCATAATGCTAACCTTAGTTTTTGACCAGATTTGTTTATATATTCCTTAGAGAAAGAAGAATATCTGAAACAAAATTCTTTGGTATGCTACTCTGGATGTTTCCTGCTTTCATCCTTTAATCAAACGATTGTGTTTATCTGACTCAGGTACAACGCTTCTACTTCTATTCTAAAAGGATTAAAACATTTTCATTTAACAAAAAATGAGAGGTTTGGATGTAATCTTTCTATGCACATTATCACAAGCCACGGCCCATTTGACTTGAATATATATGGAACCTGAGATATGGCTAGCAGTAAATGAATAAGAGTTAGGGGCAGAGTGGGTTCCTGCCAATTTGAACCAATTCTATAGAACCGGTAGCGGGAATCCCCCCCCCCTGCTCACCAAACCAGCAGTGATGGTTAGGGGCTTGCCTATTCATGCACCATAGAGAGAAATATATAGTCTTCGGAGAGGGACGGCATACAAATCTAATTATTATTATTATTATTATTATTATTATTATTATTATTATTATTAGTCTTTTCTAAACAATAGAAAATATCCTCTTCTTTGTTCCAATTATAAACCAAATTCTTTAATAACATTGATGGCAAAGTTTTAATAAAACTTCACTGTTCTAAGAAGAGCTTCCAATTCAGGGTAGGTTTTTATGGCCTTTTAACCATTCTGATAATATACAGTATTATTAATTTAATTATTTTAATTTATAAAGATAGTAATTGGTCCTATTTATGTAGTTTGTATCATGTTTCCAAAGGTTTTTTTTAATTTGTCTGTTTTTTTCCTAGAATGATTTTTTCTTCTTAACCCACAAAACATATGTTATTATATATTATGTGTAATTTGGTTTAAATTAATAACCTTGTAATAATTTTCATTTAAATATGCCACTCTCTCATAAATAAATAAAAACTTCCATTCCTAATATCATTAATTAAAATGTGAGTATGATATAACACTGTATCTATTCGTTATTGTGTATGGTACACTGCTTCAAGTCATAGTTGATGCAAGTGAGTCACAATAGTAATTTTGATATCAGGACTGGAGTTTTACATTGTGTTCTGATTCCTTTACAACACAATGCAGTTATAATTTAATATTTTATCATTTATATCTTAGTATTAGGATTCGAAAAGCATTCCCAAGTGATATATTTCATTCTATCATTGATTGTATCACAAATATATAAATATGAAACTTTTTTTTTTACCACTGGTTCTGTGGGCATGGCTTGGCTTAGTGGGCGTGGCAGGGGAAGGATCTTCAATCCCACCCCACTCAGGGGAAGGATAATGTAAAATCCCCATTTCCTCCATATCAGCTGAGATTTGAGTGGCAGAGAATAGATGGGGGCAATGCTAGGCAGAGATGGTATTTAACAGTTCTCTGAACTACTCAAAACTTCCACTACCAGTTCTCCAGAACTGATCAGAACCTGCTGTATCCCATCTCTGATTGAGACGTCATACACCTATATGAAAGAAGCAGGATTTCTATAATATTTCCAAAATGTACCTTCCATCATTTTAAAGAAAGCATTGGTTCCTATGGATGCATCTGACTCTCCTGTATATTACTTTGGTTATCATGTGGAATAAGGAACTATAACATTGTTTCCATTTAAAATCTATTGTTGACCCCAGAGAAACTCTGGAAATTATTAGATCCTTGAGTGTTTATGTATTAAATTCAACACTTGTTCTTAATGTTACAAGACGTAAATGGAAACTATTGGTTGCCAATGTAACTAAGATTATTATTGTAAAGTTTACATTGTGGGATAATCTGAGATTATAAAAATAGCCAATAAATCTATTTGGGGATAATTAGGACTTTTCAAAACATGACTATTGTTAAAAGGGAGTATGATTTACGTAAGAGTACTTCTTGTACTTCTTGGCAGTTTATTCAGTTAAAGTAGTTATTTGAAGGTTATTTATTTCCATGGTCATTAGTTCCTTTGTGCATATTGAAAACCCCAGAGAATTTTTGAGCACTGAATACAACCAACTTGCTGTTGAAAACACAATTATAATAGAATTTGGGTTTGTTCTATTATTGGAATAACTAGACTGGATATCCATAGGACTGTAAACGTGACCCAAAATTTCTTAAATTACACAGATAGGCAGTATATATTTTGTTTTAATATATCTTTAGAGTATGGATTTGTCAAAACATTACAAACTATGGAATATTTGTAAAAAGGAAATGGTCAAAGTAATAATTATTATTTTGAATAATTGGGTGACGAATCTACATTTGATTTATAGCAATGAATTCCTGATTGCTGATCTTTATGATTTGTTAGTATAATCAGGAAGAACATCTTTAAAAATCTTGTTAAATTTTATCTCCCTCCCTCCCATTAATTTCAATGTTTTTATTAATTCTTGTAATGTATCATTTTTATTTTTGGTACTAAATAATTGGAGGTATTTTTTTAAAAAAAAATCAGTTAAAATCATTATATGGGCAGATCAAATTCCTTGTGAATGCTATTTTGGGATATCAAGAGTCTCCACAGAGACTTTAGGAATCTTTACAGAGTAACTCACAAAATTACATGCCTACATAAATTTTATCTTTCGCAGACATTACAAATCCATGCTTATTCCTTCTTTAAATGAACTGGCAATGCCTTAAAATTCGAAGACATACTGGCAGTGGAAAAACCCCTGTTTTCTGAAAAGTTGGACAAATTTGCTTAAAAGACCTATGGCTAAAGCCAGTTTTTATTTCTTAAAATTGCCTATGGGGTGCATTACTATAAATAACATTCATAATAAGTATGCAAGATGCTGGAGGCTGATCAATTTCCCTTTTAAATAACATTTTAAGTGACAGAATCTAACAGAAATAAAACCATGGATATGCTACCAGATATATAGAATCTCATGGACATCACGTTCTTCATTCTGCATATAAAAGATGCAAATGTTTATTTATAAAATACTTAGGATATTTGGAGAGAGAAACCAAATTTGAAAAATGCATGCTTTTCCCCATCCCTTAAACTTTCATATTGATACTCATATGTTTAAATAAACGTATTTGGAATAATGTATTTCCTTTATCCCTTCTACTGTACGCCCTGAAATTCTCTCTCTGAACAGCCTCTTCACAATGTTGCTACTGAAGGATCTCTGAATAGACAAGTTTGAGGCTAAAAGTGGGAATTATGGCTTCATAACAGCTATTACTTACAGTATTTACAGTATTGGTGAATGTATCAAATTTATGCCAACTGAACATTTCACATTGTTAGTGCTGCAGCATGGCCCAAGGATAAAGTTTGATAGAAATGCCACAGAAATACTGTTTTTTTAGGCAGGCAAGTAATTTAATATTTAGAAATATATTCTGACATGCAGTTGATGCCATGGTGAGAAGTCGAATGACCTGAACTACAGTGTTCTTGTAAAGCAATTTTCAACCCCCCTTGTAATACTAGACCACAATGAAAGCTTCCAGAAATCATTAAAAGTCAATATTATTATGCTTTATATACAACAGTACACTCAGGCAAAATAACTTTTCCTTCCATTTTTCTTCAAAATATGTTAGGGAGCCACTGTTCTTGTGTCTGGTTAATGATTACAATAAAATACACAGCAATCATGGAGACATATGAACTAAGGCTTAGTAAAGTAATCACAAAATGTTGATAACTTCATCTTCTGTTTCCCTCTTTCATGTTGTTTTTCTTTTAAAATATGTTCTTTCCTTGACTTATCCACTACAACAAGATAATAGGGTTTGGGTAATAGTTGAGATAATTGAGCTTCTAGACTTCTGTTTATTTAATATCAATATTATTTAAAATATCTTTTTTTATTATCAATATTAGCAGATCACAATCGAGGTGAGCAAATGTTTTTAGAAATCAGAATAACGTAAGAAAAGTTTTGTCTTGATTCTACATTGCTGTCTTTATATTTATATTTCACAGTGGCAAAAGGCATGATGAAATGATCAACGCATAGATTTATAAGGATTCGGTTTTTAAACAGCCACCTATTCAAAAGCAAGCTTATTTGTTATCAAAGCTCTGGTTTAAACTGTTAAAACTGAGAATTTCTCCACATTATCCAGTAGGAGACTAACTGATTTTAAACTGAAAATAATTAAGTTACTGAAAATCTTATTATGCCTTTCATTTCAGTAAATCTTATTAAAGACGAGTCAGTGAAAATTTGGGTTACAAGAATTACTTTTATCTGAATGGGTTACCAAGACCAGTGATGAGCTCTTATGGGTACAGTCAGGTACGCAGAACCAGTAGAAAAATTTTGAATCCCCCCACCCGCCTCTGGGTATGCTTTTCTTATTTATTTATTTGTTTGTTTGTTTGTATGCCACCCCTCTCCGCAGACTCGGTGCGGCTAACAACAGCAATAAAACAGTATATAACAAAATCCAATACTAAAAACAGTTAAAAACCCATTATATAAAAACCAATCATACATACAGATATACCATGCATAAAATTGTAAAGGCCTAGGGGGAAATGAATCTCAGTCCCCCCATGCCTGGCGGCAGAGGTGGGTTTTAAGCAGCTTTCGAAAGGCAAGGAGGGTGGGGGCAATTCTAATCTCTGGGAGGAGTTGGTTCCAGAGGGCTGGGGCCACCACAGAGAAGGCTTTTCCTCTGGGTCCCACCAAGTGACATTCTTTGGTTGAACACTGTAGGCTTTGTTCTTTTAAATAACATTATCAGGAACTAATAGCCAAAAGACAGGGTGAGACAAAATATATCAATTCATTATTTAGTGGCATCATTTTGTTATACTGAAGTTGCCTTTGGTATAAAAACAGAGTTCTACAGCTTGAATATGCTAGTCCTATAGCAGGTTTAGTTGTGATAGTAAGGCATTAGGCTAGAAATGGGGAGGCCTTGAATTCTAGCTCCATCTTAGGCCCAAAGCCAGCTGGGTGACCTTGGGCTAGTCCAGTGATGTCAAACCTGTCAAGGTTCCAGGTAACATCAAAACTAAATCAGAATCCAGGTCAAAGTACTCCTGAAAGTTCCAATTTATTTCCGGAGCCATCCTGGCACCTATACTGGGAAACCTGAAACTTGAGTTTCCCACCCAGTTGAAAGTTCACATCCCTTGTCACCCACCCACAAACTTGTCATGTTTTCCATTCAGATTGTGCCAGTGTGGCAAGTCCTCCTTCTGCTTCCACCCAGGTGAGTGGGCCTAGGATAGCCTTGAACCACGTGAAAGAATGCTTTGTGGCTGCATCTATTCCCTCATGAAAATCACCCCTCCTAAGTTCCCATAAACATCAGGCCTTCTATAGATAGTGTGGCAAGTTGTTAATTTATCACCAACTTCTGCACTAGCTTGACAAAACCAGTGGCACACGGAGCATATCGGAGAACATGCATAGAGGGGTGGCATAGAAAACCAATTAATAAATTAATAAATAAATAAATATGTCAGCTACAGCTTCCTGAAGCCCTGGAGTGCAAAAAACAGCCCAATGGGCAAACTGGAGGTTCGGAAAAACAAACTTCTGGTTTGCCTGTTGTGCTGTTTTTCACACTCTGGAACTTCAGGAAGCTTCCCTGAGTCCTCCAAAGTGTGAAAAACAGCAAACAGGCAAACCAGAAGTCCAGTTTTCCAAACCAGATGCCTGTTTGGCCATTTTTCAACATCCCATGCTCGTGTGGCCTGTGCACATGTGTGGGGGTGGCGGAAGGGTTTGTACATATTAGCCGGGGGCAAGGTGTGTGTATGCATGCATGCACAGGGGTGGGTGGGAGCCTTTTGGCACGCGGTTCAACATCACTCGGCGAGAGTTTCTCATTTATAACTACAGTTGGGATCAATATTTCAAGATGGTTATTAAGGTACTCATGCCTGAGTTCCTGATTTTACATGCCTTCCCCCCCCCAATGGTTGTAAAGTGAAAAACTACATCTAAGTGAATCACATAGCTGTTAACCAAATTCAGCGTTCTACATTGACTTGGCTTGTTAGAATCCAACTGAGAAGGTTGCAAATTACATCACCTGACTCCAGGATGCTGCAACTGGTATAAATAAATGCTGGTTGTTGTTGTTGTTATTATTATTATTATTATTATTATTATTATTATTATTATTATTATTATTATTATTATTATTATTTAGATTTGTATGCCGCCCCTCTCCGTAGACTCGGGGCGGCTCACAACAGTGATAAAAACAATACATAATGACAAATCTAATAATTAGAATCTAAAATAGCAATTATACATATAAAAATCTAAAAGAGAAACCAAGCACCTGGATTTGGTGACCTCTGGGGATGCTGAGACAGTCGTAAGTGTAAGGATCTGTTGTAAGTCAGTTTTTTCACTGCCATTGTAACTTTGAATGGTTGTTAAATGAATGTGAAAAGTCAGGACTCCGGTAGTTAAATCAAACTGGTTTATTCATTGCAAGAGAGGTTACAACAAACTGGAACGGTAGATTTGCCGGAATGAGGGCAACAGCTAACCCGTTGCCCTTTTATACTCTTTTAAAACGCGGGCTTTTTCCAACTGACACACATTTAACTTTCGCGGCTATTTTCTGAATAGCCGCGTCTTAACCAATCGCAGATTTTCTGCGAATATTTTTAAACAAACACAACACCCCTCCCTCTTTGGCTGAGACCATGATTACGTGTTAATCCACGTCACATAGTCCTGCAAGCGGATTGGTGGCTTTACAGATCTCTGGGACCTGCGCAGTTCATTTTGCTGGGAGCTGCTTGCCTGGACGGCTGGCTCCGTTGCTCCGCTAAGGCTAGTCTCTGACGGGCCTGGTTGCGATGATGCATTTTGATCTTCGCCGGCCGCCAGGGGCAACAAGCAGCCATCGCTGGAGTCTCGAGGTGGTTCTGGTAAGTCCTCTATTGGTTTGTCTACAGTAGGCAAAATGTCTGGGTTAGTCTTCATTCTCTTGCGTAGTTGGTCGACATGCCGATGCCAACTGCGCCCATCTGTTAATATTACGATGTATGTTTTTAATCCTGTTTTATCTAGTACTGTTCCATCTTTCCATTTATCGTTGGAATCAAAGTCTTTTGCATAAACTAAATCCCCGATGTTAAACTGTCTCTCACTTTGTACTTTTATTTCTTTTTGGTCATTTTGGTAATTTGGGTGAATTCTGTCTAATTTAGAACGGAGGTTTCTGCCCATTAAAAGTTCTGCCGGGCTTTTGTTTGTGGACGCTGACGGCGTAATGTGCTGAATGGTTAAAAATTCATCAATTTGTTGTTGCCAATCTCCTAATGGTGCTTTGTTTAATGCTTCCTTTGTGGTTCTAACCATTCGTTCTGCTTGCCCATTAGCTTGGGGAAAATGAGGTGGAGTGAGCACATGCTTTATGCCCTGGTCTGCAAGAAATATTTCCATTTGACGGGCTGTTAACTGAGGCCCGTTGTCAGATACCAAAATATCTGGAATACCATGTGTGGCAAACATTTTCCTTAATGCCTTTATAGTTGCGCTAGTAGTTGTGGATGCCATGAGTTCAATTTCCAGCCACTTGGAGTATGCATCCACAACCAGTAAAAAGGATTGGCCCCTGATTGGTCCTGCAAAGTCAATATGTATTCTAGACCAGGGCCCTCTTGGTGTTGGCCACTCTGATGGTGTGACTTTTGGTGGGTTGGGTCTTGTTCTCTGGCAGGGTACACAACCACCCACCCATGACTCTATGTCCTTGTCCAAACCTGGCCACCATAAATGACTTCTGGCAATAGTCTTCATTTTGACTATTCCTGGGTGACCTATATGCAATAACTGCAATGCTTGCTTCTGTAAGGATTTAGGAATAACAACCCTGTCTATTCTTAAAAGGTTGAAATTGGTTTGGTTGTTGTTCAATTGGCCATCCTTTTAATATCCATTGTTTAATGTATTTCAAAATTGGATCTACTTGTGTCTGATTGGCTATTTCTGTTGCTGTTAATAACGTTTGTTTACTAGTTTCAATTAATAAAACGCTTGAGGCAGGGGCTGGATCACTGACTAATTCTGTTTGGGGGCACCTGCTTAATGCATCAGCATTTCCTATCTCTTTCCCCCCCCTGTGGATTAATGTATAATTGTAAGCGGCTAAAAAAATAGTCCAACGAGTCATGCGAGGGGAAAGAAAGGCGGGAGTTTGTTTGTTTCCCGCCAAAATACCTAAAAGCGGCTTATGGTCGGTGATTAACGTAAAGGGCCGACCACAAAGGTAATAATGAAATCGTTTAACTCCAGCGACAAGGGCTAACGCCTCCTTGTCGAGCTGGGAGTAATTCCTTTCAGCTGCCGAAAGAGTTTTAGAATAATAGGCTATTGGGGCTTCTGTGCCGTCCGGAAAGTTATGGCTGAGAACGGCTCCTATGCCGAACGGTGAAGCGTCGCATGTTAGGGACAAGGGCATAGCTACATTATATTGTACTAAGACACTGTTGGAGGAAAGTAAATTTTTTACTGCTGTGAAAGCGGCTTGTTCTTTTGGTCCCCACGTCCAGGCAGAGTCTTTCTTTAGGAGGTTATGAAGCGGTTCTGCCACCGTCGCTTTCTGTTTAAGAAAGACGGAATAAAAGTTAAGGAGTCCTAGGAATGCTTGTAAGTCTGTCTTATCTGAGGGGGTGGGGGCATTCCTTATGGCATCAACTTTGTCATTTGTGGGGTGAATTCCAAAACGATCTATGGTAAAACCCAAAAATTCAACTTTGGGCACAGCCCAAGAACATTTGTCTGCTTTTAAATGGAGTCCTGTTTCTTTAAATTTAGTTAAAACGCGCCTGATTCTGTCCCATAACTCAGATTTGGATGTGGCTGATATTAATACGTCGTCGAAATATGGAACGACCCCAGGAATATTATTTAAAATGCGTTCCATCAGACCCTGAAAGATACCTGGGGCGGTAGAGACTCCAAACTGGAGCCGGGTGCATTTAAAGGCACCTCTATGAGTTACGATTGTCTGGGCTTCAGAGGTGTCCTGATCTACGGTGAGCTGTTGATATGCCTGTGCCAGGTCCAACTTCGCGAAGATGGACCCATTACCTAAGGTGTGCAAGAGTTGTTGCACTACTGGGATTGGATAGGCATTATGCTGTAGTGCTTTATTAATCGTGGCTTTATAATCTGCGCAAATTCTAATAGAGCCGTCCGGCTTAACAGGCGTTACAATAGGGGTTTCCCATTTGGCATGATCAGTGGGAATTAAAATGCCCTGAGCTATCAATTTGTCCAATTGTTCATCCACTTTAGGCAAAAGTGGAATGGGAATTCTGCGGGGCTTTAATCGAATAGGCGAAATATTTGGGTCCAGATTAAACGATATGGGGCTGCCTGTATATTTACCCAGAGTGCTAGAAAAAACTTCGGGAAATTCTTTCAACAAATCATTTGGGTCAAAAGAGTCACATACATTGTTAACCCCTGAAATTTCAATGCCTAAAGGTCGTAACCATCTAAGTCCCAGTAACGTGTGTTTAGGACCGTCAACCACTAACAGAGGTAAAAACCCTTGAAATTTTTTAAACGCAATAGGAACATTTAAACATCCTAATACTGGAATTGAATGGCCCTGAAAATCACTCAAACCCGGTTCCCAAGGTTGCAAGTCAGTTTGTTTTACACGAGGTAAATATAATCTAAGTTTTTCCCAAGGCATTATGGAATGTCTGGAACCGGTGTCTAATTCCATTTGGCAGGGGTGGCCGTTGAGGAAAAGAGAAACAAATAGTTTGTTTTCCGCAGCGGGGAAATTGCAGTTTACGGAAGAAGGGGAGTTACCTCGTTGGGTAGAAGAGGGCGAGTTGTCAGCCGGGCGGGAAACGTTGCGTGAAAACGGTGGTCGTCGATTCCTCGGTGAAAAATAGGGTCGTTGGTTCTGCTGAGTTGCTGGAGTTGGGTTGGCGGCACGGCAGACTTCAGCGATGTGGCCGCGGCGCTGGCAACGGCGGCAATAGGCGTCCTTGAAATGGCAGCGAAAACGAGGGTGATGTCCGTTGCAGCCGGCACATCTGTCTACACGGGCGGCGTCTTTGGCGTCATGGTCGGAGGCTCTTCGGATTTGGAGACAGGTGTCGTCTGGAGTAGCGGATTCCGAGTGTTTTTCATCAGGAGAGCAGGCGTGCCAAGGTGATTCATCAGGAATGTGATGAACGGTTGAGGTTGCGCGTTTAATTTCGGCAACAGATGTTTCAGATACCTCGGAGGCTTTTGCTGCCTTAAGAATGTCTTGGAGAGAGGCATCCTCATCAACTAAGTATTTCTTCTGGAGCGTGATATTGGTTAGACCGAAAATTAGGCGGTCAATCAATTGTTCCTCTGGATCCTTGTATTTGCACTTCGGAAGGAGTGCGCGTAGCCGAGTTATAAAATCGTTGGTGGATTCTCCGTCCGCTTGCCTCATCTGAGCGAATTGATGGCGGTATACGCGGACAGGAGTCGTCGGCTGGTAATGAGCGGCAAGTTTTGCTTGTAGAGTTGACCATGCGACAGTTTCCAGGGTGTCTGGGTCAACGAGTGTAGAGGCTAGGCTGTAGACTTCTGTGCCGCAATAAGCGAGGAATATAGCTTTCTTCCTCTCGTCATCGGCGTCATGTAGATTGCTCGCTTTCAGGAAAAATGTGAATTTGGACATATACGAGGTCCAAGCTTCCGTCTCGGAGTTGAATACAGGCGGCGGTGGAGCCATGGCCGAGTTCATGGCTGCGTTAGCGGGAGTTCGACCTCCTTGTCGCCACTGAAAAGTCAGGACTCCGGTAGTTAAATCAAACTGGTTTATTCATTGCAAGAGAGGTTACAACAAACTGGAACGGTAGATTTGCCGGAATGAGGGCAACGGCTAACCCGTTGCCCTTTTATACTCTTTTAAAACGCGGGCTTTTTCCAACTGACACACATTTAACTTTCGCGGCTATTTTCTGAATAGCCGCGTCTTAACCAATCGCAGATTTTCTGCGAATATTTTTAAACAAACACAACAGAATGATTGTAAGCCAAGGATTGCATGTTCAGTCCTTAATCTCAACTATACTGTAGAAAGCATTCAAGGCTATTTTCATATTCAAAGCATAATGTTAGAATTTTAAAGCATTGCTTTTAAAGAATATAAACAAACCCAGGAGCTGTGACAGGTATGCCATGTTAGAAGTTGGCCCCGCAAATTTGTTAGCATACAAATGGTTATATTCTATTACTTAAACACACCCAAGAATTAGACAAATTGCAAAGGAGCATACATTGAAAATCAGTTTTTATTTTTATAAATCGTTTTACAACTCTAATGTATGTTTTTATAATGTCAGTTTCCAAATAAGAATAAATATCCTGAATTTCAGTTTTATAGAACATATAAATACTGAAAGATATTGTAGGAGGAGAGATGTTCTAGTAGATCTTAGCTGAAAATCAGAAAAAGCCTGATGATGACACACTCCTGCTAGCTCAGAAGAAATAAGGCAGAAATAAATGCCAGTCAAATTTCTTATCATAAATCATTATATGGAGAGGTAGAAGTCTCACAAAATATCTTTTAGGCTAGCCGCATGACAAAGATACCCTCTTCATATATTTTCACAGTTAGAGAATATTTTAAATATTATTTCAACTGACACTCTTTCTAATATGCATTCCAAATCAATCTCTAAAACTGTGATTAATAAATTTAGTCTTATCTGTCTTCAGTTAAATACAAATGGCTCTGGAAATTGCAGATTTGCTGTTGCAATAGCTTCAAACACAATTGATATTTCTTTTTTTCTGCCTTTCCCTTGAAGAACCTTTTGTAATTTTAATCTTTTCAGCCAAGATTGGAAATTTGCCAGAACTCTTGCTTCTAAGACTTCCATAATATGATAGTGATGTCTACAAATTTATGTATTTCTTTCTTGCTTCAGGACAAGTCTTGCACCAAAGAATTTGAATATTGAATTTTTCTAGCTCATGGAACCATAAATGTAGTTTTACTTTTGCTACTTGTGTTATTATTATTTTGTATTTTATTATTATGTTTGGTTGCACAGTTAGCCGGTTGTTTATACTTGATTTGGCCTTTTTATCCATATGTGTAGTCCTTTCCCAAGGACATGAGATTGGGCTGTTGTTTGATGGTATTAAAGATATAGAATTCTTACAGGCTTTAAGTTGCTCCAAGGAAAGTTGCCTTTTGCAATTGGCTGGTTTTGATTTTGTCAATGCTGAAGTTGTTTAACTGGTGTGCCAGATGCTTTGGGGTTGCATCTAAGAAACCAATACTATTAGCCTTTGCTTTCTTTTGCCATAGTTGTTCTACTTCCATTTCTAGGTCTTTGTATTTTGTGATTTTTCTTCAGTTCTTTTTTTTTCTATTCTCCTGTCCCCAGGTATTGCCACATACACTATCCAGACTTTTTTGTCCTTCTTATCAACAATTGAAAAATCTGGGAAGATATGTGGCAAGTGGTTACCTGTTTGATTTTTAAAGTCCCAAAGCTATTATCTTCTTCATTTTCTATTATTTTATAGTCCCACCAGTTCTTCCAATGCACCATTGTTGCTACTTTTTATGCCATTGTTTATAGCCAGTCTGTACAATCTTCATGCAGAAGCTCAATAGGTGATCCATTGGTTTTTTTCCAGCTTTTTTGAAGAGGTGTTTATTTCCCTGTTTCTGCCTTCTCAATTCTGACTTTGTATGCATTTGTTCAGAAAGCTTGGTCTTGTGCCACCAGAAATAGTTCCTCTGTTTTTTCTTCAACTTTTATGCTCTTAGCCATTCCCAAGTCTTTGCCTGCTATTTTTTTTAATGTTCTGGCCATGTAATACTCTGTTCCCCTGACTCTTTGTCTTTCATTTGATCCTTCTTCTAGGCCAATTTCATCTTTCCAGTATGCAATAAACCTTCATGGTACGCTAGATGCAGTACATCTTCTTGACTGCCCTTCAGATAGTCTTCCAATGCTTCTTTTTCTTCTTCAAATCTCTGTACTTACAGCATTCTAAACCCATTTATTTCCTAGATAAGTAGTCTGACAACATTGCTACATATATAAATTGTCATTGTTTTCTGGAATT
Source organism: Erythrolamprus reginae (assembly GCF_031021105.1). NCBI lineage: Eukaryota > Metazoa > Chordata > Lepidosauria > Squamata > Dipsadidae > Erythrolamprus > Erythrolamprus reginae. Next base: position 295,798,021 of record NC_091951.1, on the reverse strand, counting down.
CCTCTACAAGGGTTTTAGTTCTGCTTGAGTCATGTCTACTAATCCAGTCATATGGCTTGAATAGGCCAGATGTTAATTGTCATGATGAATACTGTACTTCCTCCACTGAGTTTGGACTTTTAAGTCTTCTTCAGTCTCATAATGTATTAATTTCTTGCCTCTTGACTTTAGTGTTCTCGATTTTGTCAGCATGATGGATGCCCAGGTATTTGTAGGGAACATCTTCGCCCAAGCTTTTGATGTTATTTCAATAGGTCATCTTGATTCCTTCAGTTGTTACTATTTCACTTTTCCCCTGTGGCACATTTATCCAGTTCAAACTCCATTGTAATATCTTGGCTGTACATATGGATAGTGTTTAGCAACAATTCTATTTCAGATTCTATTGTCCACGCAGTTTCAGATCATCCATGTAGAGATGATGGGATAGGATAGCAGATGTTTCTGATGTTTGATAGCCATGACCTGAATTATTTAGTATTGTTGATAAAGGAATTGGTGCGATGACAAACAACAGTAGTGGTAGTGAATGTCAATCCTTTGATATTAACCTCTCCCAGTTTATCACCATTGACCATCAACTACATCTTCCATTGCGCTATCTATGTTTGCAGAAAGCTCCTGATGTTTTTGCTGACTTCTGTTATTTCTAGGCCAGGGGTAGGCAAAGTTAGCTCTTCTATGACATGTGGACTTCAGCCCCCAGAATTCCTGAGCTAGCATGATTGGCTTAGGAATTCTGGGAGTGGAAGTCCACAAGTCATAGAAGAGCCACGTTTGTCTACCCCTGTTCTAGGCACTTGATTATTCAATCATGTGGCAGAGAATTGAATGGTTTTTTGGTAGTCAATCTATACTACATTTAAGTTGCAAGAACTGGGTATGTCTAGTTTAATGAAAAGAAGGGCCAGGGGAGACATCATAGCAGTGTTCCAATATCTCAGGGGTTGCCACAAAGAAGAGGGAGTCAACCTATTCTTCAAAGCACCTGAGGGTAGAACAAGAAACAATGGGTGGAAATTAAACAAGGAGAGAAGTGACTTAGAACTAAGGAGAGATTTCTTGACAGAATAATTAATCACCTGAACAGCTTGCCTCCAGAAGTTGTGAATGCTCCAACACTAGAAGTTTTTAAGAAGATGTTGGATAACCATTTGTCTGAAGGGTTTCCTGCCTAAGCAGGGGGTTGGACTAGAAAACCTCCAAGGTCCCTTCCAAGTCTGTTGTTGTTGTTGTTGTTGTTGTTGTTGTTGTTGTTATTATTATTATTATTATTATTATTATTATTATTATTAAGTTGGTCTTCCTTCTCTTTCACTTTTCCAGGATCAGCTTGTCAATTGGGAGCTGATCTTTTGTTTCTCTGCTATTTGAGCAGTTTCCTTTCTGCTCAGATGGAAAAAGCTTGTTTTTAACTGGATGCTGTTGAACTCCATCAGGTACCACATCAGTTAGCAATTTCAAGATTGTTGGTAAGCAGGTGATTGGCCTATAGTTGCCTGGTGCTTCCCCTTTTGCTGGATTTTTCATTATCAGTAGGTTTTGCTAGATGCTAATCACTCTTCAATTTCCCTGTGTTATTATACTGCTTAGTAAGAAGAGGATTTAGATGTTTCAACCAAAATCCATTCAATTCATTTTCACCTAGTACTGATCAATTCTTGATGCTCCTTGCCTTTTTCTCCACCATTTTTGCTGTCATTACACATTCTTTCATTTCAGAATCTTTTTTTTGTTCTTATTCACCTCCATTAGCCAAGCTGTGATTTTGTTGAGTTTCTTTGGATTGTCCTATATCTGTACCCAGAACTGCTATTTATTCTTTGACAAGTGTTGACTGATTTACTGCAATGTCTCCATTGAAGGTTTGGTAGAAATATTTCTGCTGGAATTGAAACTGGAGATTCTGTAGTATGCTATTCATACCTGCTGAGCTTCTTGGCTAGGGCTGTTATTTGCTGCTTTGTTATTTCCTTGATATTCCTTGTTTCTAGGTAATACTTCTTAATCAGACATTCTTTGACCTTACTTTTTTTTAGTTTCTCTTCTTACATCTGTTTTCTGTTCTAGTTTGCTTGTTTCTGATCTTAGCCTGCTGTTATTATTTCCCAACCTGATCTTGGTGACGCACTGTTTGGTTTTCTTTGTTGATTTTGCATCCCAGGTTATAACTACAGCTGCGTTGTACCTTAGTTGGTTTATTTCTTGCAGCGCTTATACGTATTTGATATTTCACTATTGGCATATTTTAATGCCTGCACTAGTTGTTTCATTGGGGCAAACTTCAATGCAGGCAATTCTGAAAAGAACTGTGGTTTTCATGCTTTTCTAGGTGCTCAGTTATTCTTTGTTTCAATTCTTCTACTTCTTCTGTTACAGAGTTTTGTTTTTTCTCAGGTACAGGAAAGGGTGCCTGGCTCTGGAATGAAAACATTTCAATAGCTGTGCTGGCTTCCTGTACTGCCAATTCCCTCTGATTTGCCTCTTAAGTCTGAGTTATTTCTGGCAAGGCTTTGATTTCTTTGCCCTGGATAGGCCTTGCAATTCTTCCAACTCTGCTTCTGTGAATACTTTATTTCATATTATAAATCAACACTGTTCACCTCTGTTTTGTTAATTCTGGTTTTGGATGTTCTTTTCAGAATTGATGCATTTGTTTCAAACATCCTCTTCCTGTTGGCCTTGATATGTAATAATAGATCCTTGTTTTCTTGTTTTTTAGTTCTGTGTATTTGGGACAGATAAACATCTTTTCTTCCAGTAATTCTGCAACCTCAGTCTCTGGTTGCTCAGCAAAGAAGTCCTGTATCCTGTAGCCCATTTTTCACCAGGTACCTTGAACTCCAACAAATAGTGCAGTCCTTGTTGAGCCGGATGATGACTGAGCAGGTTTGGGTTTCTAAAATGTATATCTTGCCATATATTTTATGGGAGAGACACTCTTTGACTCATTGGATGAGACCTGTTCAATATGATCGAAACTCTGGCATATCTTTCATCTTCCTCAGGGTACACAAGCCCCACAACCCCATCATGATAGTGCCTTGCTGGGGGTTATTATTATGGTCCATGGCACAGGGAGCCAGATGTTTCAAACTGGATATTATTAATATTAAACATAGTTTAATATAGTTTAACATGGGGGGGAGCGTTTGCCCAGGTTCGCCTGGTGCGCCAGTTGCGGCCCTATTTGGACCAGGAGTCATCGCTCACAGTCACTCATGCCCTCATCACCTCGAGGCTCGACTACTGTAACGCTCTCTACATGGGGCTACCTTTGAAAAGTGTTCGGAAACTTCAGATCGTGCAGAATGCAGCTGCGAGAGCAATTATGGGCTTCTCTAAGTATGCCCATATCACTTTAACACTCCGCAGTCTGCATTGGTTGCCGATCAGTTTCCGGTCACAATTCAAAGTGTTGGTTATGACCTATATAGCCCTTCATGGCACCGGACCAAAATACCTCCGGGACCGCCTTCTGCCACACGAATCCCAGCGACCGGTTCAGTCCCACAGAGTTGGCCTTCTCCGGGTCCCATCGACTAAACAATGTTGTCTGGTGGGACCCAGGGGAAGTGTCTTCTCTGTGGCGGCTCCAACCCTCTGGAACCAGCTCCCCCCTGAGATTAGGATTGCCACCCTCCTTGCCTTTCGCAAACTCCTTAAAACCCACCTCTGCTGTCAGGCATGGGGGAACTGAAACATCTCCCCCTTGCCCATGTTGTTTTGGTGTTAGATTGATTGTGTGCTTGTTTTTAATATTCTGGGGTTGTTTTTTATGAATTTTTTAGCTTAAAATTGTAATTGGATTGGTGGGTATTGGATTTGTTATTATGTATTGTTTTTACCTTGTTGTGAGCCGCCCCGAGTTTGCGGAGAGGGGCGGCATATAAATCCAATAAATCTAATCTAATCTAATCTAATCTAATCTAATCTAATCTAATCTAATACAATACAATACAATACAATATTAATACCAGTGTAGTTTCATTAGCTTACTAATTTATTAAAAACAAGAAAACTTCATATACCTTATTAATACTTGCTTAGGGTTGCTTTAAAAAAACTACTTGGTGCAATTAAATGTAGCATTTTATGCACTTACTAAATGTATTCATTAAATAAATAAATTTAGAAATGAGTAAGGTTTTTGCAATCTATGATTGGACTCAAGGCAATTTGGCAGGACTAAAAATTCTGTCACCCTCCTCAGAACAGTGTTGCAAAGTGTCAATCAACAATACTGTTTTAATGGTGTATTTTTGCTTCTCAAGTGACGTATGGAGAATATTTTATTTGCCCATACAGAAAATAGTTGACTAAATTGATCTCATCCAAGTTCTTCAAGCTCACATATTTATTTTATGCCTAAAACTGCTACTGGATATATACTCTAAACTAGAGGCTATGTCCTTTTGGAGTAAAAGACACACCTAGATTTTAAAGGTGAAAAAGAAGAAAAAAGGTATTCTGAACTAAATGGTGTAGAAATATATTATTTAATAAAATACCAGTGTAGCAGAATACTTTTTACAAACATGTATACTTTATACAACCATTTACGCTTTTTACGAACTTCAAATTTGACAGCTTTAAGACCTGTGGACTTCTACTCCCAGAATTCCTCCTCTAGTGATGCTAGCTCAGGAATGAGAGTTTAAATCCACAAGTCTTCCACTTGCCAAGTTTGAAGACCTTTGCATCCCCAAACCCTAACCCAGAGGTCTTCAAACTTGACAGCTTTAAGGCTAGTGGACTTCAATGCCCAGAATTCCTCCTCCAGTCATGCTAGATGGGGTATTTAGAAGGCAAAAACAGTTCAGTTTTTTATGAAAAACAGGCCATTTTTCAAAAGGTTTTTTTTTTGCAAAATGTGGGTGGGCAAAGGATTTGGGAAGCCAGCAGGGAGTTCCTGAGAGCTGAGGGATGGCAAAAATGCCCAGATTTTTGTGAAACTGGGCCATTTTTGCCCCCCTTTTTTTAAAGAAAGGAGACATTTTTGCCTTCCCCCAGTCCTTATGAACTCTCTGCAGGCTCCCCCGATTGCAAAAATAATGGCTGGGAAATGGCCCCTTTTCGCAAAGAGCTCTCTGCAGGTAGGGCTTTGGAGACAGCAAAAATGGCTGCATTTGTAGGTATAAGACGCATCAACATTTTCACCCTCTTTTTTTGGGGGGGGGGGTGCGTCTTATATTCCGAAAAATACAGTTCTCTGGTTTAGAAAAGAGATGGTACAGCATCAGATATGAGGCACAGGCATCTTAAAAAGGAGTAGGGGGACAAAAGGCAAATGTGCTATTGTGTCGCAGTGAATACTGTGATATTGTATACAAATTCATAAGGAGCTTTGCTTAATTTTTTCTCAGTGTTTTTATTGTGGTAGTTTTTGTTTAGTTTTGTTTGCCACCCAGATTCCACTTGAGTTGGTCAGCTAATAAATAAATAAATAAAACAAACTAATAAACCAATAAATAAATTTGTCACAACATGCTTCATTTTTATGGAACCTCCAGTTTATGCCAATGTCTATGAGAGCATTTTTTAAATTAAGCTTTCCTCACACAAGCAAAAATGTTTAAAGAATTGGTGAAAACTGGGGCTCAAGAAAGGATAGTTTTGAGGGCCCTGCTTTCAAAATGCCGAATAATCGGATAGTTCTTTCTCTTATATCCATCATCCATTCCTATCTAGCTGACATTTACTAAGCAGGAATATATGTATTCATTCTTCCTAAATCTCTTTTTAGGGGTTGGAACATTTTTATGATTTATGTCAAACTGAAATAATTATGTGATGAAGATCATGGAAATATCAATGCAAAACAAAAGGCTGAAAAAGGAAAACAAGCATTCTTTCTTCCAACAAGCTGAATTCAATTTTATTGCATCAAAGTTATCAGGCTCAGCTCAGTGGAGCTAGCCTGCAATTTTTTTAAAAAATGTTGAATATCTATCTTCAGAGTTTAAGGTCAAGGTATGAGTTAAATCCCAACTCAACCTGAGAAGCCTCTGAATGCTCTTTTCCAAGTTGATAAATTGGGATCTGGAAAAAGTGTGTATTTCTGTATGTATGTATGTATGTATGTATGTATGTATGTATGTATGTATGTATGTATGTATTTCTGTATGTATGCATGTATGTATGCATGTATGTATGTAAAGGGAATGAAGAGAGTTGCTAAATAATGTTGCCTTTAAAAAATAATAATGAAAATCAGATTCAAGAGGCCTATTTAATTATATCCTGCTTATCTTTTGCACCTTAGAACTCTCTTTATTAAACAAAGAATACCATGTGAAATTACTGTGGTACTACCTACCAATGATCAGACCATTGTCTTTCTGTCTAGGTGGCAGTATCTGGTCAATCATCCTTGATTTGTTCATCTGCAAATACTAAAATTTATTTTTCCTTAAGTTCTATTGTCATAGTCTGGAAAAGTGATGGCGAACCTATGACACGGGTGCCACAGGTGGCACGTGAAGTCTTATCTGCTGGCACACGAGCTGTTACCCTAGCTCAGCTCCAATGTGCATGTATGTGCCGGCCAGCATTTTTCAGCTCGCCTGGAGGCTCTGGGAGAGCATTTTCAGCTTCCGGAGAGTCTCTGGGTGGATGGGAAAGGATATTTTTGCCTCTAGAGTTTGGGAAATGGACTGTTTCATAGGGTCTTTGGGAGGCAGAGAGCCATTTTTGCCATCCCCAGGCATTGAATTATGGGGGTGGGCACTCGCGCATGCACGATAGCACAGACACACACACTTTCAGCACCTGAAGAAAAAAAGGGTCACCAACACTGGTCTAGAACAATTGGTAGTTATTCCATACAAATATAAAACATTTTCGCTTTAACAATGCAATTGTAATATTTTCTTGTATACGGACAAGAACTATGGACATTTTGTAATTACTTTAAACATCTTTTAACTATTGTTGAAAACAAAAAATCAGACTACATAAAATCAATTTGGGAATATTGGTATGGAATCTCCCTCTTCATTCACTATAATATTAAAACTCACCTCTGCCGTCAGGCATGGGGAAATTGATTCCCTATTATGGGCCGTTTTATGTATGGTTTGTCTGAGATGTGTGACTGTTTTTTATATTAAGGGTTTTAAATTGTCTTTTAATCATTGGATTTGTACCGTTTTGTTGTTGTGAGCCGCTCCGAGTCTTCGGAGAGGGGCGGCATACAAATCTAATAAATAATAATAATAATAATAATAATAATAATAATAATAATAAACCCCAAACCAGTGAGTTTCTGTTGGTAGCTGAGGACAATCTTGAATACAGGCCACTCAGTTCCTACTCCAGTAATGATTTAATGCGCACTCACTCACTTACTCACTCCTGTGAGGAAAAAGCAAATGATTGCATCTATATTCCACTATGACCTCCTGAAGAAAAAATGGGATATAAATCTCAAACAATTCAGGATGTCCCAAATGCCTTATTGTAATTTTAAGCTTTAGTGGCTTAAAGCAGCACCAAGACTATTGGAATGCCCTGTACTATATGTGTGATTGTAGGTATTGATTTTATACACTAACAAGGAGTTGTAGTATTGGTTTCTTGTTCAAAACCAATTGCTAGATAATTGCTAGATAATTAAAACAGTTCTTTAGTCAGAACTGAAGAAGCTTCTTGGATGACAAGCGAACCGTCTTTAAAAAAAAAAAGTCCAGTTGCCTTTTGAAAAGCACTTTTTCAGAAAACCATGACCTGGAGGACTGAGAATCTTCACAGACATAATTAAAACAACTTAAATGATTTTAAATGTGCTTTTTAAAAACTGCAGAAAATGAATGACTTGGCCTATGCAGTCCTTGTTGCCTTGAATTATCCTTCAATGCGCATGATATTCCAGAAGCTAGCAACGAAATTATTTATGAAGGTTTGAAAGCATAGGATGTTAAAAAATCACAAGAAGATTTACTAGCTCTTATATTTGGTATGGAATTAAAATGGAGGCTTCCTCAGAATCATCTGCTGAGATTTGCTCTTATAAGTCATGTTAATGTAATGCAATCCTATACTATACAAAGTAATTTGCCTAGAGTTGTAGGAGAATGCATACATACATGCATGCATGCATGCATACATATATAACATTAAGGGTATATCCTAATAAAAGTAAAGCTATGCAGAATCAAGAGCAAGGTATCTATTGCATAATCAGAATACATACTTAATTATATATGAAAACTATGGCTATGGAATAAATGCCAATTTCTCTGACAGTGAACTTAAAATATAATTGAAATTAAAGTCAAAGACAAGTGTTTGTTAAGATTTATTTCAAAGAAAAAATAGTAAGCAATAACAAAATCAAAAATTCATTAATCCGTTTTGAATCAGGAAATATTGATCCCATACATCAATGTTACAAATTGGTCCTTCAATGTAGAACTACATTGATTTGAAAGCATAATGCCTTGAACCACACACGGATTACTTAAGAATACAGAATTATAAAAAACATTATTTTTTCCTTTTAATTTGTTTTGATAATATAAAATACAGCACATTTAAAAAAAATACTGTCCATTGATTTAACAAGGCATCTGCTTCAATCAACTTGTGTTTAACACTAATGCAGCAGGCAATGGGATTCTAATTGCATCTACTTAGAATTAAATTTTATTGGCTTAAGTAAAAGTTAATTCCAAGAAAATATACTGTGAGTTGTAGCTCTAAAGACAAATCTGGATTATTGTATTATGAAACTGTAGTTTCTTAGATTATAAAAATCTGTCCAAATAGCTGAACAACTGCAAAAATACCTTGATTTTAAGATTATTATAACATTGCTATATGCAATTATATTTTTAATCAATTCTGAATATAATGGTTGTGAATATAATATAATTCAAGTTAAATATTTATCGCATAATGATTTGAAATAGTGCTTGCATCTCTTGTGAATATTTCTGGATGAGTCTGAATAAAATATGTGATTGCTTTATGAATCTGACTCTAAAGCAGCAGCATATTTTTCAGGTTCATGAAATAACTTGAAAAAAATATGTTGTCTTTAACAAATAGCAGAGAGATGCTATGCTTGTAGTCATGAAAGGTCCAAGCACGTCTTCTGAATCGTATTTGAAACATGCACAATCTTAAGCAGATATAATAAATCAGAGTGAAAGTTTTTTTAAAAGAACTTATTTGTGGCAAAATATGTCACCAATATAATGTATTAGAGTACACTAGATACCAAAACATTTCATCTTGCAGCCTAACGTACCAGGTAGGGTGAAGTTCAAAGTAAGTATACATAATGAAAATATTCCCAGTTGATTGTTTGATACTGAATAAAAAAAAAAAAAAAAACAAGCAGCAAATGTGCTTAGCATTATATTCTCTCTGGAATCTGTTAAAATGAATTATTTATGTGAACACGTTGGAAAAAAAAGACAAAACTGTAGCAGATGATCAACTTTAGGGCTGTTGCAGAATAGAATTTCAGGAAACTGGATCCAAGTCAGAAATTCAATTACTTAATGAAAATGATCTTGTTTCACCGGCTTCTGTTGACCCATCAGGAGTGCCCTTATCATGTGAATCTTTTGATCATTTGGTAGACTGTTGCAGTAGTTACAGTAGAGAAAAACCTGCCATTGATTAATGCTATTCTATTCTGGGATTTTAATTTCCAAAAAATATTAATAATTGAAATATATTGTTCCTAAATGTATAGTTTATAAACCAGTACAATCAGAAATAGGACAATAGGTCAAACCTCCAAAATAATGTACCTGTAAGTTAAACTTATTAATGCTTCCAGTATTATCACTTTTAAAGTGATTTTTAAAATCCTGAACCTAAATCTTTTGATTTTAACATGGTTTTGGGAGGAAAATGCTGAATGTATGTCATTTTCATTAGTCTATAATCACACTGATATTTAATTTGCATTGTTACAACATATCCCAGCTTGGATTAGTTTGCATGGATTATAGTAACTTTTATGAATTGGACTAAAAAAAAAAATCTTATTCCCATTACATCCTCCCTTCTGTATCATGCTCAATGTCAAATTGCACAACACAGTATAATACAAACATTTTGTGGAATATAAATTTTAGTTAAGACACCACAAAAATGTCTCTTAGCTGATGTCAGACTACAATTCTAAGAATCCTGAATCAAAATCATTTCCAGATTGGGGCAAAAATCTAATACTGTAAATACACAGCTAGCGGAAGGCTGCACCAGCTATGTCAAACCTATGGCCTACAAGTCACCATAGTTCCCTCTAAGCTGAGCAGTGAGCAATTGCTCACTTAAAAATCATCATCAACTCAGAGTTTTCCAAACCTGCCCAGAAGCCAAGAGGGAAATTTTATTATTATTTCTGTGCCACCCAGTCCCGAAGGGACTGCCGCTCAGACACTATACTTTTCCGCCCACCCCCCAAAAAAATTAGAGGAAACACTGCAAGTCACAGCCAAATTTGGACATCCCAAAATCCCTTTCCTCAAGTTTCCACCAAAGTATAATTTTGGGGAAGGAAAGGGAATTATTAAATACATCTATTCTTTGTACAAACATTATTTTTACTTGAATTTGGAGCAATGTTTTGTTCTGCTGTCATACAATTTGAACAATGCAGTTCCCAGCACAATGCAGAAAGCTCAATGCTGCACTCCCCCCCCCAAAAAAAAACCAAAAAGAAAAGATTTTTGTCTTGCCATAGACAACGAAGCATTCTCTAATAGAACAAGCATTAATATTTGTACCTCAGTGGCATTAAATCAAGAGTGTAAAATGCAGTATATTTTTTAAAAATGTATGCCATTCCTAGCTTAGCTAGTGATAAACCAAACCTAAGGGCCTGGCACAGACAGATACGGACAGTATCCAGGATCTTTCTTTATAATTGTATTTTTGTTTTTGCCTCAATGTCAGTGGCTGAAAGAACGAGAGGGGCAGATGAGAAAAGGAGAAAGCAGATGATGTCATTTGCTTCAGTGTTAGGGACTGGCAAAGCCTGTCAACCGAACCCGGTTTCAGGGGGGGGGGGATCGCCAAAGTATCTAAATAAAACGATTTTTTTTGCACTGCGAGATTTAATAGTTATTGTTTTGAGGCAGAGTTAGAAAGGTCTTGGGAGGGAAAGAAAAGGGAGGGGGCATTTCTAAGAAGACTGTACTTTGCTTACAACAAAGGCTTGAAAGTCAGGAGTTGGGTCGGTTCATATACTGTTGTCAAAAGACAAGGCAGAAAACCTATTTGTTGCTCCGTTCAGGGAGGGGTTTTTTTGTCTCCCCCCCAGGCAGCGGAGCAACAGTGCCCGGCATGGTTCCCGCTGCCCCGTTCTGCATTTATCTGCCTGTCTGTCTGCCTGCAGAATCCCACCGGCGCCGGAAGCTCGAGGGAACCCCGCAAGGGAGGCGCGAAGAGGCGGCGAGGTCGTCCGACAGTATTCGCCCAAGGCTGAGCAGCGCGCCGCGACCCCCGAGTGCAAAGCCGGTCCCCCAGTCCACCCGAACGGTGGAAAAAGGCGGAGCGCCTCTCAGAAAATGTTTCGGAAAAAGCGTAAATGTGCGCGCGGCGGCGGCGCGCGCTCGCGCGGTCGGGGAAACCCTCCCTCCTCCCCCACTTCTTCCCAGCCGAGAAGGCTGCCGGGTCCCCCGCCCCCGCCCTCTCACTGCGCCGCCAGGGCTTCCCCGCGCCAATGCACAGCCTGGCGGGAGTTACTGCGGCTATCCCGGCTGGTGGTGTTGAGGCCGCCGCCCGCTTTCTAGCAAAGGTCTCCCACGCAAAACTCGCCTTCTCCTGGGAATGGCTGAATTAAGCCTTCCCTCCTCCTCTCCCCCCGCAGCCGAAAGAGCGTTTTCCCGTTTCGTCGCTTGGGAGGGAGGAGGAGGAGCGGCGAGCGCCGCCTTTCGCGCTGGCATTCCGGGATTTCCCTTTGTTTAGTTTAGAGCCGGGGATCCTCCTCCCTCAGCGGTCTTTCCCTGCCGCAGTCCTCAGAGCCCTCCCTCCGGATCCGGCCTTCTAGTTTATAATACACAATTTAGGCTGGAAAAAGCGGTTTTTTGAGAACTGGGTTATCGCTTTATCATGATTGCTTCCCCTGCTTTTTCCACGCTCGGGCAATCCCCGGGCTTTCCCAGCAAAATTGCATTAGCTGAAGCTCTGAAAAACTGCCAGCCGAAGATCCAAACGCCACCCACATCCTTTTGTTTCTTTCTGAGGGTGACCCCCTACCCCTCCCATCACAATACAGGGAAACCCTACCCTCGCCCCCACTCCCAAACGGGTTTGCCCTTTCGCTTCCTCGCCCAAAATTTGGAAGCAATTTACGAAACATTGTGGAATCCTTCCTTGACGCTTTCTGCAAAGGTTTTATATATATAGATCCTAGTCTCCCTTAATTTTCAAATTCAGCATAAACATGTCACACACGCGCACACAAACATATATACATACACACATACACATACACACACACACATTGGTCAAACTATTCAATAACAATATTTCATTCTTTAATATCTATATGTGTTATTTGAGTGTTCTCTTTATTTTTGGGATATATATATATATATTTGATTGATATACAGTGTATATATATATATATATATATATATATATATATATATATATATATATATATATATATATATATGGTATATATATATATATGGTATATATATATATGATTGATAAATATATATGTGAGATATATATATATATACACATATATACAGTATATATATATATATATATATATATATATATATATATATATATATATATAAATAAAAATAAAAGGAACACTCAAATAACACATCTAGATCTGAATAAAACAATAAAAAATATCCCTATCTCTATCCATCTATCCATCCATCCATCCATCCATCCATCCATCTATCTATCTTGTCATATATATTAATCCCTGAAGATCTTTATCCTTTTGTCCTTCACTCCCCTCCCAAAAAACCCAAAACAATATTTAGCCTTTTCCAGGGTAGGGTGGGAAGGAAGAGCACAAATGGGGCAGACCATCACCCTGGTGCGAGAAGTAGGATACCGTAGCGAAATTGAATAAAACCACCAAGCTACCATTTAAGAGATGAAGCCCCGATTCAAACAGGCTCTGGAGGAATTGAGCTAGAGAGGAGGAGAGGAATCACCCTTACCTGTCTGAGCAGTTCTTGCAGCATCAGCGGGTGGTACTGGTGATAGCTCCCCTCCTCCCTCCCGGACTGTCACTGGCATGGGGGGGGATATCTGGTGGTGGCAGGAGGAATTCCCCCGCGGCAGGGAGGAATTCCTCCCTGTGGGGAGCAAGCGAAGGGTGGGGAGGGGGGAGAAGAAGCAGCGCCCCCCCCCCACTTAGATAGTTGTCACTAGAACCAGCAAAACAGCAAAACCCGCTCCTGGGATTGTCTTGGCTCCCCTCCCCGCGCGGTGTTCTTCTCACGCTGCAGGGGTGTTTTTTTTTCCTTCGCCCCTTCCAGGTGACGTGATGCCCGTTGTTTTGGTTCGCCCGACCAATCGGACTCGTCGCCTGGATTCTACGGGAGCCGGGATGGGCCCGTCGTGGCGGCAACAGGACTCCCCTCTGCCGACCATAACGCATTGCGCAGGGTGCACCGCCGCCTGGTCTTCCTGCAGCTTTAACAGCTCTGACATGGAAACCCCATTGCAGTTCCAGCCGGGCTTCTGCTCAGAGCAGCAGCAGCAGCAGCAGCTCCCACACCCGCATTACCACCAGCAGCAGCAGCACCAGCACCACCACCAGCAGCAGCACAGCGAAGAGCGGCAGCCAAAGCAGCAGTCCAGCCCGTGCTTCCAGTGCAACAGCTGCGTTTATTACGGCGCTGCGGCTGCCACGGGCGATAACCTGCCGCTGCTCCACCGCACTTCGTCGCCTCTGTCGGTTGCCTTCCGGACTCGTTCCTCGCCTCTCTCTTGCTCCGCGGCTTCTTCCCGCCAGGGCAGCCAGCTCAACGTGAGCGAGCTGACCCCTTCCAGCCATGCCAGTTCGTTCAGGCAGCCGCACCACTATTCCCAGCCCCACCAGCACCACCACCACTCCCACTCTCACCCGTGCCATAGCGTGCACCAGCAGCAACCGCCGCCCCAGCCGGCGGGCAGCCCCAACAGCAGCGTCGGCAGCCACCACTACCAACTTCAGCAGGAGCAGCAGCGCCGCGAGAGCAACCCGTTCACGGAAATAGCCATGAGCAGCTGCAGGTACAACGGCGGCGTCATGCGTCCTCTCAGCAACCTGAGCTCGTCCCGGCGGAACCTCCACGAGCTGGACTCCGAAGCTCAGCCGCTGCAGCCCCAGCCGCCGCCGCCGCACTCCAGCCCCACCGCTTCAGCCGCCGCCGCCGCCGCCGCCGGCCCCGAGATCGTGGTGTCCAAGCCCGAGCACAACAACTCCAACAACTTAGCGCTCTACGGATCCGGTGGCGACAGCGGCGGCGGCGGCAGCCAGACCAACAGCGGCGGCAAAAGCAGCAAGAAGAAGAACCAGAACATCGGCTACAAGTTGGGACACCGCCGCGCGCTCTTCGAGAAGCGGAAGCGGCTGAGCGACTACGCGCTCATCTTCGGCATGTTCGGCATCGTGGTGATGGTGATCGAAACCGAATTGTCGTGGGGCGCTTACACCAAGGTAGAGAGGCTCTCCGCCGCCGCCCCCCCGCATCTTGCACCTTGTGCCTTCTCGCCTTTCGTGTATTGGATCGTATTTCTAAAAGCATCTTTCCCTCCTTCCTTTCCCTTCCCTTCTCTCCGTTGCCCCTTTTCTTTGTTTTGCTGCTGTTCGCTATTGTCCCTCGCTATTTTATCCCTTCTCCTTCACTTGCTCCATTCTTTACCTTCCCCTTTCAGCTTCAGATCTTTGATCCTGAATGCTTGGCTGAGTCCCGTGAAGATTGTCCGTTGTTACTATTAACAAACCCTTTCCCAGATGCAGGCTTCTAGGACCAGAAACCCTAATCACAGATTCTTAATAACTATGGCCATGAGAGTAATGATGCTGAGAACTGCATTTTAGGGAATCTGGACTGGGGAGCTTTCCAGTACAGTATAAGGAGCTGTCAATGATAATGCTTCAGTTGTCAACTTTTCCTGATGGAAATCATCTTCAGGACAACTTTGCTGGATTGCTTTGATGAATGTCTGCTTTAAGTTTTCTTCTCTCTGCAGATATGGTAGAATGCCAACTCAGCCATGCTTTTTTTTTTTTTTGAGCAAATGATGTGATGCATTACATTGTTCAAAGAGTTAACTTAGGAACTTACTGATTTGTACAACCAATAGATGTTATCCTTGGAATGTTTTCTGTAATATCTGCTTTGCATCCTTTTTATCTTTCATAATAATACTTGGGATGTTTTGCCACTAAGAATCCCTGTGTTTGGCACACAGGCATTAGCAGATTGTAGCTTCTCAACAGAGTAGCAACAGCTGAGTATTAAACATTCTTTCTTTGCTTCCAATGCTGCAAAGCTGGAAAAGACATTGGCTAATTCATTGATAACAGTAATAACCTTGAAGAAGTCAGTTCTTTAAATGAGTGGCTTTGAGCTCTTTACATTTTTTATGAAGCTATCATTTGAGTAAAGCAAAGCGTCTTTGGAGTTGAACTCAACTTCTTGGATATGTCCACTGCAATTTTCTTGGCAACATTATGGAAGAGTTTTGCCACTGACTTCTGCAGTATTTTCAACTTCTCAGTTTAATTTATAGCCATGGTGTTTCCTGATTCTCTTTGACTCTGAAATTCTTAGCCTTTTTCTGTCAAAAAGAATTGCCCATCTTTGGTGCACATGAAAATCATTTGTTGAAGGTGGAAGAAAGGGAAAATGTCCATTACTTGGTCATCCTTAAATATTAATCTGTGATCATGTAATTTTTTTAAAAAATAGAGTACTACCTGGCCAGTGAAATCTTTTAAAAAACTTGATAGCCATTATTTTTCTCTAAAATTTCCCAAAAAGGGACAAAAATGTCAACATATAAAATATGTATTTTTTTTTCTTGCAGGAGTCACTGTATTCATTAGCCCTCAAATGCCTTATTAGTCTCTCTACAATCATTCTGCTTGGTCTGATTATTGTATACCATGCAAGGGAAATTCAGGTATGTACCATTTGTGAATTGGTATTTTTCAAGGACATCTCATAGAAACTCAGCAGACTGCATTAATGCATTTTTTTCACTGCCTTGGAGATGGTGTATTGTTATTTTAAGACCTGAATATAGAAATATGTGTGTTCTAGCTGTATTTATCTATCTTCGCAGTTAATTTATTAATGTAAAAGTGAGGGACATAATGCCTGCTATTTTGCAAGAAGTGTATATTTGTTAATCAATTCTGGATCACATGACACGAAGTCGCCAGTCACCTCTAAATATTAAACCTTGGTGATACAGTGTTAAACGTCTCACATACAAAGGCTGAGTAGCTTTTAAAAATGAAAAGATTATAAAAACATAGAGCAAGAAACTCTAAATTGTATCCATAAATATTGCAAGATTTGCAATAACCACAGTAGTCTTAGAATTCAAAGTACACTTTGATTAAAAGATAGGTGATTAGATCTGATTTTGAAGAAAGATTTTCATCTGATTCATTTCAAGATTAAAAGGCATAGCTCTTTTTCCTCTTAAAGTAATTTCAGCCATGGTCATTACTTGCATAAAAGAGGAACATCATAAAAGGTATCTTGTGTAACCTATAGAACATTGCACAAAATGATACCATTTTCTTCTGTGAACAGAAAATATTTTCATTGGTGAAGGTAAATATTAGTATGTAGTGAGCAATCACTGTAAATCTGCTAAGATATGCCCAAACTGAGCCATACATTATGAAGGTATCCAAGGTCATACGATCTGATGTACTTAATTTGGATTAAATCATTAATATAGAATGCATTTACAGATTACAAATTCATTAACCACCACATCTCTCTGATTAACTGATTATGTAGAAAAAAGCTAACAGTTTTTAATAATTTTGAGATATTCCTTGCATGTCCCAAAAGAAATAAGAGCAAAAGGATTCTCTATTATTGCCTAGTAAACATAATAACCTGTAGTCTTACTCAAGAGAGTCTTTACTTTTACATATTTGAAGAGTTATTAAATAAACTATGATAACTTTTCCTTTGTCAGCATTGGAATGTTGCCTTTTTATTTGCAAATGGGATGTAATATAAACAAACATTTTAAAGTTTTACTATTGTCAGCAGTTATTATTGTTGTATATTGTTATTGTTGTATATTTTTGGTCCATACTAAATTTTAAAATATGCACTTTCTGCTTCACCTTTTAGCTAGGGTTAGTCAGGCCTTTTAAAATCTCCATCATTTTGTAATGACTAAACTTCACTATTCACATAAATATTAATAACAAAATTGATGCATCCAAACAAAGTTGAATGTAGCAATTTTCCAAAAGAAAACTTAACAAGACAAATCTCATGGACAGATGAGGTTTCTGCTTTGATTCACCTAAGGGCTGTGATGGATTATGTT
This sequence comes from Erythrolamprus reginae, assembly GCF_031021105.1. Taxonomy (NCBI): domain Eukaryota; kingdom Metazoa; phylum Chordata; class Lepidosauria; order Squamata; family Dipsadidae; genus Erythrolamprus; species Erythrolamprus reginae. The sequence goes on along the minus strand of NC_091951.1, from coordinate 295,780,504 downwards.
ATTTTAATTCATATTTTATTTTAAATGGTGTTTATTGTTTCTCTGATGATTTAAATGTCCTTTAAGCAAGTTAAATTCACATGATACAATTTAGCAAAAGCAGGAAAAGCTTTTTCCAATTGTACTACAAGGTATCATTCAGTTATGAAGTTAGTAACATATAGAAATGTCAGAGTACCAAACAATGACTGTCTTGGGAGTGACACTTAATTCAGAGGTTATTTAGTTTCAAACAGTGTCATATGAAATCATTCAGTGCCTACTGTTTCCTTGAGCTTTCCAGTAACATAGTCCCTAGAGATCTTAGTGACAGAAAGTTCAAACACTTGCATAATGTTATTTTAAAAAAAACACAAGAATTGGTCTGGGGCATTTTAAAATCAACCCTAGAAGTGTTTGTATAGCATATAAAACTACACCCCAAACAATCTCATCTAGATTTCATGGCTATATTTTGGAAAACCAATGAACAGTTTCATTATCTCTGTCTCTTATAACAATAGTGATCATTCTTTTTATGTGGGACAATGGAAAGATTTTTTTTAAAAAAAACACCCATTGCACCATAAAACAAGGGTTACTATATTAAATTTTTCTCTACTGGAAAAAATAAATGATCCTGCATGAATTTGAATGAATGCCAATAGTTTTTCTTTTAAAAAAACTCAGTTTGTATTGAAAAGTAACATACGCAGCAATCTACCTCGTTCAGCACTATGGACAGCTCAAAGTATGAGAAAAGGGTTTTGGCACCAGTTTTAGGTATTTAAATATGGGTTGTATATGTGTATATGTATCTATTCTTAAGTTATTCACAGTGTTCTAGAAAATCTGAACTATGTTTTATTTCCTATTGGCATATTTATATAGCATAGCACATATGTATATTTAATTGCTGGATGTGAGGTTGATTTGGTTGTGACATCTGCCACCCCATTGATCGCCGGGGTTGATTCGGTTGATCTGGCTGGCTAAGTGGGTATGTCGTTTCTCCCTCACTGCTCCATGTGTGTTCCTCCCAAAGCTGCGTGCTCGGTGGAAGAGGACTGGATAGAAGGAGTGTACCGATCTTTGGTCAACGGTATATTTAATTGCTGTTTTTGTGTTTTGAATACATGTGAGAAATATGTTATTGAAAAGAAAGAGAAATTTTATTTCACTTTTCTATAGAAAGTATTCAAAGGTGGGGACTTGTCATATGGAAACTTTTTTTTTAGTTTAGAGAATTTCTCAAGCTAATAAAATTAGTATACTGTACATGTTCTAAATCTAACTTTTCTATTCCAGAAAATGGCAAATTTTTCATTTGGCAAAGGAAATTTTTTCATCCTAAATATCATTTCCTTCAAAATGTTGATTAAAACTTTATAAAGTTTTTCGAATGACAAATAATCACAGTTATAATATCTCAAATGTTAGGGTTCGGAAAAAAATAATAATTCTGCTTCTTGGTGAAGAATAACGGCCTTTTTATTTTAATGGTGGCATGATTAGATTGCTCACAGAAGTGAATATATGTTTTCTTTCTGTAAGAATTTTAAACTACACAGAAAATCTTAACATCTTATTGGTACTTTTTTAAAAATTGCAATTGTCAAAGTCCTCAATTTTCAGAGTCCTTAATGTCAATTGCAACTACATGGAATCATTTGATGCTCTGTTTGTTATTTTACAAAATATGATCCATTATTCTAAATCTCTTATATTTTAATTTCAAGAGTAATGGAATGGAAATACATTATGTGGATCTAAACATATATAAATAGTGTCTCCCAGGTTCAGTGGTGTTTTTCTAAAGCAAACTTGTTTAGCCTGGTACTCTCCAGATGTTTTGAAATTGTGTGATATACAGTGGTACCTCTACCTAAGAACACCTCTACTTAAGAACTTTTCTAGATAAGAACCGGATGTTCAAGATATTTTTTTGCCTCTTCTTAAGAACTATTTTCTACTTAAGAACCTGAGCCTAGAAAAATTTCCCAGGAAATTTGAGAGCAGCATGAAGGCCCGACCAGTTTCCCCCTATAATCACGGCCATCTCGGGCTTTTCTGGGATGCCAGAGGAGCCTTTCGGTGGCACTTAAGGAGATTTTGGCAGTCCAGAGCAAATAAAGCATTTTTCTTTCTCTGGGCACTTGGAGAAGGAATAAATCACTTTGCTGTGGTGACTCCCATACACCCGTCGCGAGGTTGCCTCCTGGAGCATCTGGGTGTGGAAAGGCAAAAGGGGGCACTTTGCCCCAGCCGGATCAGTGTGGCTTCAGCCAAACCAAGGAGGCACCATAGTGAAAGAAAGGTGCTGGCTACAAAGCGAGTGAGCGAGAGGAGAGGGGAGCCTTTCAGCATGGGAAGGAAGAGGCAGCAGATAGCAGCAGCAGTAGCAGCCACCTTTCAATCAAAGAGCAGGAGGTTCCCCCCACACCCGCCTGGGTTTCTTTCTCTGGCAGTGTATGTGAAGCAGCCTTGCACAGGTGCATGGGAGGCGCGTGCTCCTCTTCGCCATCTCAGAGTCCTTTTTTTTAAGCCTTAATGTTTTGGACTTTTTTGATTCCCCTCACCGTCTTCCTTCAGCAACGACTCTTCTCCTCCTCCTCCTCCCAGCCAAATTCCGAGCTTTTATTTCTTTCCTAATGGGTTTATTTATTTATTTTATTTTATTATTTAGATTTGTATGCCGCCCCTCTCCGAAGACTCGTTTGCACACTTTATTTACTTTCACATTGATTCCTATGGGAAAAAATGCTTCTACTTAAGAACTTTTCTACTTAAGAACCTGGTCACTGAATGAATTAAGTTCTTAAGTAGAGGTACCACTGTATAAAGATAAATATGAGAACAATAACACTAGAGATAAACTTAATGTTAGTGTTGATACATTGGGGTTCTCCTATCCATCAATTACTTTTTGATGGAAAAACAAAATCTCTGAAAGAACTGATCTTGATTTGAGGCCCTTTTTGGACTCATGGTTCTTACTAAACTAGTCACTGGAGTCTGTGATCAGGGAGAGCTGTCCAACTGAGTGAGGTTCAGGCTACATGTCCTTATCATTAAGAAAAAGGATTACTGTGGTGCACTCTACATGGTGCTGCCTATAAAGACTACTTGGAAACTACAAAATTGCAGTGGTCTAATGTTTGACTGGTATTGGTAGCATAAAACAATTGATCTTCAAATCCTACTCTGGCTCCCTATTGGTTTCTGGTGGAATTTAACATGCTGGTTTTAATCTATGAAAGCCCTGCATAGCTTGAAGCAACCACATTCTGCATCAAGATCATCTCAAGAGAAACTAATTTTCTGTTGCAATGATGACCTTCTGGAATAATCTCCCAATAATAGGAAAAGGCTTGCCTTTTCTCTGACAACATTCAGGAAATAATTAAAGATGGAGCTCGGTCATATGGCATTTTCTGATGGAACACACATCCTGAGATTCTTTTACTATTCTTTCACGTTTTAAATGTTTTATTTTTAAATCTACCATGGGTGTTTTAATGCTGTATTTGTTTGACCTCTATTACCATGGATGTTTTATTGTTCCTTATTGCGGATGTTTATATTTTGCTCTAAACCATCGTGAGTCAGTTTATTGAAGTTGGTGATAGGAAACAAACAAGGAAGAAAGAAAGATACGGACACCTTTCTTGCAATTTATTTTGTACTGGATAATATAATTATCAAGGCACAAATGATGTTTGATGTAATTATTAATAATCCTAAAAAGGAATAAATTTTCATATGAAGTTACCTATAGTATGAGCTTTTATTAATTGGCCTATTCTAAATTAGTAAAATAAGTCAACTAAAAGTGCTGCTTTTCTTCATAATTAAAAAATAAATCAAAATTTTGCAATAACAATAACACATGACTTCATTGTGCAGATTTTTTTCTCATTGTCCCTTGTGTTAAATTTCACAGATAAAAATAATCACATGTATAGTTTTAACTGTACTGACCCCTGAAATAAACTTTATGTTTATGTGTAGGCATGCATACACACAGTATATATTCATACATGAAATTAGAGTTGATTTTTCTCTCCCTATGCAATCAGGTAGGCTCCTCCAAGCTACCTTGGACTCTTGGGGGTACTCAAGAGTAATGAGTCAAAAGGAAATTAGAGGGTGAACAAGGGTGTGGAAAAACTATTATCATTCTAGTATAGCTTTCTAAACAATCCTTCTATTATCTTGAAGATAAAACCTAGCAATGTACTTTTATTCCTAGTCAGATAGAAAAACACCTCTAGAACCATTTGGAACAATGTTGGAATATGCACACTTACTGTTGGATCAGTAGAGGTCATGACAAAACACACTGGTTTTAAAATGATGGCACATGCATCTCAATGTCATTATGCAATAATTATGCAATTATGTAATGCTGTGATGTTGCATTACACATGTCATATTTTTTGTATGCTGTTGCCATTAATTTTTGCCTTCCTTGTGTTGTCATTGATATATATGATTGATGGGGCATTTTACTGAACGAGTTGGAATTGGAGTAAGATAATGGATTAGTTTAGGATTATTACATAAGAAGTGAACAAGCCAGGTTATTGGCTGAAACATTATTGAAACAGAGAAAAGCAATAAAATATCATGATTTAACATTAATCAATTGCTTTAAAAATATTTATATTGTAGATTATTTCTTCTTTATCCTATAAATGAAATATTTATTTTCTAAACACATACACATAGAGGGAAAATAAAAACTTTTTAAAATAGAATTTAATTTGAGCAAATTAAATTGTTTAAATATAGTTAATGAGAGTATGCAAACTAAAAAAATTAGAAGAAAGTGGTTTGGATTTCATTGTGCTCAATACTTTTCTTCTACTCATTAAAATCCTTTTCAGATCTGTCTGCTTTAGGAATTATTTTATTTAAGTCAATATGCCTCTTAAAACAGTCATAGCTTTATTTAGACTTTAACAAAAAAGATGAAAAAGATAGTCTGCTTTAATAAATTACAAATAGCATATTGTCTTAAAATACAATATATTTATCTACAGTGGATTTAACCATTTCCATTCTTCCATGACAATACAATTTCCTACTAACTTTTGGAAAAGTTTTGGGAGGCAAATCAAATTTTTTAAGAGTTTGTTGCTGACAATGGATCACTAGTTATTCAGCTGTATTGTCCAGTTTCCTGTTCTATTTTTGTAGTCAATTCATTGTACTGACCTTGCACTTCTCATGTTTCCTGATTTAAGATTTTGTGTGTGTTGTGTGTACTTTAGGAGCTTTGAGATTAGGTCTGTGACATACGGTGATAGATGTGAATTGGCATTGGTATTGATATTGACTGATTGATTCAGTTTGATTTATACTTCAGCTATCTGTTCTGGCGAATACCCATAGGACTACAAATACAAATCATAATGAAAAAGCTCTGACATATTCTGACATATTCTTACTTGACTTCAGTAAATACATGATTTCATATATTCATTGTACCAAAACTGGACCCAGTAAAACATAATTTAGAAAATGACTTATTTCATGATTCCCTTTAAAAATGTAAATGCAAATACTCTTAATATGTGAAATTTTCCTTACCTGGAATTCACTGTGACATAACAGAGTAGTCAATTTTACTGTCTTTAAGTTTCTAATTCTAGTAATTTCCCTTTTTATTTTCTGTTTTTCATTTTGTTTGTCATAATAAGCTGTTTCTCAATTTTTATGTTATATAGGTATAAATATTGTTCCTTAACACCTTGGGGTATTGAAAATTAAACTTATGTGAATTGAGACTTGGAAAAGAGACAATATTCCTCTATGTTCTGCAAATAATAATGAAATAACAGATTATTTTTATTTATAAACCTATATGCATAAATCTGATTAATATTCTAATCTGAATAATTATACATTTTATCTTGATCATGAATATTCAGAATTGTAACACAGATTTGTGTGTAAACTCTTTAGATATGTTGTATACTTTATCATCTTCATTATGGCTACAGTTTGGAAATAAAAAGATTGTTTTGAAAAAATATACTGGCCTCCATGCTTGTCATATTAAGACAATATGTATAGCAACAAACGTATACTCATCTTGCATATTGCAATTAACTGTTACAGTATATTGTTATTATAATGATGTGTTGTATTTTAAAAAAGAAACTCTTGACTTAAAATTATGGCAGAAAAATAAATAAAATCATATAATTCAGACCCATCATAAGGACTAATCCATACATAATGCCAAATCTTAATATACTTTAGTTGATTTGGTTTCACAAATTCTGTAATCTCAACAATATGTTTCTCGAAATGAAACCATGGATTATCAGGATGAAAGAATGGTGAACAGAGCAGGGAATGAAGTTAGGAACTTTTTTAAAAAAAAGTTCTGATTTTAAAGTAGGATTAGGGTATTGTTGATGATGATATAGCATTATTCCCAATAATCTGCATTTTAAATTATATTGTAAAAAGATATATTGTTGCTGATAAAAAATAGAAGGGGGGGTTACTTAAATATATCAAAAATAGAATTTCTAAAATTTGCACAGTAAAGTATAATTGTTTAAATGTGTTTTTATGCTTCAGATGTGAATACTTTTATTAGATCATGTTGATATGATTATACAAGAATAAAAAGCATTCTGAACTCTCTTAGAATATTCATTGTTGACAGCTCAAATTTGCAGATACAGTGGTACCTCAAGATACGAACCCCTCATCTTACGAACAACTCGTGATACGAACCCGGGGTTCAGAAAAATTTTGCCTCTTCTTACGAACTTTTTTCAAGTTACGAACCGGCGTTCGGAGACTGCTGGGAAGCCGCGCGGCTGTTTTAAAAGGTCGCAGCCGGCCTGGGGGGCTTCCCAGCACCCCCCCGAACCCCCAGGCTGGCTGCAACCTTTTAAAACAGCCGCGCCGCTTCCCAGCTGTCTCCTGAAGCCGAACGCGGAAGTTCGGCTTTGCCGTTCGGCTTCAGGAGACAGATGGGAAGCGGCCCCCCCCACCCCAGCACTTTTGAATCCCGCCGCTTCTGCTGGATACATGCGATGGGTGGGACGAGCAGCGCGGAAGCCGGAGCCCGGCCCCGTGGGCTCGGTTACATCTTCCGCTGCCAGCCAGGCAGCGCAACGAAGAGAGGCATTCGCTTTCCTCCCGCCGGCCCCTCAATCGGGCCGGCAGGGAACAGAATGGAGCCTTCCACGGCAGCTGCCTGCTGGGCTGGTAAGGGGGGGAGCCGAGCCCAGCCCTGTGGCATTCGCTTTCCTCCCGCCCGCAGCCGACTGATCGTGGACGGCTTCCCGATCTCGGAGAGCTTCCTGGGCATGAAAGCTCGTGAATGCAACAAGGACAAAAGCCAGGAAGCTCTCCGAGATCGGGAAGGAGCCCACGGTCAGACGGCTGCGTGCGGGAGGAAAGCGAATGCCTCTCTTTGTTGTGCTTCCGCCAGCATGGCCTGGCTGGCAGCGGAAGATGTAACCGAGCCCACGGGGCTGGGGTCGGCTCCCCCTCTTACCAGCCCAGCAGGCAGCTGCCATGGAAGGCTCCGTTCTGTTCCCTGTTGGCCACGGAGCCCGGCCCCGTGGGCTCGGTTACATCTTCCACTGCCAGCCAGGCAGCGCAACGAAGAGAGGCATTCGCTTTCTTCCTGCCGGCCCCTCAATCGGGCCGGCAGGGAACAGAATGGAGCCAGCCCAGAAGCAAGAGACGCAGGATCGGGCCGGCGGCAGGCGAGGCAGCAGGTCTGCATCCTGGGTGGGCGGCGGGCGAGGAGGCGCGGCCGAGCGGCGACAGCGGCGGTTCTCCTCACTTCGGAGAGCTTCCTGGGCATGAAAGCTCGCGAATCCAACAAGAACGAAAGCCAGGAAGCTCTCCCTGGCGGAGACCATCGGCCCCTCAATCGGGCCGGCAGGGAACAGAGCAGAGCCCACATGGCTGTGCTCCGTGACGGGGACCACTGGCTTGCCTAGCAGGCTGGGAGGGAGGCGGAATACGGGAGGAGGAGGAAGAGGAGGAGGAGGGAGGAAGGAGAGAGAGAGAGAGAGGGAAGCCGCCCGGCTGTTTTAAAAGGTGACAGCCGGGCGGCAGCGTTTTTTTGCGGTTTTTTTTTGTTGTTGCACGGATTAATTGACTTTACATTGTTTCCTATGGGAAACAATGTTTCGTCTTATGAACCTTTCGTCTTACGAACCTCCCCCTGGAACCAATTAAGTTCGTATCTTGAGGTTCCACTGTATGCGGAAAGGGGTAACCATGTTTGTTACTTTTTCTTTTTAAACCATTGGATTAATGTGAAGTAATACCCTTGTTTTCTGTTTCCCCACCAAACAGCTGAATTCATAAATTAACATTTGCGGTGTTCTGTTACATTGTTTATTTTCTGATCAGCAGAGTTATATCTTGAATTGAATTATATTTGAATTGCTAAATGTTTAATGAATTATTATTAGAATGAGATAGCATGAATGTTATTTGCTATGTATATACACATAATATAATTAAAATATATATTTAAACATGTAGCCATAACTCCTAAGCATGCTGATTATTTTTATTAATAGTTGAAACAGATTACCTTTCTCTATAATCTCTGTATAATCTATACAATCTGTATAAACTTCTAAATCCAGACATTATAAATTATCTGTGCCAATTTTGATTTTCTTAAGTTTCTTCTTCATAACCATATATTTTCAAATGAAAAATATGTTCTTATTCCAATAAAAATAATATATCACAATAAAATATCACTCTTTGCTAAGGCAGAAATATTTTTAGAACATCTAAATTCGAATGTGCCCATCCAATTTATCAAAATAATAGTTTAATGGCTATGCCATTATGATCCATATTTAATTCTGAGATTATAATATATTATATGCCAGGAGTCCCAAAATTTGGCAACTTTAAGACTTGTGGACTTCAACTCCCAGAATTCTCCAGCCAGCATAGCTGAGATTGAAATCCACAAGTCTTGCGTTGCCAAGTCTGAAGACCTCTGTTATATGCCTTAAAAGGTTCTTCCCTGAACAGTTAAAATATATGTGAATTTTATAATTATTTTAGACCAAATGGAGGCAAGTGACATAGAGACTAATATTGAAACACCAAGTTCATATTTGTTTTTTCCCCCCTGCTGCACAGGAAAAATATGAGCTAGTTACAATTTACATATCTGAATAGGCCAGACAATATGAGTGTAGGATTGTTGTAATAATTAGTTTTCAATTTAACAAAATTGTAGACTAGTAAATAGTTTTACTACTAGGGGCCTTATTTACTCCCAATTGATAACCTCACTCAATAATTTTATATCCTGTAGATATTTATCAAATGAAATAGATTTATACTAAATACTTCAGCATTTAGGCAAACTTAAACACTGAGAGCACCAGATAATATGGCTACCAGATTTTATTTCCTTACTTATTTGTTTGTTTACTAACTTACTTACCTAACTATTTATATCCTATCTATTATTTTTACAAATAATTCTCAAAGGCAAACATATCTAACATCTTCCACCTCCTATTTTGCCCACAAAAACAATCCTATGAACTGGCTGGTGAAGATAAAACAAAGTGTATTCAATTAATTTTTATAAGAAAATTAAAGTATTGTAATATATTGATAAGGCTATATTCTCTGAATCTGGTTAATTGTTCCTGAAATACACTAACCTTATTGGGAAAATATCTTGGCTGTGTTACTTAGAGTAAAATTGCTGGGTTGTTGTTAAACATTTTTATTGATTGCCACATCACCAGTACAATAACAGATTGATTGTTTTTCCCATGTGAATAAATTAGAAAGTAATCAATACTTGACATTTTTGAAGTAAGGGTTTAAAATCTTTAAGAATGTCAAACTTAGTTTCATATTGCTTTTAAAAATATGTTCTATGCTCTGTTATATGTTTACCTGAGAGCCCTAATTAATGGAAATATTTATTTCTAGATAAGTTTAAGTATGCATTGATAATTCCTATTCTCATTTGCATAGAAAAAAGATACATAAAAATAGCTTTTTAAAAACAGTTTGATTTTTCACTTCAGTGTATTTCTCAAAATGAATTTGTAAAAAAACTAGACTATATCTTTAATAATCATGGATTGCTGTGGGTGCTTTAATCATCACCACTGAGATTCTGTAATGGTGTAACGGATGATGATCTTCCAAGTACCCATGTAAATTTGGACAACTTCTCCTCCCACAATCAGGATCAGGAATGATGGGGAGGAGGAAAGCAGCCTAACTGCCTGTTGGTGGCAAAAGGCAGGATCAGGAGAGTTCTGGAAGTTGGGGTCCATGGATCTTAAAGTTGCCAAGTTTGAAGACCTCTGCCATAATCTTTTGAAAATGAAGGATGCCAACGATGATGACCAAAAAGGAGAATTATTTCTTTGACCAGGGACTAACATAGATATTGCTGACAAGCCTAATAGCAGCAGCAACAACAACAACAAGAATTAGGGAAATGCAAATAGTTTTAATCTGGGTCATATTCCATTTTTCTACCCCAATAATCTTGCTGTAATATATGAGTATTCGTGCACAAAACATTCCCAGTTGACATCATTTGCTAAGATTGAAACACATTTAAATGACAAGATACGCTGCCTTAAGTTATCTTTTAGAGCATTACTTCTCAACCTTGGCAACTTTAAGAAGTGTGAACTTCAACTCCCAGAATTTTCCAGCCCGCATATGTGTTGTGGTTGGCTCTGGCCCAGCTCCTGCACCAGGGAATGTGGAGGTGGATGCAGGGAAAACTTCAACATGTCACAGGCCTGTGTTATTGCCCACAGAGTCAGTTCAGAGTTTAGTTTCCTCAGACGAAGAAGAAGGAGGTGGGAGTGACTTGGAAGAGGGGGGCTTGGCACACAGCCCAGGCAGTCAATCTCCATTATCTTCCATTGATTCAGATGAAGACGCCTTGGACCCACGCAAGTGCAGAATTATGCGTAGAAAAGACCAAGTAAGGACATATTACAGGAGATAAGAGTGACCACCTGTGTTTGGGTGGGGCTCCAGTAATTAGGGCTGCTGCTATAAATAGCAGCGTGTGGGTTTGGCCGTTGTGGAAGAGTATCTGATCGCAGTTCTTCAGGAATCCTGTGTTGCTGTTTTCTGGACTTTGTTGATTTTTCATGCCTTTGAAACCAAAGCAGAGCAATGTATGTGTGTCTCACTTCATTGGAAGAAGAAGGGGTGTGAAGTTTCTTCACAGCTGCTAGCTAAGTACTTAATGACTGCTTAAGGGAAATTGTACAGACTACCCGGTTGTTTTGGGACGAGTGCTCTTTGCAATACAAAAAGAGTGCTTAGTTTATTTTGAATTTTGTGATAAAGAACATTGTTTTGAATTTTCAAACGTGTGTGTGTCTGAAATTTGTACCCTTGAATTTTTGGGAGGTTCCTAACAGAGATCCCGGCAGAACACATATTGAATGAAGAATTTTGGGAATTTTGTCTTAAAATTAGCAAGGTTGAGAAACACTCCTTAGAGAGGTAGCATTATTCATAATATACTTATTTTCATATTTGTTAAAGCTAATATCTCTCTAATACTGAACATCTGCATTTCTTTTCCAGTTATTTATGGTGGACAATGGAGCAGATGATTGGAGAATAGCCATGACTTATGAGCGCATTTTTTTCATCTGCTTGGAAATTTTGGTATGTGCTATTCATCCTATACCTGGCAACTACACTTTTACATGGACAGCTCGTCTTGCCTTCTCCTATACTCCATCCACAACAATAGCTGATGTGGATATAATTTTATCCATACCTATGTTCCTGAGACTTTATCTTATTGCCAGAGTTATGCTTTTGCATAGCAAACTTTTCACTGATGCCTCATCCAGAAGCATTGGAGCACTAAACAAGATCAACTTCAATACACGTTTTGTTATGAAAACTTTAATGACAATATGCCCGGGAACTGTACTTTTGGTTTTTAGTATCTCCTTATGGATAATTGCTGCATGGACTGTCAGAGCTTGTGAAAGGTAAGCTGCCATAAAGTATACTTTATGATTGGTTCAATGATGTTTTGTATACATTTTGCTATCACCACTGCTTATTAATTTGGGTATTCCCTTATATGGATGTTAATTATTTTTTGGTCTATAACTTTTTGGTTTCTTACAGTTTTAATGTCTTATATTTAAACATTTGAGAGAGAAGATTAAATTGTAATTTCCTCTTGCTATAGGATCATTTACTGAGTATAATTTATTTTACTTCCAGTTGAACTAGTATTTAATTCTTCAGAATCTAGATACATTTTATTACAATTTAACCCGAGGGCAACATTGTACAAGTGGAACTGGAATGCAGTTTAAACAGGGAGAGGTCCTTGAGTTGTCCTCTTCCTATTTGATTTAGGGAACATAAAGTGTGTTGAGAAAAGACTTGCTGATTTTATTAATATGATATGGTGCAGTTATTAACATATTAAATATTCAAATATATTAAATCACGGAGAAGCCTAGATACGAAATGATTATGAGTGAATTGTTGCTTTTGAAATAAATAAACATTATTGCTATATGGGACTCTCTAGCAACTTTGGTCAGAACTTTTCAACAATAATAGGAGAGGATAAAATGTTCTAGAAACAAATCTTTCACAGAACAGCATGGAGGGTCCAAATGAAGTCACCTTCATCTGTAAGGTTGCATTTGTAAAACTGTAAGTTTTTTCCATTGCTTCTTCCACTGTTTTCTTAATCAGAAAACCCTGCCACTGACAGGGAATACAATAGCAGTCATTAAGTATTTGAAGGGTTGTCATAAAGAAGACCAAAATCTATTCCCTACCAATCCAGTAAATAGGACCAGAAATAATTGATTATAGTTATGGGAAGATTCTGCTTGAATATTAAGCAAGAATGTGTAACAGAACTGTTGATAATAGAAAACTACGAAGGGAGTAGCAAGGTCCTTTATAATGAAGGTGTTTAAGTATATATAGGTCAGATAGCAACCCACTGAATATATCTTAATTTTCTTGAGCATGGAGTGGATGAGTTATTGCTTCCCGTCAACTCTGTGGTGTATATTGGTGATCCCAATGAACAAATGAGTAGAAATTAGTTGGATTCTATGTAATTCTGAATTTTCACCTTTGTTTATAGCATGAATACTGCTAGAATGAATGTTCCTAGCATTCATTTTTATAAAAGTGGCTCATTATTTTTTATTTTTTCTGATTTTAAACATCTCCTTGTGAAAAATTGCAAAAGTGGTAATTTGCAAATTATGGTTGTTTTTTAAAAAAATCAAAACTTATTTTGTAACATGATTCTAAGGGAATTTTATTTAACTTATTTCATTTAATTATTTGGAGCTGTATATTTCATGTCCTCCAAATCTTGCTGCAAATGTTCTGCTAGAGAGGTTGGTTTTTAAAAATGCTATAGTGAATTACTGTCATTGGGTCTGGATACTGTTGTGGTTGGCTCTGGCCCAGCTCCTGCCCCAAGGAATGTGGAGGTGGATGCAGGGGAAACATCAACATGTCATAGGCCTGTTTTATTGCTGACAGTCAGGTAGTGCAGTTTCTTCGGACGAAGAAGAAGGTGGGGGTGACTTGGAAGAGGGGGGCTTGGCACACAACCCAGGAAACCAATCTCCATTATCTTTGGTCGATTCGGATGATGAAGTGTTAGACCCACGCATGAGCAGAAATATGCATCGAAGAGACCAATTGAAGAAATATTACAGGAGATAAGATAGGCCACCTGTGTTTGGGTGGGGCTCCAGTAATTAGAGCTGCTGATAGAAATAGCAGCGTGTTGGCTTGGCCGTTGTGGAAGATTATCTGATTGTTGTTCTTCAGGACCGTGCCTTGCTGTTTCCGGACTTTGTTTGTTGATTTTTCATGATTTGGAAACCAAAGCAGAGCAAAGTGTGTGTGTTTCACAACTGCTAGCTAAGTACTTAAGGACTGATTAAGGGGATTGTACAGACTACCAGGTTGTTTCGGGACGAGTGCTATTTGCAATACAAAAAGGGTGCTTTGTTTCTTTTGAATTGTTGTGATAAAGAACATTGTTTTTGAACTTTCAAGTGTGTGTGTGTGTGTCTGAAATTTGTACCCTTGAATTTTCAGGAGACTCTTACAATAGAGCTCGGCAGAACAGATACAAGTCAGGGATTGCGTTACTGCCGGTTCGCACAGGGATGTGCTGCATGTGGATGCATGCATGTGCAGTACTATGCGCAGAAGCAAAGAACAAGATGGTGGTGCCTATAGTTTTGTGGAGAAAACCAGTTTAGGGCATGGAATGGCAGGATCCAGCAACCCAGGCCATCAAATTATTACCTATTCTATAGAAACAATCCGAACCAGTAGGAACCTGCCACTGGTACAAGTTTTTAACTTTTTTTTTTAAGATGATGCATAGTAATGAAATATGAAAAAATATATTTGACTAATCAGTTTTCACATATTTTTCAGGTCATTGACTTACACATGTATATTTGAGAATACATTTCGTTTGTTCACTTTTGAAAGACTGTCTAAAACTACAGCCAGCATGAAATTATTTTTGTTCTATTTCTTCTCTTGAAAAGAGAAAAAGATAACAAGCTCAGACCTGTGGAATTGATATTAATAAGCAATAATTTAATTTAAGATCTTAATTTAATCTGTCTGATCCAGTAAGGACAATATTAATTGTCACTGCTCAAATATAAAATAACAATCCTAGTTTTATATCAGCAGCTATCAGAGGATAAGGAAAGAAAGTTTGGTGATGGAAGTACATAAATGGCATGCTTCTTGCATTTACATGCAGAAGCTACAAAATGTTTTATTTTTATTTATTTTATTAATTGGATTTATATGCCACCCCCTCTGCCCCTCTCCGAGAACTCAGGGCGGCTTACAAAATGTATATGTCACCCTTCTGGCTTATGAAAACCTCCCCAACACAATATAATAACCTAAATCCAATTAATTTAAAACTAATTATACAAATCTATAATCCCCAATTTATTAAAAAGCCAGTCATGCCCACTCAGACAGCAACTGTACGTGACATTCATTGGCTATGGGGCTAGAATCTAATCGCTGCAACCCTGGTGACAGAGGGGAGTCTCAAGACTCTTGTGGAAAGCGAGAAGGGTGGGGGCAGTACGACTTTCCAAGGGGAAGATGATTCCAGAGCTCTCAAAGAGAAGGCTCTTCCCCTAGGCCCTGCCAAGCAACAGTGTCTAGTTGATGGGACCTGGAGAAGGCCGACTCTGTGGGACCTAACCGGTTGCTGGGACTCATGCGGCAGAAGGCGGTCCCGCAATTAATCTGGCCCAATGCCATGAAGGGCTTTATAGGTCAGTTTGAATTGTGTCTGTAAACCAATCAGCAGCCAGTGCATTCCACGGAGTGCTGGAGAAACATGAACATGCCAAGGGATATCCATAATAGCTCGTGGGGCTGCATTTTGCACAATGTTTCCAAATGCTCTTCAAAGGTAGCCCCATGTAAAGAGCATTGCAGTAGTCAAATCTCGAGGTGATAAGGACATGAGTGACTGTGAGTGGAGACTCTCTGTCCAAATAAAACTGCAACTGGTGCACCAGGTGAACCTGGCAAATGTCCCCCCCCTAGTTTGTTATTTTATTTATGTAAGCTTATATATCATTTGAAGGGTCAGTTGACTGTAGTAAAGGGATCAGTCTAGAAACGGGAAGTTGTGAGTTCTAGTCCAGTCTTAAGCACAAAGCCAATTGGAAATCCTAATATACCATATAAACCATAACTTTATTGTAGGAAGGAAGCCAATCATGTCAGTTGCCAGAAATCTTTTGCTGATTTTTCTAAACCCCTAAGCAGGCATGTTAAATTGGGAAGCCAGGGGCCAGTTGTGTCATGTGCAGGTGACGCTCACCCAGGCTGCGCAAAGGCAAAAATGCCACGATATATCACGATATGTCAAGTATGTGATCGAATTTGACATGTGCCCTACAGGGTTGGTGACTGTGTTATCTTAGGAATATTGCTACTATAAAGAAGGGAAGCAGCTGGTGGTGTGTTGGCATAGGCTTGCTGCAGCTTGTGAGAATCAATCGTTAAATTTTCAGTATGCAAGCTGATTGACATCTGAGGTCAGCCTCAGCACTTAATGGGCCAATCAGCTGTTCTGTAGCTAGCTGGATGGCACAGCTATGGCAATGAAGCCAGGAGAATTGATTTTTAAGCATTTAAGAGCGTACTTGTCTTTCTTTTTCTTTCTAGGTCCTCTTTCTTTTTAGAAAGGTCATCCTCATTTCCTCTAATGATGACACTTTGTCAGAGTAGGTAACTCTCTTCCATGTCTTATTGAAAATAGAGAAAACAGGTTCTGGGTCATGTGCTTTAAAGGTTTCAATCAACATTTTGAGTTGCATCCAGAAGCACAGCTCTCACTTTATTAGTGTAATGTGGACAAAACTAGACACCTGTAACTAATTACACAACTGAAGTTTGAGCCAGTTGTTGCTTCTGGATAGTCTCCACTGGAAGCCTCACATGGACTGGGTTTCAGTACTCAAACTGAAAGATAATCAAGCCATAATTGATAGGTCCATGGGCCTTCTGATCCAGGAATAGATTGCATTGTAACTGGCATATAAAATGGAGCCTAAGGGACTTTCTGGCAACAGATGCCACCTGCTCCCAGATTATTTACCAGTTTGGCACAATACATTTTAATACCATTCTAAATGGGAAAAAAAGGATTATCACTGGTTTATGTTGATTTCTGAATCCACCTTTTGTGGACTGAACATGAATTTCTTTATTATGCTTGCATTCATGGGATTTTTTAATGTATCAATTCTTTTTCCCAACCAAAGAATATGTATTAAAAGTACCAGGAGTTATTGACTTATGACCACAATTGGGACCTGAATTTTGGTTCCTAAGTGGAGTAGTAAAGTGAGATGTCATGTGATTAACAATACCACAATCCCCTTTGCTGTCATGTTACCAGTTATTAGCCGAGGACCCACCTTCCAGGCACAAGAAATCAAAATGACACCATGAGTTGATCAAGGTTACTTATTTATTGTTGCATGTCTATTTACAAGAAACTCATCAGACTAGCTGCATTCTACTTGGAAATGGCCAGATAAGAGCTTCAGGGATTCTATGCCACTTCCTTCTCTTCAAGGTCCCTAAGCTCACCCCCTCTATATCTCTTCTCACATATTCCCCCCACACACATCTGTGTCCTTTTGGCTTTCCTCACCCTATACTGCATGGATATGGGCTTGCTTGCTATGTCCTAACAAGCTGTAGCTACCCCACCCCACCGCCCTTGCTACCTTGCATTCTGAAACCCCTGCTGCCTTCTCTGTTAAACCTTGCTGGGACTGACTTCACACTGTGAAGAAATAACAACAACAACAACAACAACAATAATAAAAACCAAAACAAAATCAGCACATTAAAACATCCCTTTGCAAAGAGCTCTTGGGCAGGTCTAGGGCTGGCTTCACATTATAAATGGGGAGGGAGTCTACTTTTGGATTGTCCCCCCTTTTCTCTCAATGCAAAGCCAACCCCAGCCCTGGCTAGCAGCTGGGTGAGGCATGCCTCATTAAGAGCAGGAACAGGAAGATGATAAATGTGAATTGGAGTGGTATTATTTGCGTTGGCTAGAGATCAAAATGGCAAAGACGGGGGGAGGGAGATAGATGGATGGATGGATGGATAGATAGACAGACAGGCAGGCAGGCAGGCAGGCAGGCAGGCAGGCGGACAGACAGACAGACAAACAGATAGATACCGTGTTTCCCTGAAAATAAGACCCTGTCTTATTTTTTTTGAACCCTGAAATAAGCACTTGGCCTTATTGTCATGTACTAAAAAGCCCAGTTGGGCTTATTATCAGGGATGTCTTATTTTGGGGAAAACAGGGTAGATAGATAGATAGATAGATAGATAGATAGATAGATAGATAGATAGATAGATAGACCCTGCTAATGAAAGTATGGGTGAACTGCAAAGTGCCAAATATTGATCACATGACCATAAGACACTTCATTGGCTGTAACTTCCGGCAAGAGATCATACGTCCCTGCAATTTAGTGCTTTTGTAACTTCAGTACCTGAACGAATGGTCATGCCGGTATATCAAGAACAAGCTATAAAAAGATACAGAGGGTTTTTTTTCTTATGCAGCACATAATTAACTTTAAAATTGAGTTTTCTATCAATGAAGAGGGATCAAGTTCCCTATTTCTTTCTCTTTTTATTTTTTTCATTTTTGACATTGAGAATCATGATTATGTTCAATTATTTTCCTGGGGGTTTTTGCTGAACCTTTTCTTAAGTATTAGTACTGCTGCCTTTTGATATTTTTATTTGCTCTTTTATTGTGTTATATTTTCTCCTCTAATGTAAAATGCTTTATTATTTTAACAGGAAAAAAAATACAAAAAACCACATAAACTCTAACTACTTTAGAAAGAAAAGCAGAGCATAAAGAAATTTCATGTCATGAAACTGAAAGGAAAATTATTTCTCTTCTGCTGCTACTTAGACTAATATATGTTGTTATTAGAACTCAGGAAAGAATAACATCAGAAAAGTTATTGTTTGATACAAGTCATTTCTAAAGTATTTTACACCATTTGTTTACATATCTACATTAGGTGTTTTAATTAATGGCTTATCATGCTGCTTTTTACACTATAAAGATTTTATTTTAAAAATTACAGCAATAAGATATCATCTCAATGCAGGTTTATGAGCTTCATGTCAAATTTACCAGTCAATTTTATACTGATGTCAGAAATTTTTAGTTAGTTTCCTCCTTAACCACTGGATTTTCTGATAAGAAATGTAACTATGTATTTTCTTGCAGTCTTTTAAATGACTCAAAAGAAGATGGTAATTAAAGGGAAATGGGAACTTTTATACAAACCGAGGGAGAAAGAATGAAACATTAGGAATTACAGCCTAGAAAGCACTAGAAAATATATTAAGCAAGAACAAAAACAGTGAAGGAATATTTTTTTATAAATTCAAATAAACAATACATCATACCGTAGTTTAAAAAGAGAGAGATCTGCACATAACGATCCAAAAAAACTGAAGGATTGGGATAAAATAGAATAGAACTGGTTTAGAACATAATTAGATTTTGATGAAAGAATGGACCTTGTTGTCAACAGACAAAAGCAATAAAGTTAGAAGGCTAAAACTACAAAGAGACTGAAACCATTAGACAAAAGGTTTGAAACTAATACAATACAGCAGAAGACAATACTGTAATGAGAACCAAGATTTTTCTGAAGAAAAAGACTCTTTGTATTTTGTTTTTCTGTCTGTCCTATTACTGCAATATTATTTAGAAGAACAGTGCTTGGTAATCTTTCAAGTTAAGAGTAACTTTTCTTAAACTATAAATACAATTATTTAAAGTAAATATTTTCAAATAAAGCTGAAGGATCCCTCTGAAAATCAATTTCTTTTATAAAAGTGATCTCCATTTTAGAATAAATCTTTTTAAATAATGCCAAAAGAAAAACCAAAGGAAATATTGCTTATTTATAAACATGACATGTTTTTCTTATTCTTTTCTTATTAATTCCAGGTACTGAATTTAAAATAGTACATGGTATCAGGTTTATTAAATGCTATAAAATTGATGAGAAATAATGACTAAACAGCTCAAATATTCTTATTTCCGCTATAATCTATTACCATTCCGATGCAAATTTATTTATTTTTTGATGTGTTCCTGTTTTTATTCAAAATACTGAAATAGAAATGCTAAGTACTAAGTACCAATTTAAATAAGACCATAAATGCAGGCTCTACTATAGCTGTAGTTCTATACACCTGAGAATGGAGCAGACAGAATACACAAAGAAGACATCTCAGTGAGAAAGTATTGAATTTACCTGATATCATATTATCTCTAAAAAGAAGAAAAAAATGGCACAGAAGCTGCCAGAATGTTATCATAGATAAGAACAGCAACGTAGAGAGCAATATTCAAAGCAATATCTTAGTTATGTCAGCAAAATGCTATAAAAGAACTTGGCCTATCCCATGTTGTTGGCTGCTCAACTTTTTTTTTTTTGCTGTATGTTGTTTAAAAGCAGATGTTCTATTTTTAATAATTTTCTTAAACAGTTATTCATCTATTCCTCATAAGCAACTAGTTAGTTACATATACCAAATTGGCCTTAGAATTATATTCCATACTTACGTTTCATAGATATTATAGGATAGCCATTATGCAAAGAAAAGTTATTCAATACAGTCTTTCTCTTGAATGAAGCAGAGGGAAGGAACCTGAATGTTAATGGTACCATTGTTACAGTGAATTTTCTATGTTATGACAATCTATAAATGGTGGTAGAGTTTTTATGTGCCAGTATTATAAGCTCCTTTGTGTCATGGTAACTTTGATTTAGAGGGAAATAGATGTAGGAACCTGTGGTAGGCTCCTGCTGATACAGCTAATTATGCACAGCTTGCGCAAGGGCGGGATAGAATAGAATAATAGAATAGAATTTTTATTGGCCAAGTGTGTTTGGACACACAAGGAATTTGTCTTGGTGCATATGCTCTCAACGTACATAAAATAAAATATACATTTGTCAAGAATCATGTGATACAACACTTAATGATTGTCATAGGAGTCAAATAAGCAATGAAGAAGCAATATTAATAAAAATCTTAGGATATACGCAACAAGTTACAGTCATACAGTCAATATGGGAGGAAATGGGTGATAGGAATGATGAGAAAAACTAGTAGAATAGAAGTGCAGATTTAGTAGAAAGTCTGACAGTTTTGAGGGAATTATTTGTTTAGTAGAGTGATGGCGTTCGGGAAAAAACTGTTCTTGTGTCTAGTTGTCTAGTTGTCTGTAGCGACGTTTTGAGGGTAGGAGTTGAAACAATTTGTGTCCAGGATGCGAGGGGTCAGTAAATATTTTACCCGCCCTCTTTTTGACTCGTGCAGTATACAGGTCCTCAATGGAAGGCAGATTGGCAGCAATTGTTTTTTCTGCAATTCTGATTATCCTCTGAAGTCTGTGTCGGTCCTGTTGGGTTGCAGCACCAAACCAGGATTGAGCGCAATTTTGCTTCTTGCACCTGCACATATAGCAAAACCTTGCACGGGACACATGTGCACCCACATTTCAGCAATTCTTTTTGCTTTGGATGCGGGGAAAGAAAAAACCTCACCGAAGCGTTTGCACACGTGTGTCTCCATGCAAGATTTTGCTACCTGCGCAGGTGCGGGAAGCAAAATTTTGCTTGATCCCGCACTCGCGTGCCAAAGCCATGGAGCTGCATACAATTAGCTGTAGCAGCAGAAGCCCACCACTGGTGGGAACTTTTACCATGATCTGGAACTAGGAGGTATGATAAAAAGATTCCGGTCTTCTCAAGTGAAAGCAAACATAAATTCCAGACTATTCAATCACTTAAAGACAATCATCCAAACTTTAAATGATATAGCCAGCCATGTACAGTATGTTCTTCAGATTCTTTCATTCTAATAGAGATAGTGGAGCTATTAATAAAGATGAACAAAGACAAAGTTAAGTGAATCTTCCCTAACTACTACTTTTACTCTGTTGTGTCGGGCTGTTTTATGCTAACTTGTTCCCTATTGTAAATGAGCTGAGCTTTGGAGAAACGTGCTTGATATTGCATGGAGCAGGGGTGGGTTTCTACTTACCTCACTGCTGGTTTGCATTGCAATGTTTTGCACATACACATTTCCTCGTCCAATTTGGCCTCCGCCCATGCTCAGTAGATGGAACTAGCCCGAAAGACAGCTGAGAAGGTGATCATCTGTGCTTTGGTCAAAGGAATACAACACACGAGCACACAACAGATACAGACTTAATGTAAACTGCTCTAAACTCGACTGCAGGAAATACGACTTTAGTTGGTGCATGGAACTCACTACAAGACTCTGTAATATCATCACCTAACCCCCAGAACCTTACCCTTAGACCAGTGTTTCTCAACCTTGGCAGTTTGAAGATGTGTGGACTTCAACTCCCAGAATTCCCCAGCCAGCGTTGCTGGCTGGGGAATTCTGGGAGTTGAAGTCCACACATCTTCAAACTGCCAAGGTTGAGAAACACTGCCTTAGACTATCCACTGTTGACCTCCTGTTGACGATCCTAAGAGGTCAGTAAGGGGCATGCATAAGTGTACCAGCGTGCCTTCTGTCCCCTGTCCTAATGTTTCTTTCTTACTAGTATCATGTATACGAATATTATTATATCTTTGTATAGCACCAATATGTATTTGACAAAACAAACAAATAAAATAAATAAATAAAATAAGCATAAACCTGGGGGCAGACAGGAGGGCCCTTTTCCAAGCAGCAGCAGATGAAACAACATCCAAACAGTAAAAAAAATCATCAAAAATTCTGAAAAAAAGATGGCGGTGCCCACAGATTAGCACGAACCAGATCTATGATGCCATCATCATGTCACCAGCAGATTGCTAGCAGTTTGGGTGATCTGGTCCAAACCGGGAGGAATTCACTCCTGGGATGGAGTATATATATTGTCATCACCTGTAGTCTTACCTTGATTCCAGGCAAAGCCCATGAATAGAAGTCATAAATCATTGTCCCATAACTTTATGATCCAAAATATAATTAATTTGTTGATAGGTTATATTTTAAATTCAGCTGATAAACATAGCATGACAAGTTGAATTGCAAGCCTAAACACAAAGACCTTGGTATAGTAATAACAAAAGATTTGAGTGCCAAAGCCCACTGCAACAATATAGCCAAGAAGGCTTCAAGAGTTGTAAACCTAATCCTACGTAGCTTCTGCTCTGGCAATCTCACACTACTTACCAGAGCTTACAAAACTTTTGCCAGACCCATCCTCGAATACAGCTCATCTGTTTGGAACCCATATCACATCTCAGACATTAACACCCTTGAAAATGTCCAAAGATACTTCAGCAGAAGAGCCCTTCACTCCTCCACTCGAAATAGAATACCCTATGAGACTAGACTTTCAATCCTGGGCCTAGAAAGTTTAGAACTAAGACGCCTTAAACAAGATCTAAGTATTGCCCACAAGATCATATGCTGTAACGTCCTGCCTGTCGGCGACTACTTCAGCTTCAACCACAACAACACAAGAGCACACAAGAGATTTAAACTTAATATTAACCGCTCCAAACTTGACTGTAAAAAATATGACTTCAGTAACCGAGTTGTCGAAGCGTGGAACTCATTACCGGACTCCATAAAGAAATTAAATAAATTAAATAAATTAAATAAATTAAATAAATTAAATAAATTAAATAAATTAAATAAATTAAATAAATTAAATAAAAATAAAAATAAAACCAAGAGAAATGTTTTAGAACTCTAACAAAGATCTATAATTAGTAGAAGGCTCTACAGTAAATTGATAGTCAAAATAGTTTTGATAGTAATTAAATTGAAAATATGACTCATTGGATTTTGTATAGCTTTATTTAGAAATTGCAATTGAGGAATTGTTTGTGTTTTCTTTCATTGATAGATAAGATTTATAAATAGCCTAGTGTATATTATAGTAAATTATTCCTAGCTATGACTAGTATAATGAAGCATTGATCATTTCCAGAACTGTGAAGCTCTTGGAAACATTATTACCATTCAACTACCCAGTTAAGTTCTCTTCTCATTGCTTTACATCTCCTCCAGCTTTTTATATTTAGCTGGTGAGTAATTTTTCCTCCTAAGCATTAAAAAAAGGGGGGGGGAGACTCTGTTGGCTTTCCCATCAATTTATTTTCTGAATTTTGGAATCACTGATGAGCAGATGTAGAACTAACATCCTTATGGCTCATTTTACTTAGAATACTACTTTTAATTCATGTGTACATTTTTCTACTTAGCAAATTTAACAAACTACAGATTATGGGGAGGAAATGGTAGACCAAGTAAATTTGTTTTATTTCTTTAACATTTTTTTCAAAACCTGGTTGTGCCTTCTAAAGGGAAAAAAACACATGTCTGAATCGTTCAGGAAAACATGGTCTTTTATTTTATTTTAAAGGAGAATGTGTTACTCTTCATGATAAGAGGAAGAAAGGAGGATCTTAAGATGCAACTTTCAGAGTCTTGTGAAGCACAAGGCAAATATTTGAAAACAAGTTTAATGAGAGCTGGGTAGTTAAAAAGAAGCTCAATGCTTTATAAGTGTATTTCCCTTTGACTATTCAAACTTCAGCTGATAAGAGCAAAATAACCTGCTATCTCTCTTAATTTCAAAAGACAAGCGGGGCTAAAATATATTTTGCAAAAAGTAGCATTTTCTTTCCGATCAGTGGGAATAATAAACTATTTGGTTGATACTAGAGGTTTTTGGAATACTTTTAGAAGTGAGTGACAGCTTTATCAAGTAATCAAATTGCATAATATCTTTCAGCTAGCTAAACACATTTTGTAATGGCAATTATGTGCAAATAATAATGATACTGCAGTTGTCAGTTGTCTTGTTTTGCTTTTATCATTTAAAACATTTCAAAATAAGTGTTATAAAAGATCAGTTTATGAAAACTAAACCAGATATATATGAAATGAAATATTGTTTTAAACTGCCTAACCTTGGGTTTCCTTAATTCACTCGTGCCTTGATCAAATCCTTCAATTAAAAAAAGTGTGTTTTATACATGTAATTTTGTCACAGATTACCTTATCAGTTCTCAGCAGAGTAGAATGTATTGTATTTCTAATTAATTGTAGGCATTCAAACTATTACCTCCATCTATAAGTTGGTATATGCAAATTTTATGTAAAACTGCTTTATCTCCTTGCTATATTGCTTGCCTACATATAAAATGTGTGTATTATCAATTTGAAACATGTTTCTTCAAATTATAGCTTATCACACCATTATTCAAAGACAAGAACTAGATAACATAATTCAATATTTTACAGGGAAGCATATAAAAAGTGTGTTCAAAAGCTATTGTATGCACATAATTAAAGTAAAATATTCTAAATTTTTAACTTCTAAATATTGCTCTTTTTCTGTTAACCTAACAGTTTTCTTTTATCATAATTAAGTTGTGATACTCCAGGATAAAAATATTTATTTCCTAAACTCCGCTTGCTGAATTCCACCTGTATCTTGATTCACATTCTTGAGTTTTAAGCTATTTGAAGAGATAGCATGGTATTTCTATAGATTGGCAAGAATATTTATTTATATATTACAGTATATATATCAATGTGGAATTTATTTAGCCTAAAAGGCACTTTGAATTGTTTTCAGATTTTTTTAAAAAAAATGTGCAATTTTTTTGTTGCAGAATAAATAGATTTAATAGAAAAAAATCCTTGCTTCTCTAGTTTGTATCAGAAATAACTTAATAATAAATTCTACACTAGTCTAAAGCTGTTACCAGGGCATGAATGTGGCCAGGTCTCTACTATTCAAATGTACAGCTCCATACATGTCTTCGGAGTCTTCGGAGAGGGGCGGCATACAAATCTAATAAATATAAATATATAATATATGCTTCCTTGAAAATAAACCTTAGTTTAGTTGGTGCAAAATATTTAAATAAAGGATTATAACCATAGTTGATGCATTGAATAACAGTGCTTAAAAAGAGTCTGTTATCCAATGCATCTGTTGAACAGCACAAGAATGATACAGAATAGAATACAGAATACCGGAGTTGGGAGAGATCTTAGAAGTCTTCTAGTCCAACCCCCTGCTCAGACAGGAAACCCTGTACCAGTGAGGGCGAAACTTTTTTCCCTCGAGTGCTGAAAGCGTGTGCACACACACTATCATGCCTCCGCAAGTGCCCTCACCCATAATTCAATGCCTGGGGAGGGTAAAAATTGCTCCCCTGCCCCACCCGGAGGCCCTCTGTAGGCCAGAAACAGCCAATTTCCCAACTTCTGCTAGGCCTGGTAGGCCTGTTTTTCACCCTCCCCAGGCTTCAGAGGCTTCCCTGGAGCCTGAGGAGGGCAAAAACGCCCTCCCCCATCCCCCTGGAGGCCCTCCGGAAGACAAAAATGCCTTCCAAACCTCTGTGTGAGCCAAAAATCAGCTGGCCGGTGCACATATGCATGCTGGAGATGAGCTAGGGCAACGGCTCATGTGCTGGCACATATAGCTCCGCATGCCATCTGTGGCACCCCGTGCCGTAGGTTCGCCATCACTGCCCTATACTATTTCAGACAAAGAGTTGTCCAATATCTCCCTCAAAATTTCCAGCTTTGGAACATTCACAAGTTCTGCAAAGAAGCCATTCCACCCATCAATGGTTCTAACTGTCAAGAAATTTCTTCTTAATTTTATTTTGTTTGTCTCCTTGATCATTTTCCATCCATTGATCCAGTGTCTTGGATCCCTAATTAACTCTGCATATCCATTATTAAGACTATGAATGTTTTGTCTTAAGATATTTGAGACCATATCAGTCATAATGGTAAGGAAAAATCAACAAATTGCTTGAGTCAAAATTTGAATGTCTTATATGTTGAAATGATTAACAGTACTCTTGGGCATAAATGCCAACTACCGTTTTGATTTCTGTTATAAATTGCCCAAATTTTAGATCTATGCCTTTTGAGAGAAGGTGATTCATTCATTTTGCAAATGATTATTTGTCACTGGATCATACAAAGCGTGATTACTGTTTAGTCTTTAAGTTCCCTAGATAGCTTTGGGAAATCATCTATCTAACCTAATTCAAGATTTTTCTGAGGATAAATAGATAGAAGATGAACTATAATTCTTTGTGCATATTGAAAGGAATACAAGAAGAAAGTCATAGACGTAATCTCTCCATATATTTGTCTTTTTCTTATTGAATTTTTCTTTTGTACTACATCCATCTTTTCCCCACGCATTTATCTTTATTGAATTTTCCTTTGACTCTGCATCCATATTCCACTGACAAATTTAGGATGTGAGTCAGTACATTCAGTCAGAGGAGAACTAAATAGTTGTTTATTTGTCACTAAGCACTGGGGCATTAATTTTTTGTCTCATGCTCAAATATTGGATTCCTATTATAGGTAGCTATACTTAAAGCAAGGCAAATGTCTATTTCTGAATTAAATTTGATTTCTAACAATGGCATCTGCTTCAAAACTTCTTCCCCAGCTTTCTCAGTTAGGTGCATTTATCTAGGAAGACTGGAGGCTGCTGACTTGCTGACATAATTAGCTTATTATAAATGGATTTATGGCATAAATGCTTCTCTCTTTGTCCCTAGTATACAAAGAGGAAATAGTATATATGAATGTAGAAAAACATTCATATTCCCATGGAGCTGTTCAGGCCTGGTAAGAATATATTCTGTTGCAGTGAATAGTTTATACAAATTTTTTACTCTGTGAATAACCGGAATACCTCAGCAAAAGTAACTAACCTTTTTCTTAACAACGAATAAATCCATTTATGTCGCCATTTTAAGATTATCACAAGTTTACCACATATAATTGTCGCTTAAATGTACGTACAGTAATTAGAAAAAAAGGCACAGGGATAATAATTTACTTTGCCTCCCAATTTCCACCAAGATGGACTTCATTTGCAAATATCAATAATATACACATCATATCACATACAATATGTTTAGAAAATGGGAATCCCAGAACTTCTTATTGCCTTCTTATGAAATAGACAAGGAGGCTATAGTATACAAAACCTATTGCTCCAAAGAAGTGAGAGAAAGCTGTTTACTTTCTCCTTGTTTATTCAACCTATATGCTAGATAGGAATAAAGAGAATATATATTCTATAGGAATTGCCAGAAGCTGGTTTGGAATAAGATGACCATGGTTTTTACAGTAGAGATAACTAAAGGCTGTACTCTGCTGATGATACTTCTACTATAAACAAAAATGTGAAGGATTACCAGCTCTAGTAGTAAAGGTCAAGTGAAAAAAATGGGACTAAAAATGGAACTTAAAAATAAAGAAGACTAAGTTAATGACATCAGGTGCAACAATTAGCCTTAGAACTGACAATGATGACTTAAGTGGTGGATAGCTTCTGCTTTTAACGATCAGCTGTCAACCGTAAAGGAACAAGCAGTCAAGATATATACCACAGACTCAGTAGAGCAGGATCTAATGCTGGGAAAATGGAAGGAAAGAGAAGAGGATGACGAGCATCAGAATGAATTGACTCAATTGCAGTGGTGATGAGTGCACCATTGGATGGCCTGAAAGACCAAATTAAGGCTAATTGCTCTTGGGGAAAAGATCTATTTATGTAGTTGACACTGACTTGATGCCACATAATCAATCAATTGATTTTGTTTGGCTAAAAGACTGCATTACAAAATTCAAAGAAGTAAATAATCCAAAGACTGGAACATATAAACAAGATCGGGTCGTTTAAAAATTTACAAAAACCTTCCTACCCCTATTTTTTTTAGCATTTGGAGGAAATATACATAGTAACACAAACTAAATTGTAATATATCTACATTTACAGAATAGCATAATCTCAGAATTTTACCAGCACGACTATTGTATGTACTTTTACCCTGCTTTCCCTGTTCACCTCACTCTCCAGAAGGTTTCCTTTTCATCTCACCTGCTGAACCTTCCTCTTATATTTTCCTTCTCTCATTAGTTTACTTCTTGGGATGCAGAGTGGATTTTTCCATGGTGAAAGTAGAATCAGGGTCTCTCCTGCACTGATATAGAAGTCAGAGAGGCAGCCACAGGACAACCTAAGTGGTCCCCTTTAGTCACATCACCAGCATCTCTACACTTGAAGGCTCATATTCAACCCATATGGTACTAAACACACTGGCACAAAGGCTCCATAACAGCCCTAAAATTGTTGCACTCAGGCTGCTCACCGGAGCATAGTGTCCTAGTAGCAAAACAAGGACCCATGATTCCTTCTCTGAGCATTATACTGAGTATGCTGAAGATGTGGGATTTTGGGTTCTTACAAAAAATAAGAACATCTTGGTGGTTTGCTTTTATTATCTTGTTTTCAACAACTGTTGGGTAGGGGAATGAAAAGAAAGCAGTTGCTCTTTTCAACAATCTTAATGAGTTGTCAGAGGTTTTCCTATGCTGGACAGGAAAATAATGATAATCTTCTCTACAGACAGAATAAATTGTTCCATTTGTAAATGTTTTAAATGTAATACTATTTTTCCACTTATATGGTTGCTGCTAAGATCAATAGAATTTAAATTAATTAAAGCATGACTATTGAATTTGTACTCACCTTTTGCCATTATGATATTTCAGTCAACAGATACTAAAACTACAAATTATATTTAGTATTCGGGGTGGGGGAGTCAAAAGACCTCTTGTATTTGGAAAAGTAAGAAAACTGAGATTAATTAGAAAGGATGGCAAACCTATGTCATATGTGCCACAGGTGGCACATGGACCCATATCAGAGGCCATTCGACACATTGCTCTATGTCAGCTCCAGTGTGCATGCGCACACTTAACACCTGATTTTCGGTTCTGGGGAAAGCCATTTTGCCCTCCGGAAGCTTCAGGGAAACTTCCCTGAAGCCCACAAGTATGAAAGACAGCCCAACAGGCAAACCAGAAGTTTGGAAAATGGGCTTCTGGTTTGCCCGTTTTGCTGTTTTTCACATCCTGGGGCTTCAAGAAGATTCCCTAAAGGCTCCGAAGGGAAAAAACAGCACAATGGGCAAACCGGAGGTCTGTTTTTCTAAATTTCCAGTTTGGCCATTTGGCCATTTTTCCCCATCTCAGGCTTCAGTGAGGCCTTTGCGCAGGGACGGGAGGATTTTGCGCATGTGCAAGGACAGTCGGGGGGTGGGTGGGTTGCACAAGCATGGGAGGAAGGGAATGAGTGTAGGTACATGTGCAAGTGCTAGCACATGCCCACACACCCTTTTGGTACGCGAACCAAAAAAGGTTCACCATCACTGAACTAAACATTTCATAGATAGCCAATATTACTTGTAATAGCCTTTGTTTGGAGTAAAAATATTTGATATACTGGTATCAGTATTCAGGGTAATATTGATATATTGATTATATCAATAGCTTTATGACTATAACATGGAACTACTGATTCATTGATTTTATCAGTCTGTGTCAGTATTTCCCAACCTTGGCAACTTGAAGATATTTGGACTTGGCTGGGGAATTCTGGGAGTTGAAGTCCAGATATCTTCAAGTTGCCAAGGTTGGGAAACACTGGTCTGTGTAAACAAATACTGTATATAATTATTATATATTATTTGTACCCGATAAGAATCATTAAGTGTTGTACCTCATGATTCTTGATATATGTATTTTTTCTTTTATGTACACTGAGAGCATATTCACCAATGACAGATTCCTTGTGTGTCCAGTCACACTTGACCAATAAATATTTCTATTACATTCTAAAAATAAAGAATTCTATTCTATTTCTAATCTGAAGTAGGAAAAATTTATGGAGATGAATCACAAATTATAATAAAAATGAACTTAAAGTGTAGAACGTTGCTGCTGATAGACCAAATATAAGAGTGGATTGCATAATAGAATTACAGTTCTCTAAATAGGGGAAATGAATTGAATGAAGTCGTAGTTATTGGAGGACAATATTCATTGTAATACTCTTGGCTGATTTGTTAGAATATTTAACAGTGACTTAAAACAGACACAAGCCCTAAATTCTGCCACACACCTGCAAAAAGTTTCTATTAAAAAAAAGTCCTCAGTGATCTACATGGGCAAATGCTAGAAACTTTAATTCAGTAGAGTTAAAAGCAAAAATCAAAACAGGATGTTTCTGCTTAATTGAATGACATATTACAGAGTTTTAAAGCTAGATTTGAATATTGAAGGCAAGTAGGCTTATTTACGCTGCAAATTTGCTGATGGAGCAGAAAGCACAGGCTCCCTCATGGGTCTGGAACAGGAAATGGGCGATCTCACACAAAATGTGGTGAGACCACATTTGGAGTACTGTGTTCAGTTCTGGAGACCTCACCTACAAAAAGATATTGACAAAATTGAACGGGTCCAAAGACGGGCTACAAGAATGGTGGAAGGTCTTAAGTATAAAACGTATCAGGCAAGACTAAATGAACTCAATCTGTATAGTCTGGAAGACAGAAGGAAAAGGGGGGACATGATCGAAACATTTAAATATGTCAAAGGGTTAAATAGGGTTCAGGAGGGAAGTGTTTTTAATAGGAAAGTGAACACAAGAACAAGGGGACACAATCTGAAGTTAGTTGGGGGAACGATCAAGCAGGGAAGTGGGGTGGGACAAAGCAAGATATTTAAAAGCCGCCCCTTCCTCAGATCACCCTCTTATTCGGATTGTCACTGGATGCACCCACCCTCCCTCCCTTTAACTATTGATGTGTTAGGGTTGCCAATGGGGGCCGAGTAGGAATTATTTGTGGCATGAGCACCTTTGTTGAAAGCCGTTTTTTCACTTACTCCACACCAAAGTGGTTGGGAGGGGACAGGTAGGGGGTGCTTTAGTCGGCAATTCTGTTTCCATTGTTCGTTAATTTTAAATCCCCTTTTGGTCACTGGGGGGCAGGTCGGGGGCGGAAATGGGGTTAGCAGCAGCTGTGTGTTCTCCTTTAGGGTGCTTTTTGGGATGTGATTGGCTGCCCCTCGTCTGAAGCCCTGGGCATGTCGGGCCTGAGTTTTGGAGGGGCGCCTGTGTCAGGAGAGCAAGGGAAAGACCAGGGGGTACTTTCCCTTGCTCAGCAAGGAGCTTTGCCCATAGCTGCTTAAAAATGTTTTGACAGAGATTCCATCCCCTTTGTCATTTACCTTTGCAGGTTTTTCACAGAATTTTATTAATTTATATCAATAAAGTGACCTATTTTAACTCCAGTCTTATGTCCATGTGTTATTTGGCTTCCAAGGCAATAAAGCTATTTAAGGGAAGCTAACTTGGCTGTATATAAAAGATCTGAGTCATTAACTTAATTGAGATGAAAAGCCCTCCCCCAACAAATCATAATGTTAACTATTGTAATAGATGAAAGAAAATGACAGAACAAATGACAAAGAAATATTAGAGGTGCAGAGTTGAGTTGTACTAAATATCCCAACCTAGGAAAGTGAATTTCTACCTTAGAACCATCTTTTCGAAGTGAGAACCATCAATTTGTATGACAGAGATAGCCATTAAACAACCATTTGGCTTCAAGACCACAAAACTCTGTGCCAAGTATCTATTAATTTCAAGGGTAGGAGGAAGAAACTGCAAAATTAAATGCTTGTGACTATAAATATTTTTTAAGGTTTATACTATAAACATTTTTTTAAAGTTTATAGACTACAAACATTTTTTAAAGGTTTATATCATCCAATCTGTATGGCTGGATTCCTATCTGCAGTAAAGATTCTAATCTAGCCAAGTTGTGTCTTGAATCTTTTCAGCAAAGAATATTAAGCTGAGCTGTGAAGTGTTAGGAGATATCAGTATGTGACTTACCGCTGAGCCTAGAAACCACTGAACTGATCCAGACATGGCGTAGCCCAAAGGAACTCCAGTGTGATCTATACAAGGAATGGAATGTTCTGGAGTTTTTCAGAATGTTGCATTCTGGAAATGGTGAATTATGCACATGCTTACATTGAACTGTCTACTGCTTTGTTAAGGCAGAAGTAACATTAACATTAACAGCAAAAATGGGTTTAACCATTTTTTTTTATTTTTGCATGTCATTTTTGTCTTCCAATGCATCACAAACCTCTATATTATACAGCACCTTTTAAATTTTAATCTTTCTCCTTATTCAAAAACATGCTTCGTCATCTTGTGATTTTTTCAACCATTCATTTCATTTCATCAAAATGAAGAACTGGATGAATAGATCCCATAGTAATTTTTACTATTAGTTTTATCTTACCCAGGTTAATTTTTCCTCCTTATTTGAGTACGTATAGTATTATCCTTTCCAAATATTCCACTTATAATCTTTTTTCTTTTTCTACAATTCTAGGGAAAAAATGCAACCTTTCATTCTACCTGGGAAAAAAACCCCCAACCCTGGTTAAGTTCTACTCTGCCTTTTCAAGGTTCATGTACCTACCAAATTGCAGGGGTAGGGATGGGGTGTTATTAACAAAATCAAGGGAGGACATATGAGGTAACTGTAACATTTACCTCCTTCAGGATAGATTCTCTGTTCCATCAAAAATAACTTTCTGAAACTCCTTTAAGGTTGCCTTGAGTTCCTCATCATCTGATTCATAAATCTACTGAACTTTGCCTGAGGTTTTTCCATTAGTTTTCATTTTGCGCAAAAAACTATTCCAGAAGGATAGGAATACTCTTATTAATCGGATCTTTGATCTTTGCACAGAGAGGAAGAAAATTCTTCAAGCTTTCACTTAACTGTATTTTGTTTCAACCAGCCTTCTAGTACCTAGCTTATGGTCATTTTTCAGATATCATGCAGAATCTTAATGGCTAGTGCACAAGACAAAATATTTAGGTAACAGTTTTTGGATCAAATATTATCCTGAAAAGTAGTTCTCATAATCTTAAGGCTTATGTCTATGAATGTTCATCAGGGTTTGAAACTCAATCTCTTTTTCCACACAGTAACCTTCCTTTTCTAGCCTTTTGTATCAGATTTTTAAAATAATGAAATACTAGTGGCAGGTTTCTCATGACATGTCCAGAAATCTAAAGTTTGTTTGGGACTGTCCTGGTATTAATCTAATATTATTGATTTCTTCCTGATGAGGCAGACTATGCAGATAAGTTCATTGGAAAGTAAGGAGAACTTTTCAATCTTTTGTTTGTCCTCATGAGTGGTTTTTAACTATGAAACTGATGACTTTCTAAAATCAAGCCTAGATCAAGCATTATCTTAATATCTTAATTAGAAATTACAAAAAGCACGACCGTTTTAATAAACTTATGTTCAATATTTTAATTTCAGTTCAAAAGATTAAGAATGCATTGCTGAAATTTATCTTAGTTTGATCTCTGCGCAAATCATATTTGTAAATAACTTTGTTGCTTTTGTAGTTCAACTGCAGGAAGAAATTGTCTAGATAGCTTCCCTAACAGAAATAGACAGCCCTAAAACTCTCTCCTGAACATTCACTAGCTGTCAGTAATCCTCTCTGCAGCATTGAATCAAATAAATGGTCTTCAGAAACAGAAATTTTAGCAGAAAAGCCAAAGTAGCGTTCACTTTTTAAGCTTATAGATCTGGCAAGAGTTTCAGGATCATGATCTGTTCTAGCTTTCTCCCATCTAATATCTTCTACCGTGTTTCCCCGAAAGTAAGACAGTGTCTTACTTTCTTTTTATCCCCAAAAGCCCCACTATGTCTTACTTTCGGGGTATGTCTTATATTGGAAAAAAATTGTCGAATTTTTTGTTTTAACCATAA
This sequence comes from Erythrolamprus reginae, assembly GCF_031021105.1. Classification (NCBI taxonomy): domain Eukaryota; kingdom Metazoa; phylum Chordata; class Lepidosauria; order Squamata; family Dipsadidae; genus Erythrolamprus; species Erythrolamprus reginae. The sequence goes on along the minus strand of NC_091951.1, from coordinate 295,746,164 downwards.
GATTAACATTTAGACGCAGTGACGTATGGAGGGGGGGTGGCGCGGAAGTGGGCAGGAGGCGGCGCTCATTTGGATCAGACGGAGGCGGCAGACGCGGTGACGTATGGAGGGGGGCGGCGCGGAAGTGGGCAGGAGGAAGCGCTCATTTGGATCAGACGGAGGCGGCAGACGCGGTGACGTATGGAGGGGGGGCGGCGCGGAAGTGGGCAGGAGGAAGCGCTCATTTGTATTAGACGGAGGCGGCAGACGCGGTGACGTATGGAGGGCAGGCGGCGCGGAAGTGGGCAGGAGGCGGCGCTCATTAAGATCAGAGGGAGGTGGCAGACGCGGCGACGTATGGAGAGGGGGACGGTACGGATGTGGGCAGGAGGCGGCGCGCAGCTAGATGAGAGGGAGGCGGCAATACCCCCGTGTTTCCCCAAAAGTAAGACATATGTCTTACTTTCGGGGTAGGGCTTATATTAGCCGAGCCCCCTGAAACCCCCGATACGTCTTACAATCGGGGGTGTCTTACTATCGGGGAAACAGGGTAGGTGTGCGGTGAGGCTAAAAACAAAGCCCAAAGAAGATTAACTTTTTGTACCTTTCTAAATCTATCCAGTAAAGGGCATTTCTACATCCCTATTTTCATAACATTTCTACCTTCCAATCCTTCACAAACATGTTTGAGGATACTCTTTACTGGTATGTTTGTTTATTTATAGGACTTTTATGCCATCCCTCTCCAAGGACTCTGGGCAGCTCACAACATATAATAAATATATATATATATAACATTTTGCGTTCAATTAATTAAATATAAAATATAAAACTAAAACCCATAAAAAACCCCAGTCATTTCCATTCAATCAGTTTCCCTCAGCGCATTCAAGAGCCAAGGGGGAAGAATCTAATGGCCCCAAGCCTGGCGTCATAAGTGAATCTTAAGGCTTTTGCAGAAGGCAAGGAGAGTGGGGCAGGGGGAGTCTCCCTGGGGGAGTTGATTCCAGAGATTCTCCGGGGGAGTTGATTCCAGAGAGCCGGGGCTGCCACAGAGAAGGTTCTTCCCCTGGGGCCCACCAAATGACATTGTTTAGTCGACGGGACCCGGAGAAGGCCAACTCTGTGGGACCTTATCGGTCGCTGGGATTCGTGCGGTAGCAGGCAGTTCTGGAGGTACTCTGGTCCAGTGCCATGTAGGGCTTTAAAGGTCATGACCAACACTTTGAATTGTGACCGGAAATTGATCGGCAACCAGTGCAGACTCAACTATACTCAACTATCATAGACTAGCAAAATTATCTGTGTCTCCCAAAGATGCTTTCGAAAAAGCAACTGGACTTGCTTTATTTATTTTTTCTTTGAAAATGTTTGGCTTCTCATCCAAGAAACTTCTATGGGAACTGAAGAAGCTTCTTGGATGAGAAACAAAATGTATTCAGGGAAAAAGCCCCAAGAAAATCCAGTTGCTTTTTAAAGGGCCGGGGTGGCGCAGTAGATAGAGTGTTGCACTGCAGACCATTGAAGCTCACTGTAGATCTGTAGGTCAGCGCAATCAATCAATCAATCAATCAATCAATCAATCAATAAATAAATAAATAAATCAATAATGCACCTTTGGGACAACCATGACCTGGATGACTGAGAATCACCACAGATCTCTGTTTGACTCCATTCACCAGAGAATAAAAATAGACTACTTTTTCCTTCCACTTTTTTAGTATACAATCGGTACACATTCTATGCATTTGAAGAGTTGCTATGCAGCAAAGCTGGAAGTGATTTCTTTCCCTTTGCTTTAAGTTCCCCTTGCTGAAATAGCAGAAAGGTAGTATGGTGACATTTTTATAATCAACTGCTTTTCACAATCAGTCAACCCTTGGTTGTTGGTTGCAGCACGGAGCCTTAAAACTCTATTTATCTTTGAGAAAAACTAATAACTAGTTTCAGCTTGGCGACAGAGTAAGGCAAGAATTTGATGTGCGCCGCCTGTGATAATATCAAACCAGGCAGTTTTTAAAAACAAAACAAAACTTAATGTTGTGAACCTGATTAGAAACTGCTACAAGGGTTCAGATCGAATTTTGATCATCAGTGCTACTTATAATGTATATCACTGACTTGAATTTGAAAGGATGGTCTGTGCTCTCACTGGAAAGTATTTCCTTCCAACTCCTAGTTAACATGCGGGCATGTTTAGCTAAAGGAGCCCAGATGCAGAGTTGGCACACAAAAAACATTAGGAGTTTGGAAGGGCAAAGGAATTTGCAGCCATGACAATTAAAAGGACATAAGAAATTTATAAGGACTTCCTAGCAATTTATTTTGCTATTATTATCTTCTATTCATTAAACATGAAACTCAGTCAACTGAACATTTAAAAATGTGTCACAAATATCATTGACTGGTGCTGATGGTTGATATGAGTTCCTGCCAGCGTCCTAGATATCAACCAAATACGTATCTTCTTCAAATACAGTGATACCTCATCTTACAAACGCCTCATCTTGCAAACTTTTTGAGATACAAACTCAGGGTTTAAGATTTTTTTGCCTGTTCTTACAAACTATTTTCACCTTACAAACCCACCGCCACCGCTGGGATGCCCCGCCTCCAGACTTCCATTGCCAGCGAAGCACCCATTTTTGCACTGCTGGGATTCCCCTGAGGCTCCCCTCCATGGGAAACCCTACCTCCGGACTTCCGTGTTTTTGTGATGCTGCAGGGGATCCCAGCAGGGGAATCCCAGCAGCGCAAAAACACTTGCTTCATTGGCAACGGAAGTCTGGAGGTGGGGTTTCCCAGCAAGGGGAGCCTCAGCAAAATCGCAGCATCGCAAAAACACAGAAGTCCAGAGGTGGGGTTTCGAGGACTCCGATGTTTTTGCGATGCTGCGATTTCATTGATGCTCCCCTCGCTGGGAAACCCCACCTCTGGACTTCCGTTGCCAGCGAAGCACTCGTTTTTGCAATGCTGGGATTCCCCTGCAGCATCCCAAAAACACAGACATCCGGAGGTAGGGTTTCCCATGGAGGGGACCCTCAGGGGAATCCCAGCAGCACAAAAACGGGCGCTCCGGCTGGCAAAAGGGGTGAATTTTGGACTTGCACGCATTAATCGTTTTTCCATTGATTCCTATGGGAAACATTGTTTCGTCTTACAAACTTTTCACCTTAAGAACCTTGTCCCGGAACCAATTAAGTTTGTAAAACAAGGTATCACTGTATATGATTTTCTGAGTAGCGGTGTTTTCTGCAGTTCCACTGGTGTTATTGCAGAAAGCTGACATTTCTTGATGTGTTTTATAAAATTCTTGGACATGATGACCAAGTGCCCCGATGATAATGGGTATCACAGTTACATGTTTCATCCATAATCATGTAGTTTTGATAGCCAGGTTGCGATATTTTGTAATTTTTTCCAGTTCTTTTTCTTCGACTGGCATCTCCTGGTATAACGATATCAATAAACTGTATGCTTTGGCCCTCAATAACCTTGATATCTGGCATATTGTATTCCAAATGACGATCCATCTGTATTCAAAAGTCCCACAAGATCTTCACCACCTCATGGTAACTTTTTCCATTTTGTGCTCCATGATTTTTCGGATACAGGTATGTTGTATTTTTTTTACATAATGACCAGTGGACTAATTTAGCAACTCAGCTTTGTAATCAGTTTGCACAATTTTGCTGCACTCACATATTAAGTATGAAACAGTTTCAACTTTGTCATTGCAAAACCGATAGAGGATTTTTGTATCTTCGCTTTCATGGCATGCCTCTTCTTGAGCAGCAAGTATTAAACTTTCTGTTTCTTTCTTGATGGTTCCTTTCTTAAGCCATGCCATTGTTGTTGTTGCTGCTGCTGCTGTTGTTGTTTTAAAAGAGGACAAATGTTTAAAGTATGGATCTGAGATAGAAGTACTTAAGCATTTAGCTTATGGTTGACATACAAGCATTGATTGCTGTCAATTTTCTGTGCTCAGTTATTGACCAGGAAACACACATGCTGACTGACTTGAAATGATCAACTAGAAGTTTTGTGTAAATTTTAAATGTGCAAATATGTAAATATGCCCAGCAGATATCATCGTAATGGCCCAATAAATTGGAAAATAGTTAAAACTGACTGGTTAAATTTCAGATGTATTTTAATAAATTGCCATCACAAGTTTAGGGATGGAGAGATTCAACTCTTCTGTGTCAGAGTTCATATTGAGAACATTTATTTATTTATTTTTATTTATTTATTTTGTCCAATACACCAGTTTCCCAATCTTTTTTGAGCCGCGGCACATTATTCACATTTTCAAAATCCTGGGGAACACTGAAGGGGGGGGGTGGCTAAAGAAAAGTTTTGACAAAAAAAAAATCTTCCTCCATTTCGCTCTATTTCTCCCTCACTCTTTCTCTCTCTTCCTTCCTTCCCTTCTTTCTCTTTCTCCATCCCTTTCTTTCTTCCTCTCTCTTTTGCTCTCTTTCTCTCTCCCTCCTTCCCTCCCTATATGTCTTTCTCTCTCCCTTGCTCTCTCTGCCTCTCTTGCTATCTCTCTTTCATTCTCTCTTTTTCTCTCTCTTTCTCTCTCTCTTGCTATCTCTTTCTCTCTCTCTCTGTCTCTCTTTCTTTTTCTCTGTCTCTCTTTCTCTCTCTCTTGCTAGCTCTTTCTTTCTCTCTCTTTCTCTTTCTCTGTCTCTCTCTCTCTCTCTCTGCCTCTCTTGCTATGTCTCTCTTGCTCTCTCTCTCTTTCTCTCTCTTCCTTTCTTCTCTGCGGAGGCCGGCGAAGGTTTTTCTTATTTTAAATGTTCCGGGTGGCAGGGGGATGCGGAGCCCGCACGCACACACACCCGACATTCCAAATCCTGCCTCAGCTGCATGCAAGAGGGGCCGGGCGGGCGTTAGCAGCCCGATGAGGAGGACGAGAAGCCGCTGCAGCCACCCCCAATCCCCCCCTTCCCTGGGTACCTTCCAAAGGCCCCTGGAAAAAGGCAGGAGGTAGCAACGAGGCGCGAGGACAAGCAGGCAGCTTGGCGGAGGGGAAGCGCTGACGGGCTCTCCTCCTTCCCCACCCCCGCGCTTCTCTCCCGCCCTGGCTTTTCCTTCGCCCACAGATTTCCCCGCAGTTCAAAAGGAGGCAAGAGGTGGCCTGGATGAAATTGCGGGGAAATCATGGGGCGAAGCAAAAGCCAGGGCGGGAGAGAAGCGCAGGGATGGGGAAGGAGGAGAGCCCGTCAGCGCTTCCCCTCCGCCAAGAGGTTATTGCCGCCGCCTCTGCCTCCACTCAGGCAGCCATCGTGGTTGAGCTGAGCGAGAGGAAAAGGCGCGGTGACCACGGTGGCTCCCTGAGTGGAGGCAGAAGCGGTGGCAATAACCTCTGTGCTTTCTACGGCAGCGTGGCTGAGCTGGACGGAGGGAAGCGGCAGCTCCCACTCGAGGAACCCACGGCAACGGGCGACGGCTTGGTGGGAGGCGACGGCGGGAGACACAGGCGGTGGGAGGAGAGGGAACTAGGAAGTGACTGTGAAGCCCAAGACCATCCACAGGACGACACTCAGGCAGGGGCGCCGGCAGCACCCCGCCCAGCTGGAGCTTCTCGCGGCACACCTGGCCATGTCTCGCGGCACACTACTGTGCCGCGGCACACCGGTTGGGAAACGCTGCAATACACAATGAGGGTTTTAGTGGGTATATATCTCTATACACATAGTAAAATACATGATGAAGGTTATAGAGGAGATACTCATAGTAAAATATATCTAAGAAATAATAGAAAATAAGGTATAGTAATAGAACATATCAATGAAAGAATAGAAGAAGAGATATAGGAATAGAAGAAAGGTATAGGAGATATAGGAGAGCAATAGGACAGGGGACGGAAGGCACACTAGTGCACTTGTACTCGCCCCTTACTGACCTCTTAGGAATCTGGATAGGTCAAGTGTAGATAATCTAAGGGTAAAGTGTTGGGGCTTTGGGGATGACACTATGGAGTCTGGTAATGAGTTCCACGCTTCGACAACTCGATTACTGAAGTCATACTTTTTACAGTCAAGTTTGGAGCGGTTAATATTAAGTTTAAATCTGTTGTGTGCTCTTGTGTTGTTGTGGTTGAAGCTGAAGTAGTCGCCGACAGGCAGGACGTTGCAGCATATGATCTTGTGGGCAATACTTAGATATTGTTTAAGGTATCTTAGTTCTAAACTTTCTAGGCCCAGGATTGAAAGTCTAGTCTCATAGGGTATTCTATTTCGAGTGGAGGAGTGAAGGGCTCTTTTGGTGAAGTATCTTTGGACATTTTCAAGGGTGTTAATGTCTGAGATGCGATATGGGTCCCAAACATCAGTAATTCTTTACTTTCCACCCTGAATTTACTAGCTAAAAGCAGAAGTACAGATAGGCCTTGACTTACAACAGTTCATTTAGTTCATTTAAGGACTGCAGCTTTTTCAACTACAGTGGAAAAAGAGACTTATGACTGTTGTTCACACTTATTCACACTTCACACACTACATATTCACATATCAAACACCATTGCAGTATCCTCAGGGTCATGTGATCAAAATTCAAACATTTGACACCCTTATGTTATGTTATGATTACATTACAGTACAGTACTGTACTGTACTGTACTATACTGTACTATACTGTACTATACTGTACTATACTGTACTATACTGTACTATACTGTACTATACTGTACTATACTATACTATACTTTACTATACTATACTATAATATTAATAAGCTGTTGCAGGAAGGGCAGAAGTCATACACATTTAGAAGATTTGTCTGGGATAGAAACACAACAATTTCTTCATGGATATAAAATACAAATGTCAGTCCTAGGATCGAAATCCTAGTTCCTTTCTTCCTGGACTTTTGCTCATTCTTTTTCTTATCTGAAAAGTTGGATTCATCTGTGACAATTTGTTACTGGGAATTGTCAGATCCTAGCTTCATCCCCATCACTCTCTCATTGAGTAAGAACTTTAAAACAGCATTAGCCAGAAATTGGAATACTATCTTACATTGCTGGTTATTTTAAATGGAGCAAAATCATCCTATTATTTCACCCACTTTCTCAAGCAGCCTAGAATTGTATACTCGAGCATAATTGTATCACATTTGAAGTACAGTGATCCCTCTATTATCACGAGGGTTCCGTTCCAAGACCCCTCGCGATAATCGATTTTTCGCGATGTAGGGTTGTGGAAGTAAAAACACCATCTGCGCATGCGCACCCTTTTTTTCTATGGCCGCGCATGCGTAGATGGTGGAGTTTGCGTTCCCTGCCACCCACGCAAAGGGGAAACCCCGATTCGGCTCCTCGCTGCTGCTGCGCTACCGAGCAGATCAGCTGCTGGGCGGCCGAAGGAACCTTCCCTGGGTCTTCCCCCTCTTGCTGGCAGGCGGGCGAGCGGCGGGCATCAACGAGGAGCCGGGGATTTCCCTTTGCGTGGGCGGCCGGGAAGACCCAGGGAAGGTTCCTTCGGCCGCCCAGCAGCTGATCTGCTCGGTAGCGCAGCAGCAGCGAGGAGCCGAATCGGGGTTTCCCCTTTGCGTGCAGGGAAACCCCGATTCGGCTTCCCTGCCGCCCACGCAAAGGGAAAACCCCGGCTCCTCGCTGATGCCCGCCGCTTGCCCGCCCGCCAGCAAGAGGGGGAAGACCCAGGGAAGGTTCCTTCGGCCGCCCAGCAGCTGATCTGCTTGGCGCAGCAGCAGCGAGCAGACGAAGATTGGGGTTTCCCAGCCGCCCACGCAAAGGGGAAACCCCAGCTCCTCGCTGATGCCCCCGCTCGCCCGCCCGCCGCCCGCCAGCAAGAGGGGGAGAGATAGAAAAAAAGAGAGAAGGAAAGAAAGAGATGAGAGAGGGAGGAAGAGAGTGTGAGAGAGGAAGAAGCAAGATAGAGAAAGAGAGAGAGAAAGAAAGATGAGAAAGGAAGGAAGAGAGTGACGTCATCGGGTGGGAAAAATCGCGATGTAGCATTTCGCGAAGATCGAGATCGCAAAAATCGAGGGATCACTGTAATGTAAAATTGCAGTTTATAACTAGCAGCCCTCTAGCAAGGTGGATTTAATATTGATGGAGGCTATTGGATCCTTGGATACAAAGGCTGCATTTGTCATTAGTTCCTCTTGAGATCAATTTGCCATAAAGAGATTGAATATAAAACAATCTTTGTATAAACAATAGGAGACCTTGAGTTGTTACTGTAATATAATAAACAGTGGAATGTAGGTACAATGAATATACGTTGCCCTTAATTTTGCTGATTTTGAATTTGATTTTTACCAAGAGTAAAAAAAACTATTTGTGTTTGATTGTTTTCATCAAATCAATAGCAGTTTGTTCAATTTAGTCCACCACATTTTAAAGATTCTTCGTTGAACTATTATTCATTTCCAAGGTTTATCTAGCAAATATTTAGCGACACTATTCTACTATTTTGTAATATTAAAAATGGAAAATAATAAACATTACTAAAACAAACAAAAAAATAACACGTGGATGTTGTTCAAAATAAAGGGGCATTTATGCAATAACCCAGATACATTTTCCTATAATATTCTCCTAAATAATAATTTATTTAAAGGCTTTGGTGCTTAACTGTAAAATGCAACTCATATAGCATCAATAGCTTTCTGTGAGAAATGGATGTTATGCAGTTTCATTTGGAATGGATAAAAAAGCAATGGTCTCTGATTACAATTCATGCTTAAAAGGCATTTAGGCATGTGTTTCAATAAAAATGGTTTTCCTCAGCAGCTGGTTTGATCAGTTCCAGAATGCAATATTTTCATGAGCAAAATATTTTGCTGTGTCTCTTCTTTGCCACACACATTTTGTTTTTGCCATTTACAACTTTAGAATTGAGGGTCTAAACTGAGTTATTGCGGTGGCAATTGCCTTTACTAGGAGCTAAGGCTGACTTTGGTATTGGCACTTCCACCTGCTAATCTTCCACACTATGAAGACATTATTTGTGAGTACTTTGGCTGTGCATAGGGGGAAATACTTTTTTTCCCCATTCTGCCTAGCTTTTCAATAAAACGTGCATGCATATTTAGAAATTATACTGAATGTGCCTAGAAAGATGGCAGCAGTGGGGACCATCCAGGTTTTCTATTTGTCTGGTATAATATTTGCACTTCTTTTGTGGGTTAAATCTGATTTCTGATGAGGTTATCAAATAAGGTTTCTTTTGCCCTGGATTTATAGACCACATAAACTTTCTTTATATGTTTACCTGGTTGAATAATGAATTTTTATATTCTGGATTTTATATTTCCAGGAAGATGGATCACCAATGAAAGTTAACTATCTTTCGATGGCAGTAGGATAGATTAAAGTAAAATAAAAATCTTGGAAGGCAGCAGGGGCAAATAATTAATTTATATATTCCACTAGATGATTTTTTAAAAAACAAACAAAGTTTCCAGAAATTAGAAACATAGAAACATAGAAGTCTGACGGCAGAAAAAGACCTCCTGGTCCATCTAGTCTACCCTTATACTATTTTCTGTATTTTATCTTAGGATGGATATATGTTTATCCCAGGCATGTTTAAATTCAGTTACTGTGGATTTATCTACCACGTCTGCTGGAAGTTTGTTCCAAGGATCTACTACTCTTTCAGTAAAATAATACTTTCTCATGTTGCTTTTGATCTTTCCCCCAACTAACTTCAGATTGTGTCCCCTTGTTCTTGTGTTCACTTTCCTATTAAAAAGACTTCCCTCCTGGACCTTATTTAACCCTTTAATATATTTAAATGTTTCGATCATGTCCCCCCTTTTCCTTCTGTCCTCCAGACTATACAGATTGAGTTCATTAAGTCTTTCCTGATACGTTTTATGCTTAAGACCTTCCACCATTCTTGTAGCCCGTCTTGACAATGAAAATTTTTTCAGAGGTAAAAATTAAATGTAACTCAGTGATCATTGGTAAATGGTGATTCAGTCACTCAAACTAGTTTCTGGACATCTGTTGTTTTGGGCAAGATTATAAAAACAAAGATAAAATTACTTAAAACACATTACAGTACTTGAATTAATTAGCATTTACTCTAAACAGACATAGTCAATCCAGCCATTCTGTCTCTTCTTCTACATCAATAATAGGATGGGGTTTGCTTCTGTCTGTACAAACTAAAACAATTTAGAATAGAATTTTATTGGCCAAGTGTGATTGGACCCACAAGGAATTTGTCTTGGTGCATATGCTCTCAACGTACATAAAATAAAATATACATTTGTCAAGAATCATGTGGTACAACACTTAATGATTGTCATAGGGGTCAAATAAGCAATGAAGAAGCAATATTAATAAAAATCTTAGGATATACGCAACAAGTTATAGTCATATAGTCAACATGGGAGGAAATGGGTGATAGGAATGATGAGAAAAACTAGTAGAATAGAAGTGCAGATTTAGTAGAAAGTCTGACAGTGTTGAGGGAATTATTTGTTTAGTAGAGTGATGGCGTTCGGGGAAAAACTGTTCTTGTGTCTAGTTGTCTTGTTGTGCAGTGCTCTGTAGCAACGTTTATTAATGTTTATTAATGTTTCTTATGTTTAAAATCCATTAAAAATCAATAAAAAATACAAAAATTGTATTTATATCCAAAACTTGCTTAATGGGAAGTACAATTAAAAACCTTAACTAATAGATTGGTTCTTGTTTATTTTTTGCTCACAGTAGTATTAAAATCTGAAAGGTTTTGCCCATGGTGGACATAGTTGATTTATGCAATATATCTGTTCTTATTACAATTCGTACACATAAATTTGCAGAGGAAACTGTCACCCAATCAATAAATTTAACCTATGTGGATGGCAGAAATCATAACAAGACTGATCAAATAATTGAATGTAATTGGTGTACAAAAATCACTGGCAGGTACAGCCAGGAAAAAAACTTTACCATGCTAATTGAGAACACAAAAGAAGGCAGAAGTTACATTATTCATTATTTATTCCATTTTATTTATTTTACTCAATTTGGATGTCATCCAACTCCAGCAGATTTTTGTAAGTCATATTTAGAAGTACCCACGGTTGTCTTTTTCTTTCATCTTAGGCTAAACGCTTAGGATAAGCAGCACCAATTTATCCAATCACTGTCTTCTATGAACAGTTTTGAACTATATGTAGAGGTATCAGTATTAACGGAGAAACATTCTACATATGTCTAATTTCTGATTTATACAAAGCATGTCTCAAAATGAGTACTGTCCATTTACTGCAGTTCTGCAATATAATCTTATCTGTCATTTGTTGTCTATTAGATTTTTAAAAAATAATTAAAATGACAATGGATGGAAGAAATTGACAGTCATCAGCGCTAATTGATTGATTGATTGATTGGATTTGTATGCTAACTATTCTAAAAACCCTGGAACATTAAAAATCACCCATTCACATTTGAACAATAAACATATATCACACTTGCCAGAGGCTAGGGTCTAGTGACCTAAAGCTTGGCGACATAGATGGGTTTTTAGGTTCCTATGGAAGGGGAGGGTGGGGGCCGTATGAATCTCCGGGGAGAGCTGATTCCAGAGTGCTGGATCCCCAGAGAGAAGGCTCTTCCACTAGGCCCTGCCAAGTGACATTGTCTAGTTGATGGGACCTGGAGAAGGCTGACTCTGTGGGACCTGACCGGTCCCTGGGACTCGTGTGGCAGGAGGCGGTTCCACAAGTAATCTGGTCCGATGCCATGTAGGGCTTTAATTCCTTATTATTTATTATTTCTCTCAAAGGAAGCTATGTGTTGTGTAGCAATCTATGGCCTACTCCAGTGATGGCGAACCTATGGCATGGGTGCCACAGGTGGCATGCAGAGCCATATCTGCTGGCACACGAGTGGGTGCCCTAGCTCAGCTCCAATGTGCATGTATGTGTTGGCCAGCTGATTTTTGGCTCATACAGAGGCTCTGGCAGGGAATATTGGCTTCCAGAGAGCCTCCTGGGGATGGGGGAGGGTGTTTTTACCCTCCCCTGACTCCAGGGAAGCCTTTGGAGCCAGGGAGGGTGAAACACATACCTAGTGGGCCCACCAGAAGCTGGGAAACAGGCCATTTCTGGCCTCCAGAGAGCCTCCAGGGGATGGAGGAAGCTGTTTTAACCCCCCAAGCATTGAATTATGGGTGTGGGCACTCTCACCTGCATCCAAGGAAGAAAAGGTTTGCCATCACTGGCCTACTCATACTGGCAGAAAAGAAAAACACTTTTTTGAACTATTGATCTGTTGAAAAGTTTAACATGTTTTATGTCACTGATGATGTTTTTAGTGAATGAGTTTATGTACTTGGAAATGTATAAATATTAGTGGATAAATTTCACTTAGCATAGCATGACTCAGCGATAATTAGAAGATATAATTTCATAAGCTTCAAATGCTATATGGGGCCCCAGTGCTCACATTCTCTTTTTTTCACAATTGAAAGGCCGTGAAAATCACAGGGACCAGTAAATAATTGGTGATAAAAGATTTATTTACTTGAAAGCCAAATTGGGCTATGCACAGCATATTAAGGACCATAATCCAAATGAACAAGGTTATAACCTATATAGCTGTTTAAGTTTCTGTGTAATCATTTAACTATCCAATTAATTTATTTTAATTTGATACTTTATTTCATTATTTGTGTGCATAATGAAAAAAAAATCTGATTTTTTTTGAAAAAATGAAATAACACTCTCTACTGGTGAAAAGACATTATTCATGTGGGTTGAAGAGGACGTAACCTTTTTTAAAATTCACAACCTAGTTAAATTACCTACAGATTACGGTACAGGTAAGTGAAGGGGCTGAAAAGTTGCAGATCATTTGAGGAGGTTGTAGCAAGAACAGGTCAGGAGGTAGCAGGGGAATATTTGTCAATTGAAACATGAGTTGCCTGGGTATTTTCAAGCTAGGGAAGCTGTTAGTTTTACAAAAAAAAAAATCTTACAAACCCTTTATAAAACTTTTTATAAAGTTTTATAAAAACTTTATGGCAAAGGCGCAGTGATATAAAACTTTTCTTTGCTTTTATTGGTCATCTATGTGGAAAACCTGGGTGCCATATAGTATTTGAAACCTATGAGGTTATACAATATCTTCCTATTATCTTCCTATTAGTGCTGACTCATGTGATGCTAGTGAAATTCATTCGCCAATGTTTGCACTTTTCCAAGTACATGGAAACTCATTTACTAAACATTGTTGGAGGGGGGGGGAGGAATGCAGTGGGGTAGCAAAAATGGAGCTCCACCCCAGAGCACCCAATTTGCACTGAATGTTGAATGAAAATGCAGGGGGTCCTGCATAAGTCACACCCACAGTGTGGTAGTAAACGTTTTGGTAGCCCTTCACTGGACTTATGGCATCTCTTGTTAAATTCTCAACAAAACCCCAAAGACTCCACCTCCCCACCCTAGAATCTCAAGGAATACATTTCCTGTATTATAAACCCAGGTGGAAATCCTGTAGATGCTACTGTACAAGGCTATACTTTTTGATGATACTGTGTGTTTCTTATGATAGTAGATGTACAGCAGGCAAAGCACTGGCTCTTTCATTTATGCAAAAACCATTTATAGTTTCATAGTCAGTAGGATTTTGTTCTGGCAATAATTAATATTAGTTGGAATGGAATTAGGAATCTTTTTTCTTTCTTTTTCATCAGGAAAATCCATATGGAAAGATTAATGCATTGATAAAGAAGAAAAAAGGAGTGGAACCCTTTTATACTACTTATTTTAAATGGTTATGAAAAGATAGAAGAATTAATATGTTAGGAGACAACTAATAGGTAGTTACTCCATTTAGTGTCAAAATGACATGTGGCAGATTTAGTCAGAGACACAGTTTTTGCTATTATTAGCCTAAGTGTATAGTGTTTGACAGACTATGATTTGCTCAGATCATTAATGTTTGAGGAAGCTTTTAAAAAAGAAGACATAAAAATGTTTTTTTGCAGTCTTTCTGAGTGTTAGTCTTGCCAGGCTGAACTGAAAGAAGCAACCTTATATAAGAACTAGCAGATTCAACTGAGATAGATAGTTTAACTCTTTTTAAAAATCCTTGTGGCTATTAAGGAAGAATGGATCATTTTGTCAACCAAAGCTATTGGGGACAAAAATAACATTGGTAAGAGGTAGGTATTTTGAGTCCCATTAAGCAAGGACACACCAATTGCAGTTGCTTCTATGAACCTAAAAAGTCATTTTGATTATTTCTTTGAGAAACATAAATCATTGGGACTTTTATGGATTAACTCAAGAACAAAACTTTGGATTTAGGGTAGGAAGTAGCTGAAATCCAGTTCATGTTTAAAATGAAGTTTTAATAGCTGGAAAGGACCTTGGAAGTCTTCGAGTCCAACCCCCTGTTCTAGCAGGAGATTTTACTTACGTTGCTCAAAGCGGTTTGTGCATAATTTCCCTTTTCTTGAACAGCATGGTGTTGCAAAACATTGCTTTTTTTCCAAGTGAAAACTTGATTCTTTCTTACAGAGTTTTTCTCAGTTAAAATATGCTGAGATTGATAGGTGCTTATTAAGTGGATTTTAAATTTGAGTTGTTATATCATTTTAAATTTGATTTGCTATATCATTTCAACATGTTTTTCTTTAAGATTTTTAGTAATCTTATGCATTACAAAAAAGACCTGCAGTTAGTTTATACCAACTGAAATTAATTGAATCCAAACTTCCTTTGAGCAAAATTCCTTTCATGAAATGCTTCCAATGAGAAAAAAGAGGAAGGCAAGTTTTGTTACTTCTCTTTTATTCTAGCAATTTACTGTGTTCCCGTAATAACTGCTCTAGATAGTTGGAAATTTTTTGGAGTATTGTCAGAGATACCATATTTTACAGAATATAAGATGCATCTTTTCTCCCTAAAAGAGGATGAAAGTCTGGGTGTGTCTTATACTTTGAATGTAGCCTCACCCACATGCTCCGTGTGTTGCATTTTCGAATGGTTCCAGGCAGCGGGGATCCTCACTTTCACATGGAGCCCAGGAAACTGCATTGAGAGTATCCCTAACTCAGAGGAAATGGGGCAAACGTTTGGGAGGAGGGAAAAGGAGACGCCCTGCTGGGAACATCCCAGTTGCCAAAACACGGAGCCTGATTCCTAATGGAGTGAAGAGTGCAGGAGGGAGAGGCGGAAGGAGGCAGCAGCGGCCGGGAGTTGTAAGTGGGATGCAGAAGTTGGGGATAACTAGGATCCCTGGGAGAACTGCAAGGGGCTCACTTCCCTTGTAATTATGGCAGACTCAGATTCGAGAGACAGGGGAATTCTGGAAGGCAGGGAGCTTTCCAATAAGATCATTTTAAACAAGAGGCAAAAAACACCACCGCCTGGGACAGACCACATGTCTGAATGCCTAACTAAACAAGTGCTTGGGATCTCCAGCTTTGGTTGCCACCTGAAAACTTCATATTCAATCCTTTGCTCTCTTTCTGCCGGCAACTCGGAATCAAAACCAAGGCTGGATATCTTAAGTGCTTGCTTAGTTAGGCATTCAGATGAGCGGTCTGTCCCAGGTGGCCTAAAATGATCTTATTAGAAAGCTCCTTATCTTCCAGAACTCCTGTGTCTTTTGAATCCGGACCTGCCACAATTACAAGGGAAGTGAGCCCCCTTGCAATTCTCCCAGAGATCCTAGTTATCCCCAACTTCTGTGTCCCACTTCCAACCCCCGACTGCTGCTGCCTCCTCCCGCCTCTCCCTCCTGCACTCTTCGCTCAGTTAGGAATCAGGCTCCATGTTTTGGCAATTGGTATGATCCCAGCATGACATTTCCTTTTTCCTCCTCTGGAACTTTTGCCCCTTTTCCTCCGAGTTAGGGACTCTCTCACCGCAGTTCCCTGGGCTGCTTCGGAAGACTCCATCCAAGGCAGCAAAGGTACAGGGGTTGCTGGGAAACTCGGTAGCATGCTTATGAAATGGCAGGTCCAGGAGGACTGATGTGCTGCCTCTCTATTGGGCCTTGCTGTGAGAAAGCCCAACTTTCAATGGCTATGGCTATAGGTAAGAAGATCGGGGTATTTTGGGAGTGGAGGCAACTCTGAGTTCTGCCCTCATGAAAATCATACCCCACCTAACCCACTCCAGTTAAATTCCATCCCAATTTCTGCAGGAAAAAATGTCAACACGTGCATGACAAAACAGAAAGTCTGATTAAAGATTTGAAGAATTGTGTGCTTTGGTCTTCTAGGTTTTCCTAGTATTACTTGAGGAGGCTTTTCTTGGGAAATTTAGTCACCTTATACAAGTAACCTTACTACTTGCATAGCAGAAATCTTAGATTTACCTTATGTTTTATCAATGATACAAAAATACATAAGATTATACAATCATATGACTACTTGAAATTTCTTATTCACTTCACATTTCTGTAATCTTAGAAAGCAAAATTCATTTTTATCGTTAGAACAGATAAAAAGACCTGTGCTGCTTGTTATCAAAATCCCAGTGGAAGTGAGGATTCCACTATTCCTGATTCTGGTTCCTCTCCCAAGATTAAGGTGTGTCTTATATTCTGGTGCGTCTTATATTCCGAGAAATATGGTAGTTGTAGAAACTGCCAATAGTAAGGAGATGCTCCTGCTGGATGCTAGGATCATGTATGGATTGAAGATACCCTTCACAACATACCTCAAATTGTTCTATTTGCATAGATATGGTCATTTCTGATTATGTAACGTCAGGTCCACTAATAGACCAGAAGAAGGAAGCAACTCCAGAGGAAGGCTAAAACTACTTTCCATTGAGATTGGCTATAATAAAAGATTCTTGAATGCCTGATGTGCCTCTTCTTCATAGTACAGTGAGCTAGAGATGCATCTGCCTGAGCCATTTCTGAACGTTCTCTCAATCTGGACTTTAAAAATCCTTCATCTCTTTTTTCTTAGTAACAGATCCTGCATATCCCCTTTCAAGGTCATCTTTACTTTCTACATGCAATCCTGACGTATATAGAAATATTTTAGAGCACTGTGTTCTTCTGAAAAGTGGCATCCCACACAGATGCCTAAGCAAGGTTAATTTATTACAGATTGTGTTGGAAAAACATTCATAGGATGGTGGCATGCACTAATTCTAATACAAAGGATATAACAATTGTGGAGTGACGTAACTAGAATCTGTGTGGGAGGGTGAAATTGGAAACAGGAATACTTATGTAGAATGGAAAGGAAGTAGATACCAAGGAGACTAGAAGGACAAAATATGGGTAGCCAGTGACTGGGGGGGGAAGGAGCCCGAATAAATTGCTAGGAAAAAGAAAGATGTTTCCCTGGATACAAAGAACACTTTTGGAAGGAAAGAGTATAAGATGAGGAAATATGATGTTTCTTTGTTTTTCAAGGACTGGATACACCACAATGTAGCAGATCTACAGTATATACAACTCTTTATTGCACAACACACCATCTCCATCAACAACCTGTTGTTCTGTTGATAATACCTACCTTCTAGGCATTACAAATTGATGTTGCCACATAAATACATTTTTAATACTTAGTCCTTTATGTTCAGTACTTTAACAACCAAGCAAAAGAAAAATCTCAACGTCTGTAAAGAGGTATATGTACAAATTTTGGCTCCTTCCCAAAATTCTTGCACTAGCTGGGATGAGGTGCTGCCTCGGTGTGGTTGTTCTTTTTCTTACATGGATGCTTTTAAGTAAACAAGCGAGTGAGTAGGTGAATGAATGAATGAATCCATCTCTCAGGTTGGGCTGTAATCCAGTTCTCTGGGGCTGTAAGCTTCTCCACCCTTTTGAGGGAAAACATGAACTGTGCTGAGCCTTGGAGAAGTGGGCTGGGAAGAATTTCTGCTTGGCTACAGTTGTTTTTCCTAAGTTCAGACAACCATCTCAACTTCACTTCCTCAGAGGAAGAGGTATGATGTTAGTAAAACAAATGGATGTAAGAAAAACATAATCAAGGGGAAAAAAATGTGTAGGGAATAATAAAAGAAAAGAAGTCCAAACTCAAATGCCGAACCAGGATTTTATTCTGACTGAGTGAAATCCTGGCACATGAGATAGTGGGTGGAATTCCAATGTAGAGAACTTAGCTTTTTATACTCTTCATTAACAAACAGCCAAAAAAAACCCTCAAAAAATTGCTCTCAAAATTCCACATCTGTTGACTTTTCACAGATGGAAGTATTTCCTGGATGGTAATAGAGGACAGACCCATCCTCGAATACAGCTCATCTGTTTGGAACCCATATCGCATCTCAGACATTAACACCCTTGAAAATGTCCAAAGATACTTCACCAGAAGAGCCCTTCACTCCTCCACTCGAAATAGAATATCCTACGAGACTAGACTTTCAATCCTGGGCCTAGAAAGCTTAGAACTAAGATGCCTTAAACAAGATCTAAGTATTGCCCACAAGATCATATGCTGTAACGTCCTGTCTGTCGGCGACTACTTCTGCTTCAACCACAACCACACAAGAGCACACAACAGATTTAAACTTAATATTAACCGCTCCAAACTTGACTGTAAAAAATATGACTTCAGTAACCGAGTTGTCGAAGCGTGGAACTCATTACCGGACTCCATAGTGTCATCCCCAAACCCCCAACACTTTACCCTTACATTATCTATGGTTGACCTATCCAGATTCCTAAGAGGTCAGTAAGGGGCGAGTACAAGTGCACTAGAGTGCCTTCCGTCCCCTGTCCTATTGCTCTCCTATATCTCCTATACCTTTCTTCTATTCCTATATCTCTCCTATTCTTTCATTGATATGTTCTATTACTATATCTTCTTTTCTATTATCTCTTAAATATATTTTACTATGAGTATCTCCTCTATAACCTTCATCATGTATTTTACTATGTGTATATAGATATATACCCACTAAAACCCTCATTGTGTATTGGACAAAAGACATAAATAAAATAAAATAAATAAATAGTTAATGAGTTATTTTCCCCCTCTGGAGCCAAAACAACCATGTACAGAAAATGCAGCAGAAAGAGCTAGGTAAAGTACAATGAAAAATTAAAGAAATTGCAAACAGGTTTTTCTCTGTGGCCTTGTTGGTCAATAATGTTTGAAGGCGAAACAATAAACACAATGGTATATCTTTTTACAAGAGGTGAAATAGAGCAGGAGAAAGCTTCACAAAATGTGTAAGAAAGTTAGGTGGTTGTCTTTTTGTTCAGTTCCTTCAAATGAATGTAACATTTTATATTAAAGCAAACCTATAATATTGGACAACTCATCAGCGGGGAAGCTATCAAAAGGTTAAAATTGTGTTAATGTTTCTTCTTTATGTTTTAAGGGAAATGGTACAAATTAACATGCTGCTAGTACTACCTAATGCATTGCCTGGTAGAGATAGATAAACATTTCAGTTTCTATCCATTTTTTATTTTTTCTCATATACAATATTTAGATTTTACAAGTCTGACTTAGTTTGTGATTTTGTTTTGGTTTTCATCAGAAAAAAAATTGCATCAGAATTGTATTGTTTTTACTTATCAAACCAGCTGACATTATATTGGAAACAAAGCATGTTCTTTCCTTTACCATACTAAGACTGAGTAATTCATCTATTTCCTTTAAATAAAATTAGCATTTGGTTTGGGGCTGAGCAAGACTAAATTTAGGTACTTTTGCTTACATGTTTACTTGATTACATTTTTGTAATCAATTAACCTACTAGAATACACTATTATTATTTCCATGGAGATGAATATTTATGGGAAATCTACAACTACATTTCAGATAAATAAACATATTTATTTAAGGGCTGGTAACTTTGGATCACTAATGCAGGATTTGCCTTGAACAAGATTAATTGGTTTTTGCCAATTCTCAAAGTAAAAATGGAATGGAAAGGCTAGTATTTTAAAAACAGAAACTATCGCACTATTTCATAAAGTTCCCTTAGCTTAAAGCAGTTATTTGACTAAACATTCATCTATCTCTACCATGACTAAAGCAATGCAAAACTCTGGAAACAAATAAGTACACCATTGGGGCTATTTTTATTTTAAATATTAGAATGATAATGTATTCTATACTGTGTCAAAACTTGTTTTTTAAAAGGCTAGTTTATTTTAAAATTATTTATAAGCAGACATTTTGCATTCTGTTTCTAACATAATGTAGTCTCGGAAAAAGAACTATTGGTTTGATATAGGGTTGGCAACTGCCAGGAGTTCTATTCTTTCTATTCTTTAAATCCAATTAAAAATAAGATAAACTATGGACAGCATTATTAAAAGGTAAAGTTAATTTAGGCAATGTAACTATTGTATCTTAATTTATTGTCTCTGAAGGCATTTATTGTTTTTAAGATAATTGCTATAAACTGATAATATAATGCATTCACTATCCAAATGTTCAAGCATTACATTTTTGGAAACATTATTCATCATGCATTTTATTTTGCAAATAGATAAAACATTTTATTTATTTCTATTTGGTTGTCCTTTAACATTTATGCTGATATATGTTGATTTTCAAGGATGATACACATTATTTTCAAGAATTTTGGTCACATGTAAATAATATCTATAACATTTAAACAATTAAATTTGGCTAATTCCTGGTCATTTTGTGTCTTGCTTTGATTGAAATTATTTAGAGTCAAGGGCAATTTTTCATCTTGCTTTGTTTCAAGGCTGAATACAGAACAGAAAACAGAAAAGATTTTACAATACTATTTAAAACATGTTTCCCAAGTAAAACTACCATTTTTGCAATTGACATTAACATTTATTTACATTTATTTTAACATATCTCCTAAAACATGGGATGTATGCAAGTAATTAGCCTAATATATTTTTTTGAACATATTTTTCTTTAATATACTCATTTTTATGTTTTATTTTGGAAGAACTGTGTTATAAAGTTTAAGAATTGTCAAAATTATGACTTTCAATTCACAATGAATTAATATTAAAAAGTGAACCAAATTTAAACATGAATAAAGGTGTTATTTTTCCTGTTATATATCTGATGTAGTTAGTATGGAGTAGTTGTGGGAATCAAATAATTTAACAATAAGTTATCTGCTTTAATGACCAGCTGGGTGGTCATCTGACCTGGTGGGCATAGCCAACATGATTGATCTCACCCTTAGGAAATTTCTCCTTTGTCCGACTCACAATAAAATAGTACTGTATATAGGCTAGGC
Source organism: Erythrolamprus reginae (assembly GCF_031021105.1). NCBI lineage: Eukaryota > Metazoa > Chordata > Lepidosauria > Squamata > Dipsadidae > Erythrolamprus > Erythrolamprus reginae. The sequence goes on along the minus strand of NC_091951.1, from coordinate 295,725,020 downwards.
TAGGCTAGGCTAGGCTAGGCTAGGCTAGGCTAGGCTAGGCTAGCATAGCATAGCATAGCATAGCATAGCATAGCATAGCATAGGAACAGGAACAGAACAGAACAGAATAGAAACAGAATTGGAAGTGATCTTGGAGGTCTACTAGCCTAACCCCCTGCTTAACCCCCTACTAGCCTAACCCCCTACACCAGAAAAACGATTATTTAGTCTCTTCTTAAAAACTTCCAGTGTTGGAGCATTTATAGCTTCTTGAGACAAGTTGTTACACTGATTAATTATTTTATCAGGAAATTTGAGGGCTCCTACAAAAATGAGGGGCCCAATCTATTTTCCAAAGCACCAAAATGCATGACAAGAGGCAATGGATGGAAACTAACCACACAACCAGCAACCTAAGACTAAGAAGAAATTTTCTATGGGTAAGACAATTAATTAACCAATAGAATAGTTTGTCTTCAGAATTTGTGGGTGCTCCATCACACACAAGCAACAGAGTTACAAGATAATTTGAAATCTTTACAGTCTAATACTGTAAGCTAACTCTTAAAAGCTAAATGCTGAAAATGCAGGATAAATATGCACAAACATAAAAACAGCATTGCAACCCTATTCCAAATTAATAAAATAAATTCTGCTAATTAGAACATATATTTAAAAAGACACAAGAACTCTGACAAAAAACTCCTGTTCTGTACTAACATTTTTAGAGCTCCTTCCCTAGCCTAATCCTGTCAAAAAGAAGGGGAGATTCAACCTAGAAATAAAGGAGGAATTTTCTGTCAGTGAGAACAATCAACCAATGAAACAGCTTGTCTTTGGAAGATGGGGTAGCTTCATCACTGGAGACTTTCATAAAGAGATTGGACTGCCATTTGTTAGAAATGGTGTAGGGCAGTGATGGCGAACCTTTTTTTCCTCAGGTGCTGAAAGAGCATGTGCGCACACTCTTGTGCATGTGCGAGTGCTCACGCCCATAATTCAATGCCCCTTGGAGGCCCCCTGGAGCTGGGGGACGGTAAAAACGCCCTCCCCATCCTCCAGGAGGCTCTCTGGAAGCCAAAAATGCCCTCCCAGAGCCTCTGTGTGAGCCAAAAATCAGTTAGCCAGCACCCACATGAATATTGGAGCTGAACTAGGACAACGGTTCGTGTGCCACCAGATATGGCTCCGCATGCCACCTGTGTCACCCTTGCCATAGGTTTGCCATTACTGGTGTAGGGTCTCCTAATTTGGGGGGGGGAGGTGTTAGACTAGATGACCTACAAAACCCTTCCAACTCTGTTAATCTGTATAACCTGTGAAAATTCTATTGTTTCTATGCTGACTGGACTTTTGCGGTTTTGTTATCCCAACTAAAGGGGGGGAAAACCCTCTCTTCATTTTAACCTGCCCCCCCCCCCCCAAGTTTTAAAGGGGTTAGAATTTTTCTGCTGAGAAAATGGCTATGTAGTTATTTCTTCATTTTCTTTTTCCTTTCTTTGGTTAATTACAAATGATCAGGAACTTCTAGTGTGTTAATGAGCTACTGGAATCATTAGGCAGGCAGCCAGCAGACTGGCAGGCAGCCAGCCTTGACTTTTTGCAGAAGTCCACAAGAGTTAACAAACAGTTCCCCCAAACCAGTGCGAACTGGCTGAATCCCACCACTGGTATGGGGCAATTATATATATGAATTATATATACAATTTTATAGACTCATACATGTATACACAATTTTGCATTATGTTTCTAAAGCTCAACAGAAAACATAAAAAGGCCTATCTAAAATCTTTAATAATGTTCCTTCATGAATACAAGGATAGAATAGAATAGAATAGAATAGAGAAGAATAGAACTAGAATAGAATAGAACAGAACAGAATAGAATAGAATAGAATTCTTTACTGGTCACATATGATTGGACACACAAGGAATTTGTCTTTGGTGCATATGTTCTCAGTGTATTGAAAAGAAAAGATACATTTGTCAAGAATGATGAGGTACAACACTTAATGATTGTTATAGGGTACAAATAAGCAATCAGGAAACAATCGATATTAATATACATTGTAAAGATACAAGCAAGAAGTTACATTCATACAGTCATAAGTGGGAGTAGCTGGGTGATAAGAACGATGAGAAGACTAATAATAATAGTAATGCAGCCTTAGTGAATATTTTGACAGTGGTGAGGGAATTATTTGTTTAATAGTGATGGCGTTCGGGGAAAAAACTGTTCTTGTGTCTAGTTGTCTTGGTGTGCAGTGTTCTATAGCATCATTTTGAGGGTAGGAGTTGAAACAATTTATGTCCAGGATGCAAGGGGTCAGTAAATATTTTCTCGGCCCTCCTTTTGACTCATACAGTATACAGGTCCTCAATGGAAGGCAGGTTAGCAGTAATTGTTTTTTCTGCAGTTTTGATTATCCTCTGAAGTCTGTGTCTGTTTTGTTGGGTTGCAGAGCTGAACCAGACAGTTATAGAGGTGCAGATGACAGATTCAATAATTCCTCTGTAGGACTGTATCAGCAGCTCCTTGAGCAGTTTGAGCTTCATGAATTGGCACAGAAATAACATTCTTTATTGTGCTTTCTTAATGACATTTTTAATGTTAGATGTATATTTTAGATCTTGAGAATGATAGAACCTAGAAATATGAAGACTCTACTGTTGATATTGTGTTATCTAGTATTGTAAGAGATGTTAGAATGGGAGGGTTGTCCTAAAGTATACTATACCACCATTTCCATGGTTTTCTAATTGTCTCGAATAATGTTATGCTGATTATTGCTGATTTTGTTTAGGCATCTTATTTTATCAGTGCATTAAGTTATCAAAATGAATATTGATAGGTTTCCATACAAAGATAGAAGATCCTCCAAAATGACCATCTAAAATGTGGCAGGTGATGACATCGATAATAGATTAGTATCGAGAAAGAGACCGTGCACATAACTACTGATGCTATTTTATTATATTTTGATATTTTGCCACATTAAAATAATGTATTGACAATTTAACAAATATCTAAAACTTTTTGGGATTAGCTGAGTTGCCTTCAAATTCTGTAAGGCAATGTTTCTGATTTCTACTTTATATCAGCCAGTGTATCATTATATGATATAAACAATACATTTTATGAATCAAATGTAAGCCACTGATAAGGAAAACAGCTCATGGAAGCATCATGACATACTTGATTTGCCAGATGGTGTTTTCAAATACATTTAAAACTGAGTACATAAAGTACTGTAGTATTAGAAGAACATAGTTTCATTATGTGAAAGCCTAACTCTCTGGGGAAGATTCTAAATGCTGGGAAAAGTGGGAGGAGAAAATAACAATAGTAAGGTGGATGCACTCAGTTATAGAGGTGATGAGCATACCTTGGGAAAGCTAAAAAATCTGGTTAGGGACAGATTATGATGGAGAAAATGTATATACCTGGTAGCTAAGAGTTGACAATGATTTGGTGGCATATAAATAATAAAGTTTTGAATGAAATTATAACTTGAAATCTCTTAAGAATCCTAGTAAACATGTCTTGCAATATTTGGGCAATTTTTAAAAATTAATTTCTATTTTGACTCTTCCATCATGATAGAGATTGCAGTATCAGGGATGCTTTCTTCACTACATTCTCTCAAATTCCCTATATATTCTCTCACTGGATTATTCAGATACAACATTGGACCAATCTTACATTTTTGTGAAGATTGGCTACTATGAAACTCTGCCTTGTCTCTTTTGTTGTAACTGCTAGACAATAATTGTTATGATAAACATTGTGATAAAGCTGCAATACTTAAGTTGCACATGGAAAAGCTATTGCTACATAAGTAGAAGCCCAGGTTATATAGAATAATATTGTATCATGATTAGATCCACAGATCTGTTGCAGAAATCCTTGGTGCATTTTGCCCTATGATATCAGAAATTTCACTTGCAAGTCTGGTTTTGGAGCTGTTTGTTATATAAATGTAATGCTTTACTTAATTCATAATGAATTATTTCTTGCATTGTTTTGCATTGTAACTGAAAACTAAAATTTTATCAGGCCATAAAGTACTGTAGTATTAAATAGAGACACACATGGAAAAATCATCAAGTAAATTTCAATGGTGATTTCAAAGATTCTGCTATTAAAATAAGATAGGATATCAATCAAATTGTTATGGTATTTCCTTTTTAGATAAATATATGTGTGTATATATTATATGTATCTCTGTGTGTACTTGTTTCATATGAATTGGATATCTTAACATCAGTAATGCTATGTGGAGATACGTAGATATTCTTCATTATCTATTCTAGTCCATCTGCATTTGAAATTATTCAAGGTTACCGAAAGGACACATTTAATAATTACCGTATATACTCGAGTATAAGCCGAGTTTTTCAGCCCCAAAAATGGGCTGAAAAACCCAACCTCGGCTTATACTCGGGTCACCACAAGAGGGCGCCGATTCACCACAAGAGGGCGCCCCGCGGGAGCCCGGCAGACATTTCTGGCTTGGGCGGGGAGGGAGCTATTGCAGGTGCCTGCTGAGGCAGCTTCGGGGGTGCCTTTGGGAAGGCTAGATGCAGGGACTGGGCTGTGGAGGTCACACTTTTACATCCTCCGCAGCTCCAACGATGCCGGAGCTCTTGGGGCTATGGTTGGCTGGTGCCTTTACTTGAGCCGGGAAGAGGAGGCACCTGCCCCACCCCTCCCACAGCTCCGACGGCATGCAAGAAGGGAAACATGCAATGGGAAGCCAATGAGGGGGGGTGGATTCGTGCTTCTGTCTTCTCACCCCTCCCCCATCTCACTGGCTTCCCATTTTCCCCCTCTTGCGCGCCGTTCGAGTGGTTGGCTGGCGCCTTTGCTTGAGCCGGGGAGAGGAGGCACTTGCGAGAAGACAGAAGCTCCAGATTTGCTAAGGAGATCCACTTGGGAGGGCAGCAGGGAATGGAGGAGGAGGAGATCCAGAGTAGCCTGCAGCCGCAGAGGAAAAGGAGGAAGAGGAAAGAAAGAAGAACCCTCGCCGACAGCATAATTATTTATTTAAGTACCGGTATTTTAAAAATAAATTTAAACTCCTTGTAGCGGCAGGAGAGCGAGAGAGAGAGAAACAAGCCTTTTCCTCGGAGGAGGAGGAGCAGTTGGCTGGCGTCTTTGCTTGAGCCGGGGAGAGGAGGCAACGGCCCCACCCTCCCCACAGCCGCTCTCCTAGAGAAGCAGCTGTGGGGAGGGTGGGGCCGTTGCCTCCTCTCCCCGGCTCAAGCAAAGACGCCAGCCAACTGCTCCTCCGAGGAAAAGGCTCGTTTCTCTCTCTCTCGCTCTCCTGCCGCTACAAGGAGTTTAAATTTATTTTAAAAATACAGGTACTTAAATAAATAATTATGCTGTCGGCGAGGGTTCTTCTTTCTTTCCTCTTCCTCCTTTTCCTCTGCGGCTGCAGGCTACTCTGGATCTCCTCCTCCTCCTCCAGCATTCCCTGCTGCCCTCCCTTAGCAAATCTGCTTCCCGGAACAACACATGGGGCAATAAAGGGAAATGGGGGAGGAGAGAGCCAGCAAGCTAAAGTGGGGGTGGGGGAAATGGCATGAACTCTCTCCAGGCTTTAGAAGCCCCCAACCGGAGAGAGAAGCAGATTTGTTAAAGGGATCCACTTGGTACGGCAGCAGGGGAAGGAGGAGGAGAACAGCTCGTTCCTTTCCTCCTCCTCCCCCTGCTGTCGTCCCAAGTGGATCTCTTTAGCAAATCTGCTTCCCTGCACAACACATGGAGCAGTAAAGGGAGACGAGGAGGAGGGAGGATCAGGGGTGGAAGATCCAGCCAACGAGCCAGCCAGCAAGCTAAAGGGGGGGGAGGGGAACAGCATGAGCTCTCTCCAGGCTTCTAAAAACTCAATTTTAAAGAGCCCTGGGTTAGGGTTAGAAATGCAAGAGTCTTCAAACCTGGAAAGATTAATGCTTGTGGACTTCAGCTCCTACTCCTGAAGTAGCATGGCTGGTGCAGGAATTCTGGGAGTTGAAGTCCACTAGTCTTAAAACTGTCAAGTTTAAAGAGCCCTGGGTTAGGTTTAGAAATAGGTTTTAGCTCGGTTGCTGATTGAGCTACTTCTTTTACTTTTTAATTTATTGTTATTACCAGATTGCTTTTGTTTACCCTCTTTTAAATTTACAGAGCTAGTTTACTGGTTTTCTTTAAAATAAATATTCTAAAACATTTAATCTACTGATGTCTCAATTAATGTAATTTTATTGGTTTCCATTTTTATAAGTTACCAGTAGCCACTGCATTTTCTAACCTTGGCTTCTACTCGGGTCAATAAGTTTTCCCAGTTTTTGTGGCAAAAACTGGTGCCTCGGCTTATACTCGGGTCGGCTTATACTCGAGTATATACGGGTAATATTAATATACTACTTTTTTTTGTCTGATTGCTACATTACAAATAATACTTTGTAAATCAAATCAAGAAATCAATTGATATCACACTTTATGATTACAGTTGTTATAAATATTTTATTTTTTCCTCTTCTGACAAGAGATCATCATAGTCAAAGCTGATGCCAACAAACTGTATACAGTATGTTTGGCCAGCAGATCTGTATATAGAGCTGGAAGGACTAAGTTACTGCTCAGTGTATTTGTTTATGAGCCATGCCACAAAATACATAATTCACATAACAATAATGCCTTTGATTCTGAATCCCAAATTATTCCTAAAGAAACTGTAGTAAAATCGTATTTCTTTATTTAGGTATCACGATCAACAAGACGTTACTAGCAACTTCCTTGGAGCAATGTGGTTGATTTCAATAACTTTTCTCTCCATTGGATATGGAGATATGGTACCTAATACTTACTGTGGGAAAGGAGTTTGCTTGCTTACTGGAATAATGGTGAGTGATTCCAGCTTTAATTTCTATATGCTCTGTGAGTCTGAATCATTTTCAGAATGTCTGCATTGACTTTAAAGCAGAAATGATTGACACTGGTTTTGTGGTTGATTATAAGATAAAAAGATGAAAGGTATTGCTAATATATAAGCTAAACTGATATTGTGCTAGTTTTGATTACTTTTGAGTTACCAGGTATTAGATTGCTATAAAATATATCATATTTTTATAAATAAACAATACAATATATAAACTATGTGGCATCAAGCAACCAAGAATTTAAAATTTTATTCTAAACTATGGGCTTATTTTCCTCCTTTGTTTTTGTGTTACATAGGTCTCGGAGAAAATAGCAAATTTAAAATCGTATTAGTATTAATATTCTAAGAGAGGTATTAAATGTAGCTGTTATGTGTTATCTAATTAATGCAAGTGGCTTTTGATCCTAAGATTCTTCTGAGGTCAACATAAGGATTTAGTTTCTATTTTTCAAAAATTTCAGGGCATTTAATTAGTTAGATTGATTATCATTCTGTGAATCAAGATTCTCCGACATTAAGTTTATTATATTAGCTACTACAACCTATGTTGCTCTTGTGTCACTGGGAAATATGTATAACCAATTAATTTCCTTGCATTAATTCATCTGTTATTATTGTGCTTTAAATACTAATAAAGTGCATAAATACTATGCACAGTAACAATGATAAAGCCAAATGGGACTGGATATGTGACTATAATAATACCATTACATATATAATAGTGAGCAATATTTCTGTGGCTTGAAACTGGACTTAAGGGGTGGGAAAATGCGGCTTTGGATAGGACCCTTATTTTTGTTATTTATATTCAACTTTTCTTCAGACTGGTATAACTCAAAATGACTTGAATTAAAGGTAGGAATGAAACCAAAAGCTTTACAGACAGGGAAAAAACAGTTAAACTTCCTTCATAGCTGAGGCAAAAATCATGTTGCAGAATGATATGTCATTGCATGAGCTGTCAAATTATCAGAAAATAATATTTGGGTTGGTATCTGCAATCTTCCAGATTAAGTTCAGATGTTGAATGCGACATCTTAATATCTCCTGAGTCTTAACATATCCTGGGTCAGTTAATTGAATCTGGAAACAAAAAATTGGATCTGGTATTCATCCTTCTGTGAAGTCCTATTCCAGCTCATTAGGATTCTATATCACTGCACTCTCTGCTAACAGTGCTTGGCAGAGAGATAATATGGATACAAAATGTGGACTACCCTTGATAAGCTTTGAAGGAATCGTCTTCAATCTTTTTTTATCTCTTTTTTTCTTATATTCTAAGCCTGCAATAACAATTTTAAAACAACATCTAATTGTGTTTAATAGTGCTTATGTTATGCTGTAGCTACAGTAGTAGTCTATATTATTATTATTATTATTGTTGTTGTTGTTGTTGTTATTATTATTATTATTATTAATTATTATTATTACAATATGAAATCATAGGTGCCAGTTCTTTATCTGATATTGAGCTTCATAAACATGAGTTCTTCCCAAGCACCTAGGATGTTGTAAAGTAAAGCACATGTATAATGCATGCGCAGATCCAAACACTGTGGCTTTTTGTAAATGACAGATGAAAATATTGTCAATGCACATCTTTTCTAACTGCCATCCAAAATGTTTTGGTATGGCACACCGTGCCAATAAACAGTATTGATCTCTACCATAATTTTTCAATTTCAATTTTCAGATCTTATTTATTTATTTATTTATTTATTTGTTTGTTTGTTTGTTTGTTTACTTATTTATTTATTCATTCATTCATTCATTCATTCATTCATTCATTCATTCATTAGATTTGTATGCCGCCCCTCTCCGAAGACTCGGGGCGGCTCACAACAAGATAGAACAAATCATAAATAATCCAAATAACTTTAAAATATTTAAAGATTTAAAAGAACCCCATATACTAACAGACACACACACAAGCATACCATGTTTAAATTGAACATGCCCGGGGGAGGTGTTTCAATTCCCCCATGCCTGACGGCAAAGGTGGGTTTTAAGGAGTTTACGGAAGGCAGGAAGAGTAGGGGCAATTATAATCTCTGGCGGGAGCTGGTTCCAGAGAGCCGGTGCCGAAGGCTCTTCCCCTGGGGCCTGCCAACTGACATTGTTTAGTTGACGGGACCCAGAGAAGGCCCACTCTGTGGGACCTAATCGGTCGCTGGGATTCGTGTGGCAGAAGGCGGTCTTGGAGATATTCTGGTCCAGTGCCATGTAGGGCTTTAAAGGTCATAACCAACACTTTGAATTGTGACCGGAAATTGATCGGCAGCCAATGCAGACTGCGGAGTGATGGTGAAACATGGGCATACCTAGGGAAGCCCATGGCTGCTCTCGCAGCTGCATTCTGCACGATCTGAAGTTTCCGAACACTTTTCAAAGGTAGCCCCATGTAGAGAGCATTACAGTAGTCGAACCTCGAGGTGATGAGGGCATGAGTGACTGTGAGCAATGAGTCCCGGTCCAGATAGGGCCGCAACTGGTGCACCAGGTGAACCTGGGCAAACGCCCCCCTCGCCACAGCTGAAAGATGGTTCTCTAATGTGAGCTGTATGATACTTTATGATCTTCTCCAAATCCTTGTCTTCTATTCTATCACAATTTTATCTGGTATGTTATGAACTGAGACTTTATCAGCCTATATTTGGAAATCCCACAATATTTTAACTTGCTCATTCTCAACTAATTTTCAATTCTTATGTTGTCCCCCCTGCCCCTATTTTGTGTTACTCACACATAATAATTTTTACAAATGTTTCAGTTATACAGTCATAAGTGGAAATAGATAGGTGATAGGAATGATCAGAAGACTAATAATAATAGTAATGCAGCCTTAGTGAATAGTTAGACAGTGGTGAGGGAATTATTTATTTTGCAGAGCAATGACATTCAGGAAAAACTGTTCTTGTGTCTAGCTGTCTTGATGTGCAGTGTTCTATAGCGGTCATTTTGAGGGTAGGATTTGAAACAATTTATATCCAGGATGCAAGGGGTCAGTAAATATTTTCACTGCCCTCAGTGGAAGGCAGATTGTCAGTAATTTTTTTTTCTGAAGTTCTGATTATCCTCTGAAGCTTGTGTCTGTCTTGTTGGGTTGCAGAACCAAAACAGACAGTTATTGTGGAGGAATATAATTAGAAGAAATAAAGTAAACACTTGTGGAGAATAAAAAGGTTTGCAGTTGATAAGTAAAGACTTTAATTTTCATCACAGAATTTTTATATTATAGTTATGTCCTGAGACCAGCTGTTAACAGTAATAGAGTTGGACGAGATCTTGGAGGTCATCTAGTCCAGCCCCCTTCTCGCGCAGGAGACCTGTACTAGTAATTTGAACCACCAAACTACCAACCTTTCTGATCAACAAGCTCAGCCACTGAGCCACCTAATCAGGCTTATCTAGCTCTTGTTGATATATATATACATAAGCCTCTTCCATTTTCCCCCCTGATAATTTTACAACCCTGTCTGCTCTAAGTATCTGAAACCTTGATACAGTAGTACCTCTACTTACAAACTTAATTAGTTCCCTGACCAGATTCTTAAGTAGAAAAGTTTGTAAGAAGAAGCAATTTTTCCCATAGGAATCAATGTAAAAGCAAATACAGTGATACCTTGTCTTACAAACTTAATTGGTTCTGGGACGAGGTTCTTAAGGTGAAAAGTTTGTAAGATGAAACAATGTTTCCCATAGGAATCAATGGAAAAGCGATTAATGCGTGCAAGCCCAAAATTCACCCCTTTTGCCAGCCAAAGTGCCCGTTTTTGCGCTGCTGGGATTCCCCTGAGGGTCCCCTCCATGGGAAACCCCACCTCCAATGGACTTCCATTGCCAGCGAAGCACCCATTTTTGCGCTGCTGGGATTCCCCTGCAGCATCACAAAAACACGGAAGTCCATGGAGGGGAGCCTCAGGTGAATCCCAGCAGCACAAAAATGGGTGCTTCGCTGGCAACGGAAGTCCAGAGGTGGGGCTTCCCAGTGGTGGCGGTGGGTTTGTAAGGTGAAAATAGTTTGTAAGAAGAGGCAAAAAAAATCTTAAACCCCGGGTTTGTATCTCGAAAAGTTTGTATGACGAGGCGTTTGTAAGGCGAGGTATCACTGTAATGCCTGTGATTGGGAAAACCACAGGGGGGTGGTGGAGGCTCTGTTTCCTCCCAAAAGATTCCTAGAGAGGCCCCACAGAGGCTTCTCCCCACCTTTTCCAGCCCTGTTTCCTCACAGGAGATTCCTAGAGAGGCCCCACAGAGGTTCCTCCCTGCCTTTTCTGCCCCTGTTTCCTCCCAGGAGATTTCTAGAGAGGCCCCACAGATGCTTCTCCCTGCCTTTTCCAGCCCTGTTTCCTCACAGGAGATTCCTAGAGAGGCCCCACAGAGGTTCCTCCCTGCCTTTTCTGCCCCTGTTTCCTCCCAGGAGATTTCTAGAGAGGCCCCACAGAGGCTTCTCCCTGCCTTTTCCGGTTACAGTTTCGGAGGTTTAGATCGTGTATTACATCACAATGCTTATCAAATTTTGATTAATTTCACTAGAGCTTTATCGCAGTTGGATAAAAATGTGTGCAGCAGGACATTTGGAATTGCCCAGTGTCAATAAGAAAGGACATTTGTTTCATGAAGAAAGAACAGCTGTGTTAACATTGCAGCTAGTCCTGCCATAATGGAAAATGAAAGCGAGCAGAGTCTGTATAAAGCATTGGCAAAGTTACTGAAAAGAGACACGATTTGCTAAAATGTTTTTTTTCTTCAATATGCACAGCCTAGGCCAGTTATGGCCAAACCTTTTAGGTTCATGTGCCAAAAGGAAGTGTGTGTGTGCGCGCTAGCACGCAAGCATTTACCCTTTCCCGCCCCATGCATACGCATCCCACACACTGCCCCTATGCACAGTCTTCGCACACACACATCCACACACATGCGACAGGCCTCGCTGAAGCTTGGGACGGTGAAAAAAATGGCCAAATGGGCAAACCGGAAGTTCAAAAAATAGGCATCTGTTTTGCCCGTGTGTTGTTTTTTGCACTTTGGGGCCTTCAGGGAAGTTTTCTGAAGCCCCGGAGTGCAAAAAACAGCACAATAGGCAAACCAGCACTTCCGGTTTGCACCTTGGGTTGTTTTTCGCACTCCAGAGCCTTTAGGAAGATTCCTGATGCCTCGGAGTGCAAAAAACAGCACAACAGGTGAACCGGAAATTCGTTTTTCAAACTTCCAGTTTGCCCGTTGGGCTGTTTTTCTCACTCCGGGGTGTCAGGAAACTTCCCTAAAGGCTCCAGGGGGAAAATACCACAATGGGCAAACCAGATGTTCATTTTCCAAACTTCTGGTTTGCCCGTTGGATGGTTTCTTGCATTCTGGGGATTCAGGGAAGCTTCCCTGAGGCCTCCAGAGTGCGAACCAGCCTTCCCCAAGGCCGAAAATCAGCTGTCTAGCACATACATGCAAGCTGGCGCTGTCATAGGGTACATGCCCTCCAATATGTACATAGCCTTACATGCCCTCCAATATGGCTCTGTGTGCTATAGGTTTGCCATCATGGATCTAGGCTGTGGAACTAAACAAATAGAAGAAACTCTTCTGGGCAGTGCAGATTTATGTAACATTGGTTTGTTCAAGGTTTAAATTTTATTTGGAATTCATAAATGCAGTACTTCCATGCTATTTATTAAAGGAACCCAGCTTTTCTCAGGGTTCTACATGAACTTGAAGAAAGGTATTGCTGCCTTAAGGAATTAAACTCATTAAAGTGAACATTACTCTTAAAGCAGAGGCACCTTTCTTCCCAGTCTCACAGGAAAAAGCTGAAAAATGGGGTTACTTTAATGAACAGCAAAGAGGTGCGGTGCTCACATGAGGTCTGAAGCATTTCGTTTGAAGGAGGTTCAAAGCATGTATAAATCCTAATTGGAAAAAAGGATGGTTTCTAAAATAAGTGGCCTTAAAATAAATTTAACACGTTTCTATATAATTAGGTTATTAATAGTTTAAATGTCACAATAATACAAAATGTCATTTCCATATAATGAGGCCCGATGTCTTTGATGATCAGATCCTAAATAGCTACCTCAAGTGTCTCTTGTTTGAGACTTTCCAAAATTCTACAGTTCACATTTGGGGATAGACTCATCATGATCATTATTGTGCTGATAGAAATAATTTAATATAGAAAGTACAAGACCAAATTATGCCTGGTAGAGAAAAGTTACAATGCATGTGATTTGCATATTAAAGTTCATAGTAAGAATCTTTTCTCTTCTGATCATCTCAGCCAAGGCACTCACAGAAAAATATCCTGTGTTGAAATGTCCTTTGTCTTATTTGTGGTTATTAACATTGAATGTACTTTGCTCAGGCTTTGTTAAAAGTAGCTGCAAAGCTAAAAATGAAAAATTAAGTCTATTCAAGCAGGTCTGACATACAGGGCGCGTTCCAGAAGTAATGCAATTATTTTTTTAAAAAGGAATTTATTGAACAGATTTGCACAAACACTTAAAATTCTTCAAAGTACTGTCCTTGGGCCTCTACACGTTTTTTCCAGCGACTCTGCCATGACCGGTACGCGCCATGAAAGGCGTCTTCGGGGACCTCTCGCAAAGTCTCCCTGGGCTTTATTAAAGCTTCATAAAGCCCGGGGATGGTGAAAATGGGCCAATGGGCCAACTGGAAGTTACACTTGTGTACATCACCCTCAGCTTTCTTTTTGCTGTCAGAGTTCTTCAGGAACTTCTTTGGTTTTGGACTGTTGCAGCCAGGCCTCCCACACCTAAGCCCATTTCTTACGCACCCAGCCAGGCTTTTCTGAAGGCCTCTGTTATCACCTACAAGGCCTTCAGGAAAGCTTTTCCAGCTGCAGAAGAAATGAGCTGAGGTGTGAGAGGCCTGGCTGCAACTATCTGAAGGTAAGTAGTAGGGCAGCTCCACTTCTGTTTCATCTCCGAACTTCCAGCTAGCCCATTGGACCATTTTTTGCCATGCCCAGGCTTCAGGAGGCTTTACTGAAGCTCGGGGAGAACAAAAACGGTCAAAAAGGCAGCAGAAAATCAGCTGGCCAGGGTGCGTATGCCCGCTGGATCTCACATAGGGCAACCCAACGGGCCTACCAGAAGTCTGGAGGCTTCAGTGAGACCTGTGCGCATGCCTGGGGGTGGGGGGCATGTGCGGAGGGGAGGGTAAAATGAGGATCCAAATTTTGGGGGGCAATATGCTGACTCTGTAAACCGCTTAGAGTAGGCTGTAAAAGCACTATGTAGCGTTACATGAATCTAACTGATATTGCTATAGGTTTCACTGTGGCAACACGACAATTATATAGCTCTTCATTTCAAAGAATGATGACATTTTAGACTTAAATAAGCAAGACTGGTACTAAAACATAATGAGTTTTTCAAGAAGAAGAAGAAGAAGAAATTGCTGATATTTCTTTAAAAGGGATATAAATCATATGAGAATTCTTGCTATTAGAAAATCTTGAATAATTAAAGAAAGTTTTAAAAGGATTAATACAACTGTAATATATTCTCACTCCCTGACCGCGAAAAGAAGTGACCAGAAAATCCTCGGTGCAGGCCATGTTCCTTCTTCTAATTAAATAAATGTATGAAATGCACTCATAAATTTTTTAGAGATTGTACATGCCATTCATATAATAACACAATCTTCTGATCCTGTGTTTCAAGGCAGGGTAGTGAAAAAATACGTTAGAACTATGAAAATACACTATACAGTTTATCTCTATTTTGGAAGAAACATTAGTTTTTTTTAGTTATCTGCACGATCTACCTATACTTAAATGAAAACCAATGATTATCGTTTTTATTGAGCAAATATTTTCTTTTAAAATTTTAGCTTTATTTCCTATCATATAATTTTAAGTTTCTTGGAGCAAATGAAATATATTTCTTCAAGAAATACAAAAGCTTTCATAAGCTTTTTTTAAAAAAAATTAACTTTAAAGATATTGAAGATTGAACTGAAGTTTTCCGAGCTTGGACCGTTAAGAATATTCTTATGACAGATACTGTCCATTTGTACGGATTGATTTTTAGGTATCATATAAACTTCTATCTTGAGAATTCATTCTGCAGTAGGAGGAAATCTTTTACAGAACAAATTCATCACGTAGCTCAATTTTTTTTAACATGCAGATATGTTATTGACAAAATGTTTTAAGCTGACTTAAAGCTATGTTAAGCAGTAGAAACATCAAAAAAAGGCAAATGTAATTGACCAGAAATAGGATAAGAAGATCAAAGCAACAGTGATCTCTCTGTGCTCTGTCCCCAGTCTTGGTTTCAAAGGAGAAAAGGGCAGTTTGTATGATTCAATTCTTTTTATTAAATGTATTACAGCTAGGTTGAAACATCAGGTATAAGAATTCAGGGAGACTCTTTTCTTTATTAGGTAAGAATATATCAGCAGCAGATGTCAATACAATATTTTTTATGCCTTTCGATAACATCCTATATAACAATAACAAGTCTGCGGAGAGGGGCGGCATACAAATTTGATTAATAAATGATTAATAAATAAATAAATATTAAATTAATAAATAAAATCCTCCACAAAGCTGAATTTTTCTTCAGTATTTCAATAACAGATTCATATGGAGATTCTTATCTGAGATAAAGCTCATGCTTCTTGTTATGAATTACCTGATTAGTTGACCATCCTCCTAGTGATCTTGAAACAAATGGAATACTGATCAAATTCTTTTTTAAAATTTTTAATTTTCAATTTACATATCAATACCCATTTTAATCAGACTGTATCATATGTTATGTTACATGTATTTCTATATATCTTTATTTCTCTGTTCTATCCAACTATACCACTTATTCAATATCTCATAAAATTCTGTTTCCTCCTTGCCTTTCATTTCTAGCGTGAGCTTATACATCTCTGCACATTCCACATTCCTGTTCAAATTCTTATAGACTTTCCATTTTATAGTATAAAAAGCATCAGGAAGATTGTTGTGCATTTTTGGTGGCAACTAGATTTCCCATCATTGAAAAAAGGACCTACTTTCTCCCTCATTGGATCCCTAGGGCAATGAGCACAGGAGTTTTCACAATAAAGATAATAACTTTATTGCCAAAGAAAAGTACAAAATGCAAAACACCCGCCCTGATTATGCATAAAAGGGATCCCGGATCAGGTTTGCTGATTCCGAGACATCTTGGTTATACAAAGAACCTTAATTTTACAGTATTTACTGAAATCAATACCTCCTCCTTCCACTTTCCCTATTTGGAGTTGTTTTTCACAAAAGATATTACTTCATTTTGATATTTCACCATCCCTTTCTGGGGGTTTTCCACATAATCAATCATTAACATGACCCTCTTAATTATTTTGTTTATCTGGCTCTTTTTCTAGTTTATAGAAACATAGAAACATAGAAGACTGACGGCAGAAAAAGACCCCATGGTCCATCTAGTCTGCCCTTTTACTATTTCCTGTATTTTATCTTACAATGGATATATGTTTATCCCAGGCATGTTTAAATTCGGTTACTGTGGATTTACCAACCACGTCTGCTGGAAGTTTGTTCCAAGGATCTACTACTCTTTCAGTAAAATAATACTTTCTCATGTTGCCTTTGATCTTTCCCCCAACTAACTTCAGATTGTGTCCCCTTGTTCTTGTGTTCACTTTCCTGTTAAAAACACTTCCCTCCTGAACCCTATTTAACCCTTTAACATATTTAAATGTTTTGATCATGTCCCCCCTTTTCCTTCTGTCTTCCAGACTATACAGATTGAGTTCATTAAGTCTTTCCTGATACGTTTTATACTTCAGACCTTCCACCATTCTTGTAGCCCGTCTTTGGACCCGTTCAATTTTGTCAATATCTTTTTGTAGGTGAGGTCTCCAGAACTGAACACAGTACTCCAAATGTGGTCTCACCAGCGCTCTATATAAGGGGATCACAATCTCCCTCTTCCTGCTTGTTATACCTCTAGCTATGCAGCCAAGCATCCTACTTGCCTTTCCTACCGCCCGACCACACTGCTCACCCATTTTGAGACTGTCAGAAATCACTACCCCTAAATCCTTCTCTTCTGAAGTTTTTGCTAACACAGAATTGCCAATGCAATACTCAGATTTAGGATTCCTTTTCCCCAAGTGCATTATTTTACATTTGGAAACATTAAACTGCAGTTTCCATTGCTTTGACCATTTATCTAGTAACGCTAAATCATTTACCATATTACAGACCCCTCCAGGAATATCAACCCTATTGCACACTTTAGAGTCATCGGCAAATAGGCAAACCTTCCCTACCAAACCTTCCCCTATAAATGAATTTTCGTTCGTTGAGTTCATTTTTGCAAATGACTCTACAGAATTATGGAGCCATTGAACCATTTCTATATTTAAACTCGGGGGCATTTCTAGAAATTTCAATGATTTCTTCAGCGGGGAATTTTGATGCAATAATATTGTGAACCTGATCTACATCAGCTTCATTCATGACTTCAAGCCCAAAGAGAATATCGTTATTATGTTTTTGTTTTCATTCAAGGGTGTCTTTATATTCATTATTGGTGCGGTGTAAATGCTAATGGTCTTTGAACCTAAGAAGAACTTGTTTCACCATTCATATCTATTTCATAAAGTGGCTAATGTCTAAAAAGGCATCAATAAGTTTTGTATGTTTTATCTCAAATGCCAAATCCATACACAAGTACCAAATTGTTGCAGAATCTTCATTCTCAGACTACATTTTTTTTCTTAGGGGGCTTATTAATGCCAAGTTTCTTTCTCTCTCAATAAAATGTTTACAATTCCCAAGATTTAATTTGGGAATCTAGGCTGAAGGCAACTGAAGCATAGCAAGAAAGCTAGGCTTTGTTTTCTCACTTCCTCTTATTATGGCCAGGGAGGAAAGCATAAATACTTAAAAACTCTGCTGTTCCATTCTCCACTGTGGAAAAACTCTGTGAAGAGGACAAAAGAATGGCTAAGAAATCCAGGCAGGGAGACTCTGGTTAACATTATATAACTGAGCTGAATTGACTGCATTATCCAAACTAATAGCTGAACTGATCCCCTTCATTTTGTTGTTGTGTTAATTCTGTGTTCCTTCATTCTGTCTTCTTTTGTTGCTGTTCCCAGGGTGCTGGTTGCACTGCACTAGTGGTAGCTGTGGTAGCAAGGAAACTAGAACTTACCAAAGCTGAAAAACATGTACATAATTTCATGATGGATACCCAGCTAACTAAAAGAGTAAGTTATATTATAAAGTATTTTTGGATATTTTTATAACAACATCTTGTTTAATTCTGTTATCTGATCAGGATACTTGTAACAACTGGATTTGGAAGGATGAATATTCAGTTTCTAAGTTCGTATCAATTTTAAGTACAGGACCCAATTTATGTGAATAAAAACTTCTGCACAAAGAGAAAACATTCTGTTCCTGTATTTTCCCATCTTCTTCCTCCCCTTCCACCTCCCCCTCCCCTTTCCCTCCTCCCCACAACTTTCTGGTGAAAATTACTACTGAATGCATCTTACAGTTTAAAAGAAAGTTTAAAAAGAGCACATATTAGAAAATATCAATCACGAAATCATAAATGATGGTGTGCATAAGGAAAGGGCTGGAAGACATTCCTAACGCCTTGTTCCATTCTGGTGATGTGAACCACTACAATCTGTTCTGTTTCTTTGTTCCAGTTTGGTAGATTTGAAGAAAGTTGTTGTGGTTGGAAATCTTGGGACATAATCCAAATATAAGCCTAAGGTGTATATGTGTGTGTGCGCGCGCATGTGTGCGTGCACTCCAGTTAAAAAATAATTTAAATTGTAGTACATGTATTGAATCTATTTATACGTAGTGAGTGCATAGTATTATGTCTGTAATGTGCTTTCTGTTTGCAGATAATATTAATTATACTTTTAAATGAAAGTGTTTGGAAACCACAGTTACTATTTTACTCTTCAGCATTCCAACTTTTAATTATAATCAGCTGTCTAGAAATTTATTTGTTTGTTTGTTTTCTATATCGGATTCATTCGTGACTTCAAGCCCAAATAGAATAGTGTTATTATGTTTTTGTTTCCATTCAACGGTGTCTTTATATTCATTATTGGTGTAGTGTATTACATGAACATTATTGGTGTAATATACTACATTATTGGTATTGTTCGTTTGATTGATTGATTAATTTATATGCCGCCCAACTCCCTAAGGACTCTGGGTGGCTTACAACAATAAGAACAATATATAAAAAAGAATTTAAAATAGTTTTAAACCCATTAAAACCATATATAACTCTCATGACCGGATTTAGATAATACCTCATTTAATCAATGGCCCCAAGCCTGCCAGAAGGCCAGTAGGATGGGGGCAGTATGGATCTCTGAGGGTAGCTGGTTCCAGAGAGCTAGAGCCACCATAGAGAAGGGTCTCCCCAATGGCCGCAACAGTCAACATTATTTAGCTGATGGGACCTATTGGTCAACTCTGTTGGTCCTTACCAGTCACTGGAATCTATGTGGCAGGAGACAGTCCTGAAGCTAGTCTGGTCCTAAGGCATGTAGGGCTTTATAGATGATGACCAGCACCTTGAATTGCGTCCAGAGACTGATTGGAAGCCAGTGCAGCCGGTGGAGAGTTCGTATGATGTGGGTGTACCTAGGTGCACCCACAATAGCTTGCGTGGCTGCATTCTGGACCAGTTGTAGTTTCCGAACACTTTTCAGGGGTAGATCCACATAGAGCACGTTGCAATAGTAGTTAATTTATAAAAATATTTGTGGTTAATTTATAAAAAATATATAAAGCATGTTCCAAACACCTTTTTTTTTCTCATGGAGAGAAAACACTCCATGGCAACACAAAATAAAGAAGAAATCCCTCCATATTTATTTATTTATTTATTTATTTTATTTTTTATTTATTGGATTTGTATGCCGCCCCTCTCCTCAGACTCGGGGCGGCTAACAACAATGATAAAAAACAACATGTAACAATCCAATTTAATAAAACAACTAAAAACCCTTATTATAAAAACCAAACATACACATAAACATACCATAGATAACTTGTAATGGCCTAGGGGAAGGAATATCCTAACTCCCCCATGCCTGGCGACAAAGGTGGGTCTTGAGTAATTTGTGAAAGACAAGGAGGGTGGGGGCCGTTCTAATCTCTGGGGGGAGTTGATTCCAGAGGGCCGGTGCCGCCACAGAGAAGGCTCTTCCCCTGGGGCCCGCCAAACGACATTGTTTGGTCAACGGGACTCGGAGAAGGCCAACTCTGTGGGACCTTATCGGCCGCTGGGATTCGTGCGGTAGAAGGCGGTTCTGGATGTATTCTGGCCCAATGCCATGTAGGGCTTTAAAGGTCATGACCAACACTTTGAATTGTGACCGGAAACCGATCGGCAGCCAGTGCAGGCCGCGGAGTGTTGCAGAAACATAGGCAAATCTAGGAAGCCCCACGATGGCTCTCGCGGCCGCATTCTGCACGATCTGAAGTTTCCGAACACTTTTCAAAGGTAGCCCCATGTAGAGAGCGTTGCAGTAATCGAACCTCGAGGTGATGAGGGCATGAGTGACTGTGAGCAATGACTTCCTGTCCAAATAGGGCCGCAACTGGTGCACCAGGCGAACATGGAGAATATGGCAGGAGCCCAACATGTGCATCATACAGGGGAGTCTGCAGAGTATGGGGTTTTTATAAAAAAAAGACCACAATGGTGGAATTAAAGCGCCACTCAAATTTGTATTAATGTGTATGTGGCACACATAAAAAAGAAGCAGAGTTTTAATCATATTTCATCATGGCTGCCATCTTGAGTTTTCTTATCCTTATATCTTCGTTTGTATCAAACAAGGTAATTGCAACAGGTGTTTGTTCCTTCAAGAACAGACTAATGGAAGGCATAAAATAAGAATAGTTCTTATTATCCCATGAGCCATTTAATTTTTTTTCCTCGCAAGCATTTTCTCCTATAAATGTTGATGATACAAGATATGTTCAAGAGAAAATCTTGGAACAGACATAATTTGAATTCAGACATCCTGATGTGTGTTTTACTTTGTTTTTGTTAAATAGGTGAAAAATGCAGCTGCCAATGTACTCAGGGAAACATGGTTAATTTATAAAAACACCAAGCTGGTAAAAAAGATAGACCATGCAAAAGTAAGGAAACATCAGCGCAAATTCTTGCAAGCTATTCACCAGTAAGTACTCTTTTATTTGTCTGGTTTGCCTCTTGCGAGGCTGTTGTGATAATTCCATAGGTTTGGCTTCCAGAAAATTGCCTCAGATTTGACATTCTGTTTATTCCATTTAATATTCCATAATGTTCCATATATGGTACTGCATCAAATACTGAGCATATATGCATATTTAATGGAGCTTTCTTCTATTTTCCTCCTGTTTCACTTCTTGATGTGCCCCAAATCTGCTCCAGAGGATCCTGTCCTTTGAAACAGATTTTGGGCAGGCTGGATAGAATAGAGAAGAGAATGGGGTGGGATGATAGGATGGATGATATGTTGGCAGATTCCTTTTTCCAACAGAATGGCATGACTAAATAGTACTGTTTATCTCAGGAAGGAAGTTATTTTTTTCTGAATATGCATTTCTGCTGAAAGGGAACAAAAGCAAAAATAATTATGTCCCAAAATTCTGCAGATGGATATGTATTCATATAAACAGCCAAATCTAGACAATTATGCCTATAGCTCTAAAACCAAATATATCAAAGGCACATCATGAATATTTGTGGTGGTGGTGGGTAATGGGAACATGAATGGAAATAAAAATATTGCATGCGGCCATATTTATCTCCTTTACCCGGAACGTTTCAACGTTGAATTATTTTGACTGTTTAAAAGCAAATGCATTTCATATATTGTGACTGTTTAGTGTATAAACTGTGCTAGTACATTAGATGACAGATAAGAATATCTGGAAGATCATCTTATCATTTAATGGGAGGTGTTAAAATTGAATAAATAACATTGGTATTAATCTTTAGGTTAATATGATAAAATCAAAATATTTTAATTACAGACATTAAAGGTTCTAACAATATGCCAATTGAATTTTATGAGTTAAAGCTGTGATGATTGGTATGATAAACTTATTTAAAAAGCAATATTGCTAAAAATGAGATTTATATTTGATAAAAAAGGAAAAAGAAACTTGATGGTTCCACTTTAACATAGAAAATGTAAGAACAAACCATGATTTTGAGGTGGAAACTTTGGGAAATGTAGGGTCTTTGCAAATAAATAAAAGCAATACATGTTCCACATTATATTTCTATCTTATGTACATAGTCCTTTCCTGTTTTCTCAGAAAAGGGAGGCACTAATAGGTGTCCACACTAATACCAAAATCTTGGTAAGCAGAATGTGTTGTCCTGTCATGTTTCTGTATGACAGTTACACAAAAAAATTGTGCCTCCATGTTGTGCATCCATTTTCAATTGCGCATCCATATCTGGACTCTGGAACCTAATGTTTGCTGAAACAAGACATTATACAACTGTGACTCATTTCAATAGATCATATTAATATTGTTAATAAATTGGGCATCATTAAAAGTTATTGAGCAAAAGTTTCCAGTCTCTTCATCATGGCTGTGAAGACCATGAAACTCACTGTAATGACTAAAGCTAATTTACGGTTTAGCATAAGTTGAAATAATTCCAATAAACAGTAAACATTTGTTTTCTTCTTTTTTTCCTTTCACTGCATCTAGAGTAAAAAAGGGAAATGGGACAGCTTTACAATGAACATTTTGATCATGGCTCTCATTATGGCAGGCGTGAATTTAGTCACATATATTATATGCCAGAGTAAAGGAGAGATAGATTTTGTAAACGTCTTTTTTCCCCCTTGTGCTATTAATTTGACTATATTAAATAGCTGTAATAGTATTTCCATTTCAGCCTCACTAGAATAGAAGAGAGTGAATTAGGTCAATCATTATTTAATATGTTCAAGCAAAATTCAATATATACAAATATTTATATGGTTTAGCAACATGAGGTTCAGTAATGTTGTACTGTATATAGAAAAGGGCATAATAAAATAAAATGAAATGTGACTTCAGAAACATGTTTACATGAAATTTTCATTGCTTTATTTTTTTACTTGAAAAAATATAATATAGAAAAGATTAGAATTTGTTGCATTTTCTTCAGATATTTGGAAGGCAAGAACTGGATATGAGAATTGCAAAATTTAATATATCTGAGATCAGATCCCATTTCATAGTAGTATTATATAGTTGTGCATGCTTGGAATTAAGTTGGATATATTTACAAATGAATGTAATTTATAGACAGAACTAGCAGATGATCAGTCTGTGTATCATTACATTTAATGCTAGTAGAATTCACAGCAATAATTTGCTCCCTAAATAGAACAGGATGACAATTAATTGCAACATGTTTTTTTCTTATTTTACTAGAATGTAATTTTTAAAATTTTCTTTTTTAAACTTACCATATACTTCCTGCTAGTAATAGTTCATATTTTAAAAAAAATGTTTGAGCCTCCTTCCCAAAATAAAACTATACAGTGGTACCTCGGTTCTCGACCACAATTCGTTCTGGAAGTGTGGTCGAGAACCGATTTGGTTGAGAACCGAAACAATTTAAGATAAATTCCCCTCTTCAGTTGTCTCTCCCTCTAGCTTGCCTGCTTCTGTCCCCGTCTCTCTCTCTCTCTCTCTCTCTGTAGCTTGCTGGCTTCCGTCTTCAGTTCTCTTGCTCGCCCACTTCTGTCCCCGGCTCACTCTCTTTCTCTGTAGATTGCCGGCTTCCGGCTTCAGCTCTCTCGCTCACCCGCTTCTGTCCCCATCTCTCTCTCTCTCTCTGTAGCTTGCCGGCTTCCGGCTTCAGCTCTCTCGCTCGCCCACTTCTGTCCCCATCTCTCTCTCTCTCTCTCTCTGTAGCTTGCCGGGTTCTGTCTTCAGCTCCCTCAAGTGTTCGAGTTCCAAATATTTGTTCGGATTTAAGGGCAAAATTTTTTTAATTTCCTGGTCGAATACTGATTTGTTCGAACTGAGAAACGTTCGAAAACCGAGGTACCACTGTATTCTAAAAGCTTTGCTCCATTTATTTCAAAATTGCTGCATAAGGGTGTGCTTCTTCTGCTATTGAGTAGGAAATAACTTAGAACCATTTTTATAATCTTCCTTTCTTATGCAGAGTTCTGCATCTCTTGGCCTTTCAATGATGCCTGTGTGGCATCACTAAATCCTACCACATGTAGGAAATAATCTGCTTCTTCCTCTGAAGTTATTCCCTGCATTTTCATACTATTAAGAACCGTGCTGGCGCAGTGGTCAGAGTGCAGTACCGCAGGCTACTTCTGCTGATTACCGGCTGCCAGCAGTTTGGCAGATCGAATCTAATCAGGCTCAAGGTTGACTCAGCCTTCCATCCTTCCGAGGTGGGTAAAATGAGAACCCAGATTGTTGGGGACAATATGCTAACTCTGTAAACTGCTTAGAGAGGGCTGTGAAGCACTGTGAAGCAGTATATAAGTCTAATGCTATTGCTGCTATTGGTAGTATCGGTCCTCTCTTTTAGACTTTGATGCAATTTTTTTTTTTTAAATTGATGTTGATATATCCCAAACAGACAACCTTCCCACAATCAGTCAGCAAATGTTGGGGAGTGGATAGCAATCATTGGTCTGCATCTGCTTTAGGAAAAAAAACACTTTTGCATCTCTTATGCCTTTTGTCTTTCATTTGAAAGCCATACCCCTGACTTTCACATTATGGTGACAAACTGCAGAAAGTGAGACATTACCAATGGCAGGTGACCTGGATTGTATATATACTCCACTGGGAAGAGCTTTCAATTCCTTTCCATATGCCCCTCTCCCATAATATCCAACCAATTCTTCCATCATTCTTTCCTACCAGGAAAATTCTGGTCAAGAAAACAAAGACTGAATGGCTCTGGAGTCTTCTTTTGGTGGTAGCAAACGAAGCACCCTTTTGTTAGGAATAGGAGGGAAGATCAAACTTCCATCACACAGATGTACTAAGCATATTGCTATTTTATGGTGATCCATTTTCCCATTGATAAAAATCATGCTGGGAAGGGAAGTTAAGTGTTTATATCACCCTTGTATTACTTCATATACTGCTCAAAAAAAAAATAAAGGGAATACTTAAATAACAACATAATATAACTCCAAGTAAATCAAACTTCTGTGAAATCAAACTGTCCACTTGGGAAGCAACACTGACTGACAATCAATTTCATTTTGTTGTCAGCACATTCAACTTTGTACAGAATAAAGTATGCAATGAGAATATTTCATTCATTCAGATCTAGGATGTGTTATTTGAGTGTTCTTTTTTTTTTTTGAGCAGTGTATACGTACAGCAAGGAATGTGAATAGATATCAATTAATACAGTTGTGGTAAATGGGAGTTTATAGGTGTAATAATACAACAAAGTTACCCTACTTCTCAGTTGTGCACAGATTTCATTAGACACGGGCCTGCTGGCAGCAAAGGAAATACGTGAGAAGTGTAAGCTATATAGATTCGATTGCGTTCACTTGAAGACCATCCCTTGTACTGATTTGTTTTAGAAAATGTTACATTTCCTTTTCTTTGTTTTGTCTTTTATTTCAACAATGAAAATAGAGCTCGGAAGTAAGTTGTGTGAGCTGCTCCTTTAAAATTTGCAGAATTTACCTCTGTCTGCATGCAACAAATGGATACTTTATTTGTGAATTTCTATAGTCTGGTTGCTACTGTGGAACTGCAATCCAAAGTCATGAATTTTTTCTGTGATAAGTGAAGTTCAGAAGGGTGAATTAGAGTATCAATATTTCATAATTTACAGAGAAAGATCCGACTAGTTTCATTTTTAATCTGACTGTTGCAGCTAAGAAAATAATAGCGTAAAAAGGTTTTCCTCCCACAAGTTATGTAAGACTAAGAACATCCATCTCCTGAAAGATAGAAATACTCTCTTAGTAACATATATTTGTAAAGAAAAAAAAATCAGAACAGATTTTATCCTTTTACATACTTGTTCCATATGTCATATGAGGAAGGAAAGGAGTAGCAATTCTAAATTCATAACTGGCCTTTTTGTTTTAAAAAATAACTGGCAATCTAGTTTTAATACACTTCTGAGTGGTTATACAGACCAATCAACATGCCTAAAGATATATTCAAGTTGTGTTTATTTAACTGGCATTCTTTATTCATTTCCTTTTTTGGTTTATGTTTACAACCACACAGGACCTTGTTAGATGTTTGCTCATAGTTTCTTCCCTTTCCTGACATTATGAGTTTTGACCTTTTATCCTGACAGTAATGATGAGTCTGTGCATCTATAGCCATATTTTCATCCTCATTTCAAGCAGGCCTTTTAAAAGGAATTAGGAATCTTCTGAATTCTGGGCATGTGAATTAACCAGATTTCATTCTGAAGAAATAAAAGATGAACAAAAAGTCCATAGATATCTATTGGGAAAGGCTATATTTTTAAAGGTATATACCATTTTTAAGGTTTATACCATGCTTAAGGTAAATTGATTTAAATATGTAAATAAAAGCATTCTAAATTGCCTAAAGAAGACAATTGCATTGGGGTTGACCGAAATGGCTTTGAAAAAAAAGAACAGAGTAAAAGCTCTATCCACATGAGGTTACTGGTATTTCTTTAATGAGATATAGATTTTCAGATACAAAAACTTAGAGCACAGAACAGTGACAAATGAGAACTATGTTATGGACTGAATTACTTCCTCATGCAGTTATCAGCAGTGGGCTATGTACAATCCAGTGGATTGTAGGTTTTTGCAGAGATTTCTTTATTGCCAATGCAACCCAGTGGTGATAGATGGCCACCTAGAAAATAATCCTCCAAGCAATTCTTTGTGGACATTGATTTCCAACGTAAAGAATGTCCTTACCTGTAGAATTTCCATATTGGCTTTGGTAGAGATAACAGTTCCTGGTGCACAAAAGAAACTACATATAAAGCTGATTCTTTTTTCAAATTAAAGAATGCTTGCATATCAAAACTCTGAATGTACTTTGGTGTGAATAAGGAAAAAAATTTTGTGTGGGGGCAATTGCAGTAAAAACAATGTGGGTAGAGAACGAAACTACAAAATAGTTATTTCTGTCTCTCCCCCCCCCCCCCCTTTGGAATCATGAAGACAGAAGAGCTGCAAGTCTTTGTCAAGCTCAAATCAGCCTCTTTGGGGCATAAAATTTGAGCACAAACTTTCATAATACAATGCAGCATAATATACCCTGTTTTTCCTTTCTTACCACGTTCAGTTAATTAGCATGAATGGAATGACTTAGGCACCAAGGGAAGGATATACCCAGGAGTCTCTTTTATGGTATACCCATCTGATCTGCCTAATGTTCCAGCTCAATCACTGACAGATAAACAGGCTAACTAAACCAATAAAAAAAAAATATCCATGCAGATTTTTTCTAAAGTACTTAGGTCAGCTACAGCAACAAGGACAATAATAACATATTAACATAATATGTTATTAATGATATAATAATGACTAACGTATTAATCATTTAGCTGCTGGTCAGATAAAAACTTTTGCATATTGAGAAGGAACTCACTTATCACTGTGTTTTCATCAGGTTCAAACACCTCCTAACCAAATCCATTTCAGACTGAAGAGGGCTTTTACCTGTATCTAATCATGTAGGCATAAGGAAGAAGTATAATTACCTAAGGTAACAATGAGATTACTCATTGCTTCCTATGGCTACTTGCTAGGATACAGGAGCTTTAAGGAATGTTTTGGCTTTCTTTCATATACTATGGATAAATCCTTACTTCCCTCTTTGAATTCAGCGTTAACCATGGCAATTAGTAGTTTCGGGGACATCACATTTTCTTGCTCTCTCTTTCTTTCTTTTTTGCGGTGTTAGGGAAGCATGCTCTTCATTGTACCCAGACACATAACCAGTTATGACTGTACACAAAGTATTCAAGACATTGTCCATGCAGTTATTTGTTTAGATGCATGCCATATACAGGTTTTTATGAGCTTTCAAGCAAGAGATATCTGACTTGAATTTCTGTCTTTTAGATTGAGAAGTGTTAAAATGGAACAGAGGAAACTGAACGATCAGGCAAACACTTTGGTGGACTTGGCAAAGGTTGGTACGGTGTCATAAATGAACAGTATGTTTTCATACTTTTGTCAATCCACTTTAACTAATTTCTGAGCTTTGAGATTCAGCATAAATGGATTCAATATATAATTCAAAAACTTGAGAAACAGAGTGATGTAGTGATTAAGGAATTTATTATTTATTTATTTTATTTATTCATTTGTCCAATACACAAATACATAGGAAGAGAATAGACATGAAGTAATATATATAAAGATGAAAGTAAAAATAGAGGAGAAGATATAAGAAAGTAAGAAAATATATATGATTTATGAGATAAAGGAAAGACAATTGGACAGGGGACAAAAGGCACACTAGTGCACTTATGTACGCCCCTTACTGGCCTCTTAGGAACCTGGAGAGGTCAATCGTGGATAGTCTAAGGGAGAAATGTTGGGGTTAGGGGTTGACACTATTGAGTCCGGTAATGAGTTCCACGCTTCGACAACTCGATTGTTAAAGTCATATTTTTTATAGTCAAGTTTGGAGCGGTTAGTATTAAGTTTGAATCTGTTGCGTGCTCTTGTGTTGTTGCGGTTGAAGCTGAAGTAGTCATTGACCGGTAGGACGTTGCAGCATATGATCTTGTGGGCAATACTTAAATCGTGTTT
Source organism: Erythrolamprus reginae (assembly GCF_031021105.1). Lineage (NCBI taxonomy): Eukaryota > Metazoa > Chordata > Lepidosauria > Squamata > Dipsadidae > Erythrolamprus > Erythrolamprus reginae. The sequence goes on along the minus strand of NC_091951.1, from coordinate 295,696,336 downwards.
TAGGTACCGTAGTTCTAAGCTTTGAACTAATTGAACTGGCACTGGGAAGACCCTGCTGCTAGTTCACTATCAGCTAGGAAATTTTACTGGTTGAATTTGGGCCAGTCACTCTCTCTCAACCCAATATAGTTCATAAGGTTGTGGTGTGAAAAACTGAGAAGGGAGATAGTGTGTATGGAGCACCACTGCATCTCCAGAATGAGGCAAACTTAATATATAAATAAGTGAATCTAGAATTAAATCTACATAGGTTTTGGTCCCCCTTCAATTTTCATGTGCATGTATAACTTTGAACTAGTCTTAATTTTTGGTGACTGCCTGGATAGCCACCAAGAAATTATAAACATTCCTAAGAAATTCATAATGGACACTAAGAGCTATACCAATGTACCCAAAACAATTTCTATACACCACTTGACTGAAAATCTACTTGAAATTGCTGCACATAATTAGCATTCTATGAGTATGTCTGAAGTTCTCATATAAAGTACTATCTTTGAAAATAGTATGTTTGAAGTAGATAGTATTCCAGCTCTTTATGTTAAACAGAAGGTTTCTTTAATAGTAGATTTATCATTACTTTTTTCTGACACAAAAAAATAGAGCCATCCTCCAGAGAAGCCTTAATTATCCCTCCTAAGCATTGAGGCTGACTTTGTTATCAATTTAAGCAGCCATGTGACTAGGGTTATAGCAGTAGGTAACCCTTATTTTTTTCAAACCCTCTGTCAGTATCCTTCGAATCCTCAAAATGAATATAACTTAAAAATACAAGGAGCTGTCAATTTATATCATAATCCTCTCTCCAAACTCTGAAGTTTAGGTCAAGTAGAATTCAAATTACTTTATATTGCAAGCTGCAGATAACAAGTACCATGCTACTCTGTTTCCTTATTCCCAACCTCCTGAAGAGAGGCAGGTTCCTGTTATTTTTTCTTACTCATGCGCATTGCAACATTTCATCCACTTGCACAATTTTACTTCCACATATGTGCAGAGAACCAAAAAATCACCAAAAATTGGGGTGGGGTGGGGGGTGGAGGCACGCACAGATTGGCAAAGACAGCATGGAAATCATTGTGTAAAAATTGCATCATTGGCAGGCCACTACCGGAACGATGCACTAGATCACAGTGGTAGGAACCTATCTCTGCTCCTGAAGAAAGAGGAATCACACAGCAACTCTGGCCTATTCTATGCATTTTTTCACTGCCTTTCACTAACAGGGAATACTGTTCCAGAAAAGGCTGTTTATTTTGAAATATCAACCTTACCTTTCATTCTAGTTCATTGCCCTCAACTCCCTATTAAAACAGCAACATAACTAAAATTAAGGCTATCATACTGCTTGACTCAGTAGAAGGTAAGATGTATATCAAACCAAATCGACTGATATGGTTTTGTAAAAGAGAGGTGGCTTCTTTGAAGCAATAATACCTGCTCCTGGAGTATTCTGTATTCTTAAGAGGGAAGGTAAATCTCCAGGTCCCTTAAGGCAGTATTTCCCAACCTTGGCAACTTGAAGATATTTGGACTTAAACTCCCAGAATTCCCCAGCCAGTGAATGCTGGCTGAGGAATTCTGGGAGTTGAAGTCCAGATATCTCCAAGTTGCCAAGGCTGGGAAACACTGCCTTAAGGAAACCATTTAGATCCAACAAGTTCCTGTGATATGTTTTGACTAGCTCACTATTCCATGAAAGATTATATCAGCAGTCATCTCAAAGCTGACCAGACTATAATCTGGCCATGGCAGGTGAGTTATCCAAAGCCCCTCTCCTCTGTGATCACTAAATCCATCAAATTTAGGGTGAATCCTGCTGTTAGTGTAGGATTAGTCTGTATATAAAGGTTTCATGGGGAATATGAACATAATATGTATAACTTTAATGGTTGGGTAAGGTAGAGGGAGGCAGATACTGAGGGGAGGTAAGCTATTAGGACACTATGTTGTTGGGTTTGTATGGTGGTGGTGATGAAAGAAAAAGGGGAGGGGGTCTTGTTCTGTTTTGTTCTGTTTTAAGCCAAAAGTTCCAAATGATAGAAAAGTATCTTATCATATAGTTACATTAAGTTGTTATTTTGATTTGTATAAGTGCCAGAACTTCTTCAATCAATACCATATTTTGGATTAGACTCTTAAGTACCACATTGCCTGTAACACTTACCTATCTGATTATTATCTCTTTTCAATCAAAGTAGAGCATGATTTCTGGCTTTGCTCTAGGTTGGAGGAACTCTGCAATAAAACAGGTGGTAAACTTTGTAAACCCCTTAGTTGGCTCATGGTGAGAAACAGTATTAGAGTATATCACATAGCCAAGAGGTGGAATGGGGAATATGGCACAGTGTTTAAGGAATCATTTTATGCTATATAGAAAACCAGAAAAAATACTACTGCCTAATGTGTACTGAGACCTTTGGGAAAATAATATTTTTCTTCTGGTAATATTGGAGAAAAATGAATTAAATTAAATTAAAATTAAATGAAATCTATTACATAGGCAGAGAATATTTACAGCTTCTGGGATAAATAGACACACATGATTCACATTTGTGTATACTGGAACCTTGGGTTGCAAATACTTCTGAGCCAACCAAAAACCCACTATTTTCCCTGCCACGGCGATTTCCCCTTCCACGCCATTTGTGTATGTGTGTGTGTGTGCAATCAGGCTTGCTTCCGATCACTCCCAAATTGGATGCTGACCCAAATCCTAGAATGGATTACAGTCATGACCTGAGGTTCCACTGTACCTTTATTCTTCGGAGAGATTTTTCAAGTTTGGCATGTGGAAATGCTCTGGCAAAAATTAATAGCCTCAATTCAATGCAGTACGTAGCCTAAAAAAATAAGTTTGCAAAATAGGTTGGTTCCACTTGTGAATCTCTTTGTGTGCATTCTCCTTGTCTGTGAGTGAAACTTGAACGTTGGAAAATTCTGCTGAAAAATCTTGTGTGCCTAATTTTATTTCACCTTTTCTTTCTCACTTTAGACTCAAAACATCATGTATGATATGATTTCGGACTTGAATGAGCGAAGTGAAGACTTTGAGAAGAGGATTGTTACTCTGGAAACAAAACTGGAAACTTTAATTGGTAGCATTCAAGCTCTCCCTGGACTGATTAGCCAGACAATTAGCCAGCAGCAAAGGGAATTTCTTGAAGCTCAGATACAAAATTATGATAAGCATGTAACCTACAGCGCAGAACGATCAAGGTCCTTGTCCAGAAGACGAAGGTCTTCCTCTACAGCACCACCCACTTCATCAGAGAGTAGCTAGAAGAGAATAAGTTAACCACAAGATAAAGACTTTTTTGCCATCATATGGTCAATATTTTAGCTTTTATTGTAAAGCCTTATGGTTCTAATCAGTGTTATCTGGGTTCTGATGTCAGAATTCTGGAAACCTGAACACAAGTTTTAGGCCAAAATGAGTGAAAACTCTCTTTCTCTCTCTCTCTCTCTCTTCTTTTCAGATGCACAGTGAATGCACCTCTTATTGCTATATAGATTGTTCCTCCTGTAATTTCACTGACTTTTTATTCATGCACTTCCAACAAACTTTATTACTACTACAGTATATAATATAATAAAAGGGTTACTTTCTGCACATAGTTGCTTGGTCACTTCGACTTTAACATTGCCAGCTTTGTTTTTGTTTTTTTAATGGACATGTAGAAAAAATTGCATTCATTATGAGAAGGCTGAACTCATTTTACGTTTCTTTTCAAACAAGTTCTTATTTGACATTCTATGCAGGAAAAGATCGTAGTAATGATGCATTAATTTACATTTAAAATCAATTTAAAAGATTGAATGGCCTTTATTTAAAATTTTGCTTTTGTTTTTGCGTTACATGCCAGCTTGTGGAGAAAAAAAGCAAACAAGTTGTTTTTGTTTATGAAAGTTCATTGATGAGAGCCGCTGCACCCATATTTCCTCCAGTATATTGGCAGCATGCTGTATGTTCTTATACCTTATTTATACAACTAATTGTTTACTAAAAAATTAGAAAAGGGCTGGCTCCAAACCATTTTAAACATTTTTAAATATGTTTATATGTGGTGTACGAGACTATCGAATATTTATTTTCTTGTTAAGAGAAATTTTCCATTGATAAAAAATGTTGTGGCATCTCAATCTATTTGGTCTCTCTCGGCTAGTTTGGTACCCATTACACTTTGTTTCATGTGGATAAATAAGCTGGATGTCTTCTAGATATGCCTGATCTTGATGCACTGAAAAACATGACCATGTTACTAAATTTGTGTAGACAGTTCCATCGCCATTAGCCTTTAATATATACCATATATGTGCATTTCAAACCGGTTCTGAAATTGGACATAAAAGAGGCAAATTTGAAAAGCCCTCTTTTTCTTTAGCTCTGCTGTTACAGAGTGTAGTGGGACAAAAACTATATTTCTGTATTGTTCTAAAATGAATTATAATACCTGCCAATACAGTACACTTATAGAAAGACCTAGTAGAACTGGAAAGTCTGTTACAGCAAAGACATTTATCCAACTTTTGATCATTGAGTTTTCTTTTCCAGCAATCACTTGTGATTTGGTGAAGTAAGAATTTCTTGTTGAAAGTATAAAGAGAGGATATTGGGAGGGGAAAATCACCATTTTCAATAACAACATTTTAAAAAGTCTATATTGACTTGTGATACATCTATTTTGAGATGATAAACAAATATTTCTTGTTTCTTTATATTTTTGTAATAGATTTTCTTTTCTTCTTTTTCTCTTTCTAAGAAATACTATAGTTCTCTATAACCTATACTTTTCACATAAAAATCCATCCTTAGTCTAGAGATACAATATTTTTTCTGAGTTTTGCAGCTGCAATAGTGAAAAGTAAAGACTTAGAACTAACCTTCTAAGTAACTGAAATAGTTGACCGTTTTCTCATTTCATTTGCTAATCATGGGAACTCTTCACATTTTTTAAAAAAAGATACATTCTACATATGTTTGCATGGAGATACTCACGTGCTTAGATGTACCTTTGACCACAAGTCTAACTATTATAATAAAATGATCCAATTTCAAAAGTAGTTTATTAATACACAGATGAACCAATTACTATTCAAGAATCACTAATAAAAAAATCCTTCTTGAATATGAACTACGAGATTTATAATGAAAGTTTGGTCTTATCCCAAACCTGTCCAATTGGCTTCATTTATTTACCTTAAGCAGGTTTTTTTCCCTGGATATTCCTTTAGAACAAAGTTTAGCTGAAATCAAGGGAACAATGAATCATAAGACTTTATGCTACATAAGCTAGAAACCATGACGTTTTTAGGTGGCAATAACATCTAAACCAAGAAAGAAAAAAACGAACTACAGCCTCCCAACTATAATACATAAAATCCTTGCATGATATAATGTCTGAATAAAGTCCTTTAGTACTATATATTGGATATTGTCATATTCTGCCACATAAGGTTTAGTGAATGAATTTGGCTTAGTTTTCAGAAATAATGAACATGTATACCCAAATCTGATTGGACAATCTTGGACCTATTCCGGATATCTAAGGTGAAACCAGGAAATAATAAAACATTTTTCATGTTTCTTCTAAGGATTTCTTATTTACTGACTTTTTGATAATTCTTTATTTCTACAGCCAAAAAATGTTATTTTAATGAATTCAAAAATCATTTTACATTTTTTATGTTATTCTTAATTGATTCTGTCTAGAGCATACATAACATTTTTGCTTTATTCCTCTAAATAAATTTAACTGGTTCCCAAACAAATTTCTGTTATTAATTCCTTCATAACAATATGACATTTTTGTTTGCAGAACAGTTGGTCCAGTCACTATTTTTAGTCTTCTCTTTATGAAGTAAGTAAAAAAATATGTCTGTGTTAATTTTGTTCTCAACAGTTAAGTCTCAGATGTCAAAATATTATCATCTTATATGTTTTACTTTATGCCAGCTATCGAACCCTAGGGGTTTGGTGAGTCGGTCTCAGGGGTTCGGCGGAGCCTCCACCACGGAGGTCAAGACACACCCAAATCATTATGTAAATTTGTGATGACACACCCCAAAGGGTTCAGTGAATGTGCATATGAAACTGGTGGGTTCGGTACCTCAAACAAGGCTAAGAACCACTGCTTTATACTAACCATGTTAAAAACCATAATTTACAAAGCAGTAAATTTCCAGATGTCCTGCCCAGAAATACTTTTCTTTCATTTGAATAAGTTCTTTCACAAGGAAAAGTGTATATTTTGGCTTTAAATTATTGTATTTCCCCCATTAGTGATATCCTTTTGGTTATCACTACAGAATAGGTTAAAATGAAAATTATTTCATTTGCTTTCATGAAAATGTTGAGATTCAACTTTTCAAATAAATGTAATAAAACTAGACCATTTAAAATAATCCTGTTTAAGCTTAATATTTCCATTTGAAACGCTATGATGTGATTTTTATATATTTTATGTTTATATTCGTTTTAAAAATATTTTGAAGTAAGCCTCATATGATTCAGTAAAAAAGCAGATGTAATCATTTTTTTCCATTAATAGATTTTTATGCTAATTTGCATTTGGGTTTATTCATAATTTGTAATATACATTAGAGATGCATTGTTTAATTTAAACAGTATTATTTGCTTGTTTGCTTCCCCAAATGAATTAAATTCAGAGATATTTAGGATGATGGACAAGGAATTCGGACTCGTTCACATTTGGATCGAATACTAATTCCTTGTCAATCATCAAAATATCTCTGATGAAAAGGTCATTCAATTAGCATGGGAACATAAAGCCAGCCTCTTTTCACCATTGCAGTTCAGCCCTAATAGGATTTAAATTTTGTTTGTATATTTTGCATTAATGCACAAATTTTCAGTTTATGTAAATTGATTTACAAGAATAATTTCCAACAGAACTATATTTTCATGTTATTAAAACATCTTTTCAATCATACAACAATCCATGTGTTGTAATGGTTCCATTCACAAAGCCAGTTCCAATTATACTGGGTTTAGGGCTATACTATAGTACTTTGCAGCAACATGAGAAAATATTATTTTACTGAAAGAGTACTGGATCCTTGGAATAAACTTCCAGCAGACGTGGTTGGTAAATCCACAGTAACTGAATTTAAACATGCCTGGGATAAACATATATCCATCCTAAGATAAAATACTAGACTAGATGGATCATGATGTCTTTTTCTGCTGTCAGTCTTCTATGTTTCTATGTTTCTAAGAGGGGGAGAAGGATGACAGAATCCCAGAGATATCAGAATGACTGAAACAGAACTATTGTACAATTTCTTATTATAAGCTTTTTTCTGTTTTCGTTAAATCAATGGGAATGCCTTTAAATGACAAACCCCAGAAGCGGGCAATACTTTGATTTTATTGAATGATTCAAAAGCCATTTTAGATTAATATTTCCACCCTAACAGTTAATATTAGAAATTTTTAACATATACCACATTGTGATTTTGCACCATACCAGTTTAGACAAGCTTTTAATAGAAAATAATGTAAAAGCAAAGATAAAAGTGTACAAGAGCTGCAAAGTAAGATCTTGTAGCAGGAGGGTAAGCTAAGGTGAGAACAAATGCATCCATGATTGTTCTATATCATACTTCGTTTTTCAGGCTGAAACAAATAAACGTTGTTGGTAAACTGTTCTAGTCTATTCACTTGTAACTAAACTTAATATCCTTGAGTGGGTTGGGCTAATCCCATAAATATCACATGTTTCTAATAGAAACTCTATACAGTATATGCAAATGGAATAAATCAAGAAACGCCTTAGAATAAAATTAAGAATGACTAACTCATTGTTCTCAGATTTGCTTGAGCTCAATTCCAATGATCACTGCAACTGCATTATTTTTAATTAGATTTATAGACCCCCCTTCTCGAATTATTTAGGGATATTTACTTAAATATTGGGAAGAGTATTCCATCATAAATTCCAGGGGTTAACATCAATGTAGCTTATAAATAAAAAAGTTGCTCTATTCTCTTTGGAGAAGTAGGAGAGAGTTACTTAGGTGTTAATTTATATATAAAATATTTTGTTCTAGGGAGTCAAGGAGTCAAGTTGATACCTAGATTTTGATTGCATTTTGACTCCTGTTAACGGTTTTTCTAAATTATTTCTGGCCTTGTGATTGTTTTTAATTACATAAAGAATTGAAGTGAAACAAATAATATGTATGTGGAAACAGTGAATAATGCCTTTCTCAAAATCATTTTGAAATTCCACAAAAATTCTAATTTTCTAATCAAGGTTGACTCAGCCTTCCATCCTTCCGAGGTGGGTAAAATGAGGACCCGGATTGTGGGGGCAATATGCTGGCTATATGAGAAAGTGCTATTGCTAACATGTTGTAAGCCGCCCTGAGTCTAAGGAGAAGGGCGGCATAAAAATAAATAAATAAATAAATAAATAAATAAATAAATAAATAAATAAATAAATAAATAAATAAATAAATAAATAAATAAATAAATAAATAAATAAATAAATAAATAAATTTGTAGTCACTAGTCACAGAACAGTGAGCTGCACAATATTTTTTTTTGCAAAACATAAACTTTACATTCTTAAAAATAATAGAGGACCCCAATTTAATTTTTATTTTTTGATACTTACTGTATTATAGCTTAAAACAGAAATTTTAAATATTTATTTGACTTTATGAAAATGGTCATGATAACAATTTGAGAACCACTGTGCTAACATGAATTCTGATATTATCTTTAATTGCATCTTTGCACTAAATATACAATTCTTTTTTTAAAAAAATGGAAATAGCTGCTAGGAACAGGGCTAATGAGAGTTTCAATCGCAATAGAAATAACAGCTACAAAGTACTGATTTCTTTAAAAAGGCAACTGAGGTAAAATAATTAAATCTCACCATCAAAATGATCTATTTGATATCATATGTCTGGTACATGATCCTTGAAAAAGATGAAATTATTTAAAAGCCTTCAAGGGCTATGTTGCCCTTGATTCCTAGTACCTGTAGAAAATTTACATCTGAATAGTTTCTATTTCCTTTTCTTAACCCTTGTATTTTAAAAGGGAAACGTTTTTCTGTAAGATTTAGATCTTCAGCGTTTTTACTTTAAAAAATGGTTGGGGAAAAGCTGTACAGTATTTCCCACACTTCAATAGTTATTTAGTGTCCTTATGTAGTAAACAGCAGACACGGCTTTATAATAAAATAAGAATGGAAAGGATGCCCAGCAAATATTTTTGGGATATTTAACTGTTTAAATTACTATTTAAATTAATCCTATTATGCAATTAGTATTAATCCTATTATGCCTTTAATATGTGATGCTAACACCAGCTCTATTGTTTTTACAGATCACAAAATTGACTCAACAAATTCTCAAGGCAGGCTATATTTATAAAAGTGAGTAAACTACTTTAGATATTGCTGCCCCTTTTCTAAAAAACCCATTTGGGGTTTTAGGTTTTATAAGGTCAAATTAGAGAAAACTCACTGGGAACATTTTCACATCTCATAAAACTATATTCCAAGTTTTCTTTGGCAGACATCTTAAAAATTAGGAATCAAAGAAGTAGTTTTTGCCTAGTCCAAAGTGTCTGCTTTAATTAGTGTCTGATTAGCAGATTAGTGTCTGATTAGCAGATTATGAGTACCCAGAATATTCAGGAAGATAATGGCACCGGACCAGGGTATTTACGAGACCACCTTCTGCCGCACGAATCCCAGCGACCGGTCAGGTCCCACAGAGTGGGCCTTCTCCGGGTCCCGTCAACAAAACAATGTCGCTTGGCGGGGCCCAGGGGAAAAGCCTTCTCTGTGGCGGCCCCGACCCTCTGGAATCAACTCCCCCCAGAGATTAGAATTGCCCCCACCCTCCTTGCCTTTTGTAAGCTCCTTAAAACCCACCTCTGTCGTCAGGCATGGGGGAATTGAGACATTCTTTCCCCCTAGGTCTTTATAATTTATGCATGGCATGTTTGTTTGTATGGATGTTTAGTTTTATAATAAGGGTTTTTTAGTTGTTTTTAGTATTGGATTTGCATGATGTTTTTTATTACTGTTGTTAGCCGCCCCGAGTCTACGGAGAGGAGCGGCATACAAATCCAATAAATAAAATAAATAATAATAAAATAAATAATGTTTCACATAACCTATTACTTTATCTTGTTAAGCAGAAAGACCTGCATATGAATGTTTTCCATATCAAGAATGCACCTATCCCTGAGTGTTGATTCTTTTCAAATGGTAAAGAAGTAGAAATTGTTGGTAGTATATTGTATTTCTCAAAGGCTGAGAAGAGGGAAATATTTCTCTTCCCTCTCTGCTTAAATATTAGGATACCAACTCTAGTTATCAAAAGTAATGTTAAGAGCTGTATGCTATAAATAAGAAACAATTGTGGGAACTAAGCAGATTGAGAACAATTGGTATTTCTGTATTTCAATTTCTAATTCATGAAACTCCCAGAGTTCTGGTCTTTTAAATGTCACAGGAAGGAAGAACAACAATATTAATATATGGAAATTGAATGGTTCTAATCCAACAGATGAAGGCAGATTAAGCAAGAAAATTATCTTTGCCTAACACAATCCAAATATTCTCTTTTGTAAAACATTTTTAAATACTCCTGGGACATTCCTCCTTGAATTTTCACCTGTAACTTCAAATTAATTCCAGTTGAGCAAGTTATGAGGACAAAGTATTTCATACAGATAAGCGAATGGAACTTTCTAAGAGCCAGAGATCCCAGTTTCCTGATCATCAATAATTTTCTACCTTTTTTGCATGAAGTTCTGTAATATATTCAGAAAACCATGTATCAGATATGTTTGATAATTATATGTTCACCTTTTACAGTACTTGGAATATATTATGATTTTATTAAACAATTCATGTTGATGATTAATAGAGTTCCTTTTACATGTGCTGATTGACACTATGAAGTTTTGGATTATGAGAACTCAAAAACGCCATGTCAATTGAACATTAAAAATTACATACCAACTGTGTCTAATAGCTAGTGAATATTCAACCAAGTCATTTGATATAGGAACCCAAGCAATAACATTTTTACACTATTGGCTATGCTCAGAACCCAGTTTGTAGAACTGATATCCAAATGTAGAAGGTACTCCATTAATTGTAAACATGAATTGTTTAAATTAAAAAACAAAATCTGGAAATTTAGTGTTATTTCTCCTTACTGGCAACTTTTCATTCTTACAGTGCATTAAGTGCATTCTTTAAAACAAAAGAGTGTTTACTATTTAGCACCATAAAGACAGCAAATGAGACCTATATCAGTACTAGTGAATATTACTACTAGGTTATCTTGACACTATTTTTTCTCGAGACTTCCAAATGATTCACAAATGCATAAAATTATAGTTATGTGGGTCATCAAATGTATTCATAGAAAGATGCATTTATTATTTTTCTATCAATTATACCATGCTGAAGAACATGCATCTGAATAACAACAAGAAAAAAGGAAACATTTATTTGTAATTCTTCCTTTCAATATTTACTCCACAACTAATGTAGTACTGTATAATAAAATCTGTGTCTGTTTCAATTGTGCTTCTTTTCTTATAGTTAACAGGTAACTTTCCTCAGTATAAGGCCTTCGGTGGAAGTGATTAACATATTCCAGGATTTTTTGTTATTTCCCATTTGTACAAGAGTATTCATTCTGCTCAAGGAGAATGAGAAGCCCTTAATAGTCCAGTTCTACTTATTTGCAGCCAGGCACCATAAATGATAAAGACCAGCGTAAGCAATCAATGGGATAATAATTTGTGAGAGAAAGAATCTTGTGTAATGTGAATTATATCTTTGAACATCAAAGTGAGTCACATAAGAATGTTCTTTCTATATGCAAGTTACCCTATGGCAGAAATGTTTTCCCTCAAAGAAAGTGGCAAAGTTGTAAGCTTGGTATTTGCTGTTTGCTAAATCTTATTTTTCCACTGAACATTTTTTAAAATTAAACTACAGGAGTTCTATATACCGTAGTTGAATGTTATTTATTTATTTATTTATTTATTTATTTATTTATTTATTTATTTATTAGATTTTTATGCCGCCCCTCTCCATAGACTAGGGGCGGCTCACAACAGCAATAACAAATCTAATAATTTAAAAACATTTTTAAAACCCCATTTTTAATCAGACATATATACAAACATACCATAAATAAATTGTATAGGCCCGGGGGAGATATCTCAATTCCCCCATGCCTGGCGGCAAAGGTGGGTTTTAATGAGTTTACGGAAGGCAAGGAGGGTGGGGGCAGTTCTAATCTCTGGGGGGAGCTGATTCCAGAAAGTCGGGGCCGCCACAGTGAAGGCTCTTCCCCTGGGACCCGCCAAATGACATTGTTTGTTATATAGTTGAGATCCCACCTTTGGAAAAAAGGACATGTATCTTTGAATCCTAGGATTATGTAGATGTACACTTTAATGTTATGGAAATAATGATGATCTGATCACATTTATTTATTATTTATTTATTAGACTTATATGCCGCCCCTTTCCGTGGACTCAACATCTTGATCTACCCGTTGTATGGAACCTTAAAGGAGTAATATCTAATTTATAGGCCTAACTGTGGTCTGTAATTGTAATGATTGTGAAGAGTTGCTGTTAAAGGGGAAAATTAACTGGTTCTGAACATGAACTATGTACTTATATTCTGGTAGCACGCTATCAACATTTTGTTGATTGCCTCCTAAAATTCTATGTTGCTCACATTCCTGAGACAAATACTATTAAAAATCACAGAAACATTTTTATTGCATCTAATTGAAACATTTTTGCATAACTGATATTTTCTTGAATATGTTAAATTGTAGATGGAAGATGCTTGATATTATTTTCTGCAGCCTGCAGGATAACAAAAGCCATATGCATCTGATAGGGAAAATGTCACGGTGCTTACTGAAATGTTGCATGCTTTTGATAGAAGATGATAGAGGAATTGCTCATGAATATAAATATATATTAAGAGAATTTGTTTCTACAGTTAACAAAAAGAAGCCATTGTTCAGTTACTTTACAAAGGGGAATTAATTAATATGCTGTCCAATCAACATGCATACAGCTTGCATTATTTTACATCTTCTCTAATCTAAGAGCTATAGAAGAGAATAAAACAAGATACATGTCCCTGGTTACATATACAGATTGACAACAGATTGATATCTCCATCCAAATAGAGTCTGCGGAGAGGGGCGACATACAAATCTAAATAAATAAATAAATAAATAAATAAATAAATAAATAAATAAATAAATAAATAAATAAACAAACAAACAAACAAACAAACAAACAAACAAACAAACAAACAAACAAACAAACAAACAAACAAACAAACAATAAACAAACAAACAAACAAACAAACAAAAAGTAAAAAACTTCCGAAATCTTTTTATACTATGATAGATGGATTGAATGTACATGGTGCTTGGAGGAACACATTTTCAAAGAAGAAACAATATAGTTTTATTCCAATAGACATATGTCCTGGTCAAAATAGATATGATGTGGACGTCAATAGATTTACTAGCAAATATACAAAATATAAACATTGAAATAAATGTATGGGCAGATTATAAACTGATTATAATGGGCAAAGGAAAAAATGAGTTGGACATCAAGATATACTGAAATAAAAGAATTTCAGCTATTTATAATAAAAGAAATCATTACAGTAAAAGGAGTGGGAAACCCCAAATCCCAGCTGCTTGGGGATCTGGAACCGGACCAGAACCAGGCCAGGACTGCCTGGAGTGGCAGTGAAGAAGAGAGGCACTGGTTGGTGGTCTGATGGGATTTGCAAACACCCCCCCACCGCCCAGGGAGTCAGCACCAGCCTCTCGAGCAGCAGCTGTGAAAGATGATTAGTTGGGAGGGCTACAATTGGAAAGATTGAAATAGATCATGGATTCCCTGGATGACAAGATCTAAGCATTTGTGCTGGAGAGTTGTTAAGAAGTCTTGAAGCTGGATGAGTGTTTGGTTGATTTAATGATAAAAAGAAGAAATTTAAAAGGAGACAAAGATTCCAAAATGGAGTGAGTGGCTATCTAGCAATTGGAAATACCATAGAGAGAGCTAAAGGAACGAGTTTAAAAGCCGAAGAAATTTGAGGATGTCATTATAATTGGACTTGGTGGAAGTTAAAGAAACTGAAACTGAATAAATTTGAAGAAAATATCTAAGATGTACCAAGTGGATTTAAAGTGGTTTGGAAACTTTTGTAAAAACCAAATGTGGATGGAAAAGATATTACAACAGCATATAGAGCTGAGACCAGAGATTTTACTGTTAGGTATGCTATCAGAGAAATACAGTAAAGAAAACACATATTTAATGATACATATAATTACAGCAGAAAGAATTGTATTTACACAAAATTGGAATGTGTCAAAAGCTTCTTCTGAAAGGGAGGTAATTAAGAAGATATTGGACTGTGTGGAGATGAATAGATTAACAATGATAATCAAAGATAAGGAGGATACAGAATATTATGGTATTTTGGGGAAATGTTATAATTGGATGGGAAATGAATATGGGTAGAAATTAATCAACACAAATTGAAATAGGAAGAAAGAGATAAGTTTAAGATTCAAGACCTAAGTAACAAAAATTATTTGTTTTGTGGACAGAATATTTTATTAGCACAAAAATATACTTGGATGTATAGAAGTATTAACATAAAAGAGAATTAAAGTTATTAATATTATGAATCATGGAAATTTAGTGGGATGAATTGTTGGATATTATCCATAAGATATATAAGAATGGATATACACTGGGGGGAAGTAAGAGGGAAGAAGAGGGGATAGAGGAGAGGAGAGAAGAAAGGAGGTTAGAAGGTTAGAAGGAGGAGGAAGGAAGGAGAGAGGTGAGGAGATGTTGAGAAAGAAGAGGAGAAAATTAGAGGATGAGGAAAGGAAAGAGAGCAGGGTGTGATATGATATATAACTGCGAAGGCGAATCCATGGCATGGGTGCCAGAGGTGGCACATGGAGCCATATCTGCTGGCACGCAAGCCATTGCCCTAGCTCAACTCCAATGTGCATGTGTGTGTCAGCCAGCTGATTTTTCGCTCGCAAAGAGGCTGTGGGAAGGTGTTTTTTGGCTTCCAGAGAGCCTCTGGAGGGATGGGGCAGGTCGTTTTTACCCTCCCCAGCTTCAGGGAAGCATTTGGAGCCTGGGGAAAGTGAAACACAAGCCTACTGGGCCCACCAGAAATTGGGAAACAGGCTGTTTCCAGCCTTCAGAGGGCCTCTGGGGGAGGGGGAGCTGTTTTTGCCTTTCTCAGGCATTGAATTAGGGTGTGGACACTCACACATGCCCGATAGCGGGTGTGCACGGCCTTTTGGTACCTGAAAAAAAAAGGTTCGCCATCACTGATATATAATATGATATGATACAGGGGAAATAGAACAGCAAATTGATGATGATATATGTAAGATTATTTGTTTATTTGATAATGTATAAATGTATATTAATACCCATTATGGTATATGTATTGATGTATATATGAGGAGGGGGGAAAATTCAAACCCCCCAAAAAGTTCATTAATCAGTTGGTTTCTCAAAGCACTTATAAAAACAAGTGTATATACAAGTGAATTGTATATCTTCCATATATTGAATGAAATGTTTCTTAAGTGTTAACTGTGGGATAATTTGTGGAAAGATTGATTCCAAAAAGAAAGCAATTCTCTAAGCGAAGATGAATACAAATAAGGTATTTGATTTTGCTTTATATTTATAGTTGCTTTTATTATCCTACAGAGGTACTGTAAAATACTTTGCTGATGTTCTAGTTCTTAAATATTTTCTCTGTCTCATGTTTCTGGTTTGCAGTATTGTTTTGCCCAAGCAGTGTTTCCAGAGCAATGTGGATTTTATTCTTAGGGCAGATATTTTCAAAGGTCCCCACAAACATAATTAAAACATAATTGTATGCTTAGTTCACGTTTGGCATTTAGAGCTTGTTAACAAGTCTGTGAAATAATGCAAGCTGTTTGCTTAATATTATCTTTGAGCTTTGGATCAGTATAGAACAGTTTCCTCCACCCCCCCTAGTTTGTTTATTGTGTTACTTTTATTTCTCATTTTTATATAACTTTTTGATCCACTGTTTTCAAAGTGGCTAATAACAGGAAACCTGGTAGGCGCCTTTGCATATTGTATTATATAAAAATTGGGCTTATGGTCATCTGCAAAAATCTGGATTCATTCCAGGAAATAAAAAATAGTTTCAGGGATAAAATCATTAGCAAGCATCATAATAGCATTATCATTTTTTGGTTTAATCGCTACTAAAGTATAACAAGTAGCCTGCAAAGTGATTAGTTTTGAACTGCAGAACATCCTAATCCAGGGATAGGCAAAGTTGGATGTTCTATAACTTGTGGACTTCAGCTTCCAGAATTCCTAAACCAATCATGCTAGCTCAGGAATTCTGAAAGTTGAAGACCACATGTCATAGAAAAGCCAACTTTGCTTGCCCCTGTCCTAATCCAATGATATACATCCTCTTCCATTGTACCCTCCAAGTCATTGCACATGTCCTAGGTGTGTGTATAACCTAGCTCAGCTCCAATATGCATGCGAGTTCTGGCCAGCTGATGTTTGGCTCACACAGAGGCTCTGGAAGGGCGTTTTTGGCTTCCAGAGAGCTTTCGGGGGGGATGGGGGAGCGTTTTTATCCTTCCCCAGCTCAAGGGAAGCCTTTAGAGCCTGGGGAGGGCGAAACACAAGCCTACTGGGTCCAACAGAAGTTTGGAAACAGGCTGTTTACAGCCTCCATAGGGCCTCTGGGGTGCGGGAGAAGCTGCGTTTGCCCTTCCCAGGCATTGAGTTATGGGTGTGGGCACTCATGAGTCATGAATGTGCAATAGTGCACATGCATGCTCTTTCAGCAACCGAGGGAAAAAAGGTTCGCCATCACTGGTCTAAAGGAAAGAAAAAGAGCAATGAGATAAGGATAAAGAGAGGGATCAAAGCCCACTGAGAGTATCTTTATAAAAATGCCAAGCTTGGAATTGGAGAATATATTTCAGGAAACATTATTTGGTAAATGTGTCAGAGTCATTCAAGGTGGGTGAGGGTTTTGCCATCTTGACATAAGCACCACTTCAGGGATGGGTTCAAACTTGCCTGGCTGCTGGTTCGCTTACTCCCATGCCATGTGGACAAGCCATGTGGGTGCAAAATATGCGCACACAGACGCAATGCCAAAAAAATTAAAAAGTTTCTGCCCCAAAATAGCCAAAACCAAGTTGACAATGCATGTGCAGTGCCAGAAACTCAGCTTTTGCGCATACACAGAAGAAAAACCCTCGGAAACAATGTAAAAAAACTTTTTTTAAAAAAAATCCCCCTGAAAGCTGGTGGTGTCCATGGACTGGCACTGACAGAACTTGTTCTGTGATGTAATTGTGACATCATCAGCCACTTGCACCCAGTTTGGGTGAACCAATCCAACCTCTGCACCACCTGCTTTCTCTGTGAACCATGACATCACGTACAAAAACATCAGAGCTTGTGTCATGATGAAGTGAGACTGTTTTAATCATTTAATGAAAGGGTTTGTTCTAAAAGATGTCTCTGTAACTTATTCATCATTGTAAAAAATCACACTGATAGTGCCTATTTTTAAATAATGAGATGAACCAAGTACATTGCTGAATATTAAAAATGCCACCCAGAAGCGAGCCATTTTTCTTCAATGACAGAGTAGTGCTATTATGTGATGGGATAGAAATCGCTATCATGTATTGTTTATTTTGCAAATCACCATGTATATTGTGTATTCTTTTTTGTATGTCCAGTGTAACATCATTTTCATATCAGTCTCAGTCTTGTCAGGTAGAACCTGTTTCTCTTCTATAACATTTTTTAGGCACTGCTTATCTACCGGTATTGAGGCATACACTATTAAAATGAACATCTGGGTCCATTCAAAAAATATCCTTCAAGATTTATTTATTTTATTTGTCAAGTACGTATTGGTAGTATACAAACATATAACACTATTTATATACATGATATTGATGCTAATAAGAGTAAAACACTAGGTCAGGGACTGTAGGCACCCATCCGGAAGTCCAGTAACTAAATCTTGCAACTTAGTCATCATTCCCTTCAATTAGCTACCTGTAATTAGATTTTAACAGAGGATTGCTGTTCAGGACATACTAGTGGATTTGAATCTCATTGATTAGTTTTTCTTTATATGACCAAAACCAATGGTGGGAGGGTGGGTGAATAAAACCATTCTTTTTAAGTAACTAGGTAATATGATATACATTAGCCTTAACAAATTTGTTTTCATTAAGATGCATTGAGACTAATACTTAGAAACATAGAAACATAGAAGTCTGACGGCAGAAAAAGACCTCATGGTCCATCTAGTCTGCCCTTATACTATTTCCTGTATTTTATCTTACAATGGATATATGTTTATCCCAGGCATGTTTAAATTCAGTTACTGTGGATTTACCAACCACGTCTGCTGGAAGTTTGTTCCAAGGATCTACTATTCTTTTAGTAAAATAATATTTTCTCATGATCTTTCCCCCAACTAACTTCTAAAATTTCATGATTGGGAAAGGCTGTTTTTAGCTTTAGAGTAACATTGCAGTAGAATCCATTTCCCCATTCTCTTCTTGAACCTGCTTTCTAATCATAAATAAAAATATGCCCCAGCATGTTTGATTTGTCTGTTTTCTTGCTTTCTATAAAAATAAGTTGCACTAGACCTAATATTGCCCCAAAGGCTTGTGAACAGCTTGTATTGTTTATCTTCAGACACCTGCCTACACAATCTATTTCTCCAGAACCATGCTACATTTGTGTCCTTGAAATTCCTCCATAGTTGCTAGCAATTCAGCATTTGAATAGATCTATGCTATGCTTTGTTCAGGAGATAGATTTTGTATTTCGTTCTTAAATAATTTTAAATAATGTTTTCTTGAGCATACATTTCCCAATACACATTCCCCCTTTATATATGTTCTCACATGACAAAAAAAGACATTACAAATTCAGGAAAATGTGAATTTTGAGTAATTTTCAGGCATTGAGGGAGAGAGAGAGAGAGAAGATAGATGATAGACAGACAGACAGACAGACAGACAGACAGATTATTAGAGTTGGAAAGGACGTTGTAGGTCATCTAGTTCAACCCACCCCACCCCCCGCTCAAGATGGAGTCCCTACTATTTCAGACACATGGCCGTTCAATCTCCTCTTGAAAGTCTCAAGTGTGGCAGTTTTAAAAACACAAGAGTGGATTCAGTCACTTTAGGCAGTATAATTAATTTGTACCTTAACCCTAGCAGCAAGGGCAATACCTTAAATTACTTAGAAGATCATTATTATACTAACTTATTTTTCACAAAACAAAGAGAAAAAGGCTTTGGGGATACTATAAATAATGAATTGGCTGATCAAAAGAACTTGATGCTGATCTTCTTTTTTCCAGCATTGGTTTGACTCTGAATAACTTATCACCGCCTTAAATTGCAATTGTCTTGTTTAGTAAGTTAGCAAAGGGTCTTTCTCAATGAAGGGCTACCAAATTTTTTACTACCATGTAAAAAATGCAGGACGCTCTACATTTTCTTTCAACATCTTTCAGTGCAAATTGGGTGCTCTGGGATGGAGCTCCATTTTCGCTACCCACTCCCCTCCATCCGGGCAGTAGCCCACCCCTGGTCTTTCTGAAGATTGCAAAGTATTATAAGAAAAAGAATATTTTAGGCATTCATGGTTTAACAGCAAAAATTCAGAGTTAATGCTATTTTAAAATAATTGATTAGTGATATCAAGAAGAACAATCTTTTTGAGTGAGGGCATATTTGAGATTGGCAGCACCTATCACAGCAATCACAAAATCTCTATCAGAGTAACACAAGTCTTCTGTACATTTTCAGAGAAAATGTGCAAATAAATATGATGTCAAGGCTGGTACTTTGGTTTGTATCTTGGCAAATCCTATTTATTTCTTTTATTAAATGGGACAAAACTGCTGGGAGGAATTAGAAAGGCCAAATTAGCTCCTCTGGAGAAGAGGCTTCTGATTATAATAATTTGACTTACAAAATTATTGGCTTAAGAGTATTAAGTGAATCTAAGATATAAAATATAAAGGGTATACTTTCCACCATTTAATACATTAAGTGAGCATTTTCTTAAGTACCACAAGTATTGTAAAGTAGAACTTAATCAGCTCAGTCTGTAATTACAGATCATTCATCTGCATTACCATCTTACTCTTGTTTAGTGTAGCTTTCTCAAATAAACAGGTCTTGGAGTAAAGACTTAATCTTGGTACAATTATTTTAAGTTCCAATGAACCACACTTTTCTATTTTCCATCTTTTCAGACTGGTATTTCACAGAACCAGAAAAAGAAGTAGTTTACAAGGATGAAATCAGCAAACTAAAATTCATTTATACCATAAATTCTAGTCCCAGAAAGACTTCAATCACAACAAACATGGCTCATGGCCAGATCTTTCCATACGTCAACGAAGCTGCCCCCCTGAACTCCATGCATAACTCAAAAGATTTCATAACCAAGGATATACCAACTTATACATTGACTTAACCAAGGATGTACCAACTTGTACCGTTGTTGACTGCATTAAAAAGAAGTTCCACAATTCACATTCCAACATAAAATCCCCCATCACCCAAAATCAACCCAACATCCAACCTTCCATCATCGAAAACCAATCCCCATCATCCAAAACTAGGTATGCACCAGAGGTGTGTTCCTATTGGTGCGGTCCAATGCGATAGTACAGTAGTGGCTTGCCAATTGTGCAATTTGCAAACTCCGGTGCTGTCTTTGCCAATCCATGTGTGGCACCATCGTTTTTCTAATTTTCATGGGTTTTCTGAGCATGCACAGAAGTAAAATAATCTCTCTGCATGTGTGGAAGTAAGATTGCATGACGGGATGTATGCGTGTGTGATTTTTTACAATTTTTTGCTTTCTGAGCATGCTCAGAAGTAAAATTGTCCCTCTGCACATATGCAGAAACAAAATTGCATGGGGGAACATGTGCACATGCTCAAAACATCATAATGTGCATGAAGCGCACCGATAGGAAGGTAAGAAAAATCTTCCCCTTGTATGCACACCTTTTACTTCCTCAATATCAACCACTACTCATCTTAAATGCAAGAAACATTTTAAACAAAATACCCGAACTCCTTTTCTTACTAAAAACTGCTAAATTCAACATTATATTTGTCTGTGAACACATCCCTCCCTAATTCCAGTATCAAAGTAAGAAACTATTATATTTCCCAGTCTGCTCGTGAAACCTACAGAAAAGTGGAGTTGCCATCTTCTATAAAAAGTCTCTAAAATTAAAAAATATACTGGTTAGACATGAACTCACTCTACCAGAAACCATCTGGTATCCTTAAATACCACACTTGTTTGTTTGTTTGTTTGTTTGTTTGTTTTATATGTCACCCACTCCAAAAAGGACTCAGGGT
The DNA here is from genome assembly GCF_031021105.1 of Erythrolamprus reginae. Classification (NCBI taxonomy): domain Eukaryota; kingdom Metazoa; phylum Chordata; class Lepidosauria; order Squamata; family Dipsadidae; genus Erythrolamprus; species Erythrolamprus reginae. Next base: position 295,674,790 of record NC_091951.1, on the reverse strand, counting down.
GACTAATGTGTCTTCTATCACTTTGTAAACAACCAACTCAACTACTCTGGAGCCTTCCCACCCCTTAAAGAACCTAATGGTAAAGATTATAATGATAAAACCATTAAAGCCAACCTCTTTAACACATTCTTCAGCTCAGTCTTTGTTAACAGCAATGGCTCATGCCCAATATTTCCTAGTCATACCACAAATAATTACAAAGATCTAACACAAATTGATTTTATATAAGATATTGTTGAAAAGGCATTACACAACCTAAACCCATCTCTATCTATTGGACCTGATGGACTATGTGCATACCTCTTTTAAAAAGCTTTCCACAGCCTTAGCTGACTCTCTAAGCATAATCTTTGATAAATCTTTCAGGACTAACTCCTTACAAAACTTATGGTCGCTTGCCACAGTTATCCCTATCTTCAAAAAAGGAGATCCCAGCAACATCAAAAATTACAGACCAACCTCTTTATCTTGTGTCACCTGTAAAATCATGTAATTAATAATAAACCAATCCATTACCCTCCACCTAGAAACTAACAACTTACTCTCTAACAAACAATTGATTTCAGTAAAATTTCATCCTGTAATCTGCAACTCCTACACTAGTGTCCTTTTGTCCTCATTTATCTGTATTTATTTTATTTATGTTTATATTTATACCAATATCTGCTATCTTGTGCATGTTTGACAAACAAATAAATAAAAATAATAAAAAATAAAAAATAGCTACATTACAAATTTTGATGAGTGATAAAACTACTGCTGTTACTAGCCATTAGCAAATGTGTTACTTTTATGAGTCTTCATACTGTTCTTTGCAAACTGTGAAAGAAGGTGGTACATTCTCTCTGACTCATTTTATGAATGGGATCTGCAATGTCATCTGCTGAAATCTATGTATATAGTCTGAATCATTTTAAGCGCAGTGCCATCACAAATCATTTGAATTTACGTGCTAAGAAATCTTGAATTGTAGGCTCAGAATAAATCACATAGATATGCATTCTGTCATTCCCACGGAGAAGGAAAGATATAGATGATGAACTAAAGTAGCAACTCTCAGGGAATTTATGGAGTATCTTATTTCAAGAGAAACTAAAGCATAACCAAATTCCTTTAAAAGCAATAGTAAGAAATACTTGCATCAGGAATTAGAAAGGGTTCAAAATGAATAAGATTCCCTAGAGAGTAAAAGCACAACTGCAGACAATTCTTAAGAAGAAGAATAAAATAGAGGATAACATAAAAAGCCAATATGGATAGACAGAAAGCTTAGTGAAAAAAAATTGAGGAAAGAAATGGAGAAAGAACTTAGTAAGACAGGAAGGATTCAGCCAGAACTATAAAACTTCTGACAGGAAACTCGATGCTTGAAATGAGCTGAGGTTAGCAAAGGATGGTTAGAGTAATAAAAAGAACGTCTTTAGATAATGGGGAAAAAAATAATATGCTATCTGGTCAATGAACTAAATAAAGCCATAATAGATAACACAGAAAAGGTGAAGCTACTCCACTACTATTTTGGTTTTTCTTTCTACAGTCTCAGTGTGTAAATTCTACAAAAAAAAATTTTTTTTTGGTTTGGATAGATTTAAATCTCTAAGAGCAGATGAATTGAATCCTTGACTATGGAAGGAACTAACAAATCTCACCCAAACTTTATGTATTATCTTTGAAAATTCATGAGGAAATTTATTTATTTTATTTATTATTTATTTATTTATTTTATTAATAGAGTTGAAAGGGACCGTTAGGTCATCGAGTCCAACCCCCTGCCTGAGCAGGAAACCCTACAGCACCCCAATTGATGTGATCATGTGCCAAGTTGTTCCTACAGTATCTTGAGAAGGAAACAAAGGGAAGATACAACTAATTACTGACCAGTCAGTCAAACTAGTCAGTGAGAAGGCTTTAGAATGGGTCATAAAAAGATCAGTCTGTAAGTACTCTGAAAATAATGTAATTATCAAAAATGTGAATGGACTTGTCAAAAATAGACCTTGCGTTACCTCATTTTTTGATCAGATTAATGTGAATATAATAGGAACATTATGTAGATGTCATATATCTCTGCTTCATGATGGAACATGAAATGCACATCCCATCATATTCTGATTAGCAAGCTACTTAAATATGGCTTTGTTGGTATGCTGATTAAGTGGATACATAACTAGCTTGACAATCTTACTCAGAATGTGTAAATCAATGGTACTCTTCAAAGCACTGAAAGGTGTCTAATGGGTTGCAACAAGAATCACTTTGGGCACTATTTCTTTCAATATTTTCATTAACGAGCTGAATAAAGAGAAGAAATGTTTATCAAATGCGTAGATGGCAAGAAAATAACTAAAGCACTAAAAGACAAGGGGAAAGAACTCAAAAGGGGGGGGATCAAAATTATTTGAGGGTTAGGGAAAGTAATCTAATGACAAACACAAGTCCAAAACATTTCCCTTAAGAAAAAAAGTCAAATGCATAAATACAGAATGATGGAACACCTAGGTGGGTAGCAATTTTGTGAAAAAGCTCTTGAAATTGTAGGTGTTTTGCAAATTGAATGTAAAAACATTTGTGTAATAATGCAGCTGAAAATAGTACATGCAATTTTGGACTATCTGTATTATAGTTTCCAGATCTTGAAAGAGTCTGCTTTGGTAAGACCCCATCTTGACCCCTTATCATCTGATCCCATACCTTAAGAATAAATCAAAGACATTTGAATAAGCAGAAGAGCAGTGAGAGTGAAGTAGAGCTATGGAGACAGGTTGAACCAGCTACGTATGGTTAGCCTTTAAGAGGATAGGACTGTATGTGAAAAAACCTGATAACTAAAAAACCCTAAGTAGCTATCTTACGCTTCTATGGTTTTTCAAGCAGAGCATGCCTCCAAAGTCTGGACTACTATTGCTGTTTCAACCTTATAAATACTGTAAAAAATTGTTTCAATATTCTATTCTCTATAGCCAAGTGAGGTACTGTAGCTATGACTAATCAGACAAGATTATATTTGCAGTTTTAGTTGGATATGGACACTGGACCATGCACACTGCAACAGAAGCAAATCATGGCTATTAAATTCACTGACCTTCAGAATCGTAGCTAAACTATTATGTCTTTGCAGATTTTCTAAAGATTGAACTTCCACAATGCCATATCCTGATGTCTGGAGACTTTGAAGGCATGGATTTGTATTGTGGGCCCACTGATTCCAGGTCTTTATCATCTTTGATGGGGTTGCACTGCCCCAGGTAGATCCTGGGAGCAATCTGTGCATCCCAGACCTGGGACTTAAAGACTTAAATAGCCACTAAGCTGTTTAAGACAATAAAACATCAATGCCGATATTTTAAATTGTGCCTAGAAAGCAATACAGGCATCAGGTAATAGTGATAAGTTGTCCTAGTGGCTGGTCCCTGCAAAAGCTACAGCTTTCAAACACTTTTCAATTATAGACGCATGTAAAACATGTTCACAACTCATTCTTGCAGTAGTTTCAGTTGGGAGAATCTTCTTATTTCTCACTCCTTTCTATCCTTTCAGGAGAAATCTAAGAGGCATTGTAGTCTATATCTCCAGTACAAAATTCACCATTGCAATAGGTCAACTTGCTTTCAATTTAGCTTTCCCTATTTTTTTTTCCTGGCACCTATCTTAAGAAAAGTGAGTATTAAAGCTGTTTTAGCCCTGAGTGCAAGGTTTTGAGGCTCAATCAAATGAAATAATAACATAAGAAAGATCCACAGTAATGAGACTGAAGCAAAGATAAAAGAAGCCTGCTGGAGGTGGGATTGAATGCACTGGTAAATGTAGAAAGATAGGTTGCTAAGCACTCGAGTAAATAAAACAGAAAATATCTAGGCTAGTCACTTATGTGGACTCTTGAAAAGAAATGTTTTCTTTATCTGCTGACAATGTTATGCATAAAACAGTGAATCAACTATCCCAAGTCAGCCAATGTTTTCAAGACAAAAATGAATGGTAGAAATGTCATAGTAAAAGAAGCTTATGAGAATTGGGGGTTTAAGAGAAATAATGGACAGTTAACTTTAAAGTTTGAAAGTTATCTTTAGAGTTGTGCTTTCACTGGTGTTTCTTTTCTGCCATCTACCGTAGATATAATCTGGATATATGTAGTCCAAATATGGTGGTCCTAATGTAGTATTTCATCATATTGTAAGAGAAGGGAAGAGAATAGGATAGAGGAAATGGAGAGAAAACCTTACTATAATAATTTCTTTGTCTTCAATTTAAACGCATATTATTCATTTTTGCTTAATCAATATGATTGCTTAATTAAAGCTATATTGGAATGGTTTCAACTAACATGAATCTGCAATGCCATTTTCAGTGCTTTCAATTCCAAGATGGAATTGTTTTTGGCCAGTACTATCAAAATAATAAGAAAACAATAGTTCTTCATGACAAGAAAATTGATTTATTTGGTAATTACAAAACATATCTTTAAAAACTCATAAACAAAATGTTCATTTGAAAGAATAAGATTTCAAATTGGGACACAAATAAATAGTACAATCATACCCCAGGACACCAATTTATAAAATGCAATTAATTTACACCATATCCAAAATGTTGATCTGAGACTTACATAGTCTCAGTGTAGCTCTGCACAGAATTTCTTCCCTCCTACCAAAAATGTCAAGTGTTTTGCCAACAAGATGAGGGAGAGAGAATTCACAGGTTTCTAAATCTAAAAGTTTGCAGCAGCTGCTTGCAGAAGCTTATTAAAATCATCATGAAACTTGAGCCAATATATTCAGCAGCTTGGGAAACAAAATCACCCAGAAGGAGCAGCTGAGAATATGGCCAATGTCAGTGGTTATACTTTAAGACTTATTAAAGAACATTCCATTCCATTCCATGCCCAGTCTGAGTCCATTCCATTCCATTCCAATCTGAGTCCTATAACAATCATTAAAGAGACTCCTAGTCCAGTTTACCTATTATCAGTGTTCCCTCTAATTTTTTGGGGGTGGGTGGGCGGAAAAGTATAGTGTCTGAGCAGCAGTCCCTTCGGGAGTAGGTGGCACAAAATAAATAAATAAACAAACAAACAAACAAACAAACAAACAAGCAAACAAATAAAAAACCCACCCTGTTTTGCCTCAGAGAATTTCAAAATAAAATACTGTACTGTGTGTCTATAACAGTGAGCTCATAATAGGGCAACTCTATCAATATCAAAATGCCACTTAAATAGTTGAGCTAGTTTCAAACTAGATTTTGATTTTCTTTCTCTCTTCTTTACTCCCATTCTTTTTCTTTCTCTTTTCCTTCCTCTCTTTTTTCTATCTGTTTCTCTCTCTTCCTCTCTTCCTCTCTCTCTCCTTCCCTCTCACTCTTTCCCTCTCGGCTTCTGGGCAGGTTTGGAAAACTCTGAGTTGATGATGATTTTTTAAAGTGAGCGATTGCTCACTGCTCAGCTTAGAGGGAACTATGCCTATTATAATGCTATTTTTTTATATTTGTCTTGTTTCAACCTCTAGTCTTTAAGCGGTCTGCCCCAGGTCATGGAAAAAGGCTTGAATGGCAACATCAACGATGAATGAGGCAGCCCTTGACATTTTGAGAACAAAGATTAGTTTACAATGCAAGTGAGTCATGTAGTATCCATTGCTTTCACTCTCTGTGGGGCACTGGGGGATCTTTCACATATAAATATCAGAGGCATATAAATAGAAAGAAAATTGCTGCCAAGTTCTTATTTGTTTTGTATGAATGGTTCCCACAAGTTTACTCTCTAGCGATAAGACAGCTTGCATCAAATTCTTTTCAGACAATGGTGTGTAAATTTAAGACTTCCTTGCCAAACGAAAAATGTAAATAAAAATGAGAATTATTGTTATGGTAGAAGTTAGTAAGGCAAAATTTTAACTTCCTACTCTTTGTAGGAAATTGTTGATCATCTTTATAGTTAGAGAACATTTGGTTGCACATGCAATCTTTTTGTGGCTTGATGTCCTATTTAACAAAACCTCTGAGTGCTGTTTCAAAATCACCATTAAGATGAGTTTGTTTAAAATGAGATGTGTTTCATCCTAAATAATTTAATTTAAATTGACTTGTACAACCACATCATTAAAATAAAATATTAAAATAAAACATTTTAGAAGAGAACTTTAACATAATTACATTTATCTTGCTTTATGCATAGCAAATGGTTTTTTTATTATTTATTCGACTTCTATGCCACCCAATCCCAAACAATAATATAAATTACAAGTATATATACAGTATATTTAAACCTGTAAAAGAAATTGCTTCTCATGCAATTATCAGTTAAGATATCCACATCCACCCCCCACAGTCCTGGCCCAGAGCCAACCACAACACCTTAATATCATTTATTTTCCCCAATCTATCCTTTTAAATAGGCACGTGTGCACAGCATGAATTTCATTTGTGAGAAGTGTTATAAGACATAGGATACTTTCACAATCTTTTTGCACCATCCTAGATTTCCACAATATCCTCAGTGAAGACTAGAGAAAATAACAAGAGTAAAACTATTTTATTTAAAGTGTTGTGCACCTGGAAACTATAGATGATTCATTTTCCCATTGGATTTATTATTATTTTTGCCTCATATCATCTTTGGTTCTGAACTTCATGGCACTTGGCTAATCTTTATTGTTTGGAACTATTTTGAAGGAATGGTAAATTGAAAGTGAGTATAGACATTCAACCTCTGCTTTATTCTCAGATCTTCTATCAGTGGTTCTCAACCTTTCTAATGCCACGAGCCCTTAATACAGTCCATGTATTTATTTATTTATTTATTTATTTATTTATTTATTTATTTATTTATTTATTTATTTATTTATTTATTTATTTATTTATTTATTTATTTATTTATTTATTTATTTATTTATTTATTTATTTATTTATTTATTTATTTATTTATTTATTTATTTATTTATTTATTTATTTATTTATTTATTTATTTATTTATTTATTTATTTATTTATTTATTTATTTATTTATTTATTTATTTATTTATTTATTTATTTATTTATTTATTTATTTATTTATTTATTTATTTATTTATTTATTTATTTATTTATTTATTTATTTATTTATTTATTTATTTATTTATTTATTTATTTATTTATTTATTTATTTATTTATTTATTTATTTATTTATTTATTTATTTATTTATTTATTTATTTATTTATTTATTTATTTATTTATTTATTTATTTATTTATTTATTTATTTATTTATTGGATTTGTATGCCGCCCCTCTCCGAGGATTCATCATGTTGTGGTGACCCCCAACCAGTGAAGAGCTACCAAAAATTTTACTACCACACTGTGGACGTGGCTTATGCAGGCCGCCCTGCATTTTCTTTCAACATCTTTCAATGCAAATTGGGTGCTCTGTGGTGGAGCTCTATTTTCACTACCCCATTGCGTCTCCCCCCACCCCCATCTAGCAGTAGCCCACCCCTGCCCCCAACCATAAGTCTAGTGCCAATTCTCCCAACAAAGCTTTACGCTGATTGGCAGGAAGGTCAGAGGGACACCCCCACTGTAAATGCCTGATTGGTTGGATTGTAAAAATATGTTCCAAGGTGCCAGAATAGAAGCATCTTTTGCCACAATTTTATACAACTCCTGTGAAATGGTTGTTCAACCCCCAAAGAAGTCCCAAGTCCCGACCCCCAGATTGAGAACCTTATATACTTATACTTAACAGTATACTGTTCTATATTATAGCCTGTCATAAACATTGCTTCAGTTGAAAGATAATATTTTGTTCAATGCATAGCAAAATAGCAGGTTATATTACTGTTCCTGCTTTGAAAGAAATCCCGAAATTGTAATTTCCCATTGACTTCAATGCTAGGAATTTTAAAAACCCATTTTTTTTGCAGTCCTGACCAGTTAGTAAAGGAAGATTATTTAATTTTTCTTGGGTTACTATATATTCGTGTAATCCAGATATTCATGGCCATTAGTAGGAGTAAATTGCATTTGGATTCTAGTATCAAACAATGGAACCCCACAAATCTCCAAATTTTGTGTCACCTCTAAAGTGAATGGAATAGCAGCTATCATGTGCCTCATGCATGATTCCTGGGCAGCTGCACAAATTAGAAGAAGAGACAAACCAATGACCAACAATAACAACAAGGACAAACTTAGTGAGAACTTCTTATCTAAAATCTCTTCCCTTCCCCTTTTTAAGTTGCCATTGAGCTCAGTAGACCACAAGTTCTCTAAACATGAAGTAGGAAACTATATGTGGAAGTTGAGTGAACAATTTAATATGGACTTTCTAACCCTGTGGCTTCTTCATATGCTGGGTATTCAATGACAATTTATTCTGAGAGTTGCACATTTTGAACACATCAGTTTAATGAGGGTTGAACTAACTGCTGCTGCTGAGCAAAATGTCCTCAAGGTAGCTATGTTCTTTATTAATCAACATAAAACAGGAAGACTTATTTCTCAGCTTTGCTGCCTTCATAGATTTTATCTGCATAGTTAGCCTCAATATGCATCTATAGCATCATCGTTATTTTAGCCATTGTTTGTCCATTGTAGGATGAAGGCCTCTTCCACATGTTTCCAACCAATATGATCCTGAGTTTTCTTTTGCCAATAGAGTCCACAATACTTGCTGATGTTGGCAATCCATAGGTCTTTTTCATTTTTCTAATTAAGTGGGATCTGTTCTATGATTACCTAGATGCACCTGCCATCAGTTCTTCTTGCTACGTGACCAGCCCATTTCCATTTCAATGCATCCATATATAACAACCTATTTAAGAAATCCACCAAAGCCAATAGACTAGTGTGTTCTGTGGCATTAATAGCATGAGCTTTTCTCTTTCTAAATTAAATTACGAAAGCCTATTTACACAATCAATTTAAGTAACAGCAAACGTGATAGACTTAACAGGTCCTGGCTCATCTCCCACACTAAGTTCAACTGTAACAATATCCATATGGTTTTATTTTTAACCCAGTGGATATATTACAGGGACAACTTTATCCATGGATACGGAGACTTGTAAATCTCAGAATGACCCTGACTATATCTATGGGATTTACAGGATTCCATAGTCGGCACACACTCTTTTAGCATAGTTCAAATTACTGTACTATATAGCCATATAGAGAGAAGTTGATACAATTCCTACAAATTTCTTATCACAAAGTTGTTTAATCAGATAAAAGTAATTTTTGAAGCAAAAGGTTATGATAATTTACCATGGGACTACAGATATATTTGGTAGGTTGTGATGGTCTTTTTAATATAATTCACACACATTTTTATTCTTAACATGTGTGGATGTGAGTCATGTAATGTTGTCAAAATAATTTCATGCTTACCTTGAGAATCAAAATACTATTTCTACACAGTAAGCAGCTTTTGTAGGCTGAAAATTAATGCTGATTTTATCAATGTTATGGAGGCTTCTCATTAGGTTCATGAAAGGTCCAGGTCTTGGAAGTGATCTTTGGATTGGATGTAGCTACTGGAAAGGTTCTGGCATCAAATCTAATGCATGAGGACTTCGGCTGGTGCTATATACATATGTAGTTTTTCTTGGATGGGATGATTGAGGTAAAATTCAAGGGATATTTCAATACCAACTAGCATTATGGGGAGGTTTTTCTCCATTAAGGACTGATGCCTCTTAAGCCTTTTGTCCAGTAAGCAATACAAAGTGATGCAAACGTGGCAGAATTTATTGTAGTGGTCATTTTTACCCAGAAACCTGGACATTTGGGGACCTGGACTATCAATCAGGGGCTCATACTAGACTTTTTTGGAATTTAATAATGATTAAGATCTTATTTTATATTATCAATATTAATATTAGCTTAATATAAATTTTTCTATTTTTATTCATATTTATATATTGTGATATATTTTATTAGTGCTTTTAGTTACTACTAATTTAATCTATTTTTAATATTATTGGGGGGATTCTTAATTAATGGATGACTGGGATGGATGTAATATTGGGCATGGGATGAATGATTGGTATGAGTGGTATGGCTGGGGTGGGTGGGGTTACGGCATGGATGAGATGAATGGTAACAGTATGAATGATAGATTTGACCCACCTGACACTCGAGAGGTGGGAGGGGAAGGGGCACCGATCTCTGGGGTGGCAGAGGGTCGGAATATTCCAGTGTTGCTGGGGAGAGGCAGATATGGCGGAGGCCACGGAGTTAGCCATTCCAGGGGAACGAGGGATCGTTGCTTAATAACGATCCCTTGTTCTGGCTCCGTGAGCCCAATCTTGGGTACTGGTGATGAGTGTAACTCTGGCCCTGGGCTCAGGTTGCTGCTGCTCAATGCCAGGTCGGTGGTAAATAAAGCTCTCCTCATCCGGGATTTGATCCTGGATGAGGAGGCCGACCTGGCATGTATTACTGAAACCTGGCTGGGCCCGGAGGGAGGTGTTCCTCTCTCTGAAATTTGCCCAGCCGGGTTTCAGATATGGCATCAACCTCGACCCCAGGGAAGTGGGGGAGGAGTGGCTATTATAGCCAGGGAGAGCCTTTGCCTACGTAGACTCATTGCCCCGGAAATTGCGGGTTGCGAGTCTCTCTTGATGAAGTTGGACTTAGGGGTTCAGGTGGGCTTATTTCTCATGTACCTGCCTCCCAGCTGCGTGTCAAAAGCCCTGCCTGTGCTACTCGAGGAGGTAGCCGGGTTGGCGGTGGAGTTCCCCGGACTTATTGTCCTGGGGGACTTCAACCTGCCATCACTCGGCGAAACCTCTGGGTTGGCACAGGAGTTCATGGCCACCATGACAGCCATGGACCTGACTCAAGTAGTACAGGGTCCGACTCATGAGGGAGGGCACGCACCTGACATGGTATTCCTTTCCGAGCAATTGAGTAATGGTCTGAGACTAAGGGGCTTAGAAGCATTGCCTTTGTCATGGTCAGACCATTTTCTACTACGGCTTGACTTCCTGGCTCCAATCCTTCCCCGCAGGAAGGCAGAACCAATGAAGATGTTCCGCCCCAGATGCCTGATGGACCCAGAGGGCTTTCAGACGGCGCTTGGGGTTATTCCAGAGGCACTCGTCCACAGTTCGGCGGAGTCTCTTGCGGAGGCCTGGAACAAGGCTGCAGCGGAGGCTCTTGACCGTATTGCGCCTTTGAGACCTCTCCGTGGTGCTAGACCCCGTAGAGCTCCATGGTTCAACAAGGAGCTCTGGGAGTTGAAACGCCAGAAGAGACGTCTAGAGAAGCGATGGAGGAAGAGTAGGTCTGAACCTGATCGAACACTTGTAAGAGCTTTCATTAAGACTTACAAAGTGGCGCTCAAGACGGCAAGATGCGCATACCGTGCCACCTTGATTGCATCAGCGGAATCCCGCCCGGCCACTCTGTTTAGGGTGACCCGCTCCCTTCCTAACCAGGGGGGAGTTGGGGAGCCCTTGCAGAGCAGTGCCGAGGATTTTAATACATTTTTCGCTGATAAAATCGCTCAGATCTGGGCCAACCTCGATTCCAATTGGAAAACAGAGTCGACTGACAACGAGTCAGTCGAGGTGACTGGGGCACGTACTTGTCCACCTGTCTGGGAAGAGTTTGATCTGGTGACACCTGATGAAGTGGACAAGGCCATTGGAGCTGTGAGTTCCGCCACCTGTTTACTGGATCCGTGTCCCTCCTGGTTGGTCTCCGCCAGCAGGGAGGTGACACGGAGCTGGGTCCAGGAGATTACTAACGCTTCCTTGGGGAGGGAAGTTTTTCCAACACTCTATAAAGAGGCGCTCGTGCGCCCCCTCCTCAAGAAGCCTTCCCTGGACCCAGCCGTACTTAATAACTATCGTCCAGTCTCCAACCTTCCCTTTATGGGGAAGGTTGTTGAGAAGGTGGTGGTGCTCCAGCTCCAATGGTCCTTGGAAGAAGCCGATTATCTAGGTCCCCAGCAGTCGGGTTTCAGGCCCGGTTACAGCACAGAAACTTCTTTGGTCGCGTTGATGGATGATCTCTGGCGGGCCCGGGACAGGGGTTTATCCTCTGTCCTGGTGCTCCTTGACCTCTCAGCGGCTTTCGATACCATCAACCATGGTATCCTTCTGCACCGGCTGGAGGGGTTGGGGGTGGGAGGCACTGTTCTTCAGTGGTTCTCCTCCTACCTCTCCGGTCGGTCACAGTCGGTGTAAGTGGGGGGTCAGAAGTCGACTCCGAGGTCTCTCCCTTGTGGGGTGCCTCAGGGGTTGGTCCTCTCCCCCCTGCTATTTAATATCTACATGAAACCGCTGGGTGAGATAATCCAAGGGCATGGGGTGAGGTATCAGTACGCTGATGATACCCAGCTTTACATCTCCACCCCATGTCCAGTCAACAAAGCAGTGGAAGTGATGTGTCTGGTGTCTGGAGGCTGTTGGGGCCTGGATGGGTGTCAACAGACTCAAACTCAACCCGGATAAGATGGGGTGGCTGTGGGTTTTGCCTCCCAAGGACAATTCCATCTGTCCGTCCATTACCCTGGGGAGGAATTATTGACCCCCTCGGAGAGGGTCCGCAACTTGGGCGTCCTCCTCGATCCACAGCTCATATTAGAGAACCATCTTTCAGCTGTGGCGAGGGGGGCGTTTGCCCAGGTTCACCTGGTGCACCAGTTGCGGCCCTATCTGGACCGGGACTCATTGCTCACAGTCACTCATGCCCTCATCACCTCGAGGTTCGACTACTGTAATGCTCTCTACATGGGGCTACCTTTGAAAAGTGTTCGGAAACTTCAGATCGTGCAGAATGCAGCTGCGAGAGCAGTCATGGGCTTACCTAGGTATGCCCATGTTTCACCATCACTCCGCAGTCTGCATTGGCTGCCAATCAATTTCCGGTCACAATTCAAAGTGTTGATTATGACTTTTAAAGCCCTTCATGGCACTGGACCAGAATATCTCCGAGATCGCCTTCTGCCGCACGAATCCCAGCGACCGATTAGGTCCCACAGAGTGGGCCTTCTCCGGGTCCCGTCAACTAAACAATGTCGGTTGGCGGGCCCCAGGGGAAGAGCCTTCTCTGTGGTGGCCCCGACTCTCTGGAACCAACTCCCCCCAGAGATTAGAACTGCCCCTACTCTCCCTGCCTTCCGTAAACTCCTTAAAACCCACCTTTGCCGTCAGGCATGGGGGAACTGAAACACCTCCCCCGGGCATGTACAATTTATGCATGGTATGTTTGTGTGTGTGTTTGTTAGTAAATGGGGTTCTTTTTAAATCTTTTTAAATACCGGTATTTTAAATTTATTTGGATTTGTCTTGATTTGCTGTATCTTGCTGTGAGCCGCCCCGAGTCTGCGGAGAGGGGCGGCATACAAATCTAAATAATAAATAAATAAAATAAATAAATACCATGAATAACACCAAACTCAACCCTGAAAAGACAGAGTGGCTAAGACTCCCAAGGACACTTCCATCTGTCTGTCCATCACTCTGGGTGGGGGGGCAGAATGTTTGACCCCCTCAGGGAGAGTCCACAATTTGAACATCCTCCTCCATCTACAGCTGACATTGGGGGTGGCATATAAATCCAAAACAAACAAACAAGATAACCACATAGGAAAGTACAAGAAGGCATTCAGACTTCCAAAATTTAACATGGTGCCAGAGCTGAGCCATGTAATCTACTGTGCCTTCATTATCTTTTAATATTTGTTTTAATTACAATTTTGCAAAGTAACTCATCTCCAAGGATAAAAATACATAGCAAACCACAATCTTAGTTCTTCCCAGGCTGAAACTCAACGTAATGTAACCCTATCTGAAAGAAACTCATCTTAACAGGAAAAGTAAAGTCAACAATTGCACATTACAGATAAACAGAAAATAGATTAATTTGTATATCTTGGCTTTTTTTAAAAAACTGAAGATGGAAACTGGATGGAGAAATGTTAAGATATACTGTACAATTCTGTTAAAATAGTGGGTTGTTGTTAGGAATAAACATTTGATCAAAGAAGTGAAAAACTACAGTGTATAAGGGCATGGTTCTGTTAACGTTATTCCTCGGTAATAAGGGTTGGATTGTCAAGTATCTAATTATACAGAATACAGTGGAAATGGAGTCCTTAAGCACTTCATGTGTTAACACAAGAAAAGCCCAAAGCGAATGAGGATTTGTGCAGAGTGAAGAGGAAGTGCAGGTCAAGAGAAAGGGGAAAACTGAAAAGTTTTCAAAGAAGAAGAAGAGATGTATAAGTACAAAAGGTAATGTATGAGTAGTGTATATGTGCTAGAAGCAAAGATGGTTTCCAAGGATACAAAATCACTTTGAATGATGTGGGTGGAAACTAGCTTTAGCCATGTTTTATTTTCTCTCATCGCAGTCACTTAGTTCATTTTCTGCATGCGACATAAGGTTGCTTGCCTTGAAAGGGTGCACAGTGATCCCTCGATTTTCGCGATCTCGTTCTTCGCGAAACGCTATATCGCGATTTTTCCCACCCGATGATGTCACTCTCTTCCTTCCTTTCTCATCTTTCTTTCTCTCTCTCTTTCTCTATCTTGCTTCTTCCTCTCTCACACTCTCTTCCTCCCTCTCTCATCTCTTTCTTTCCTTCTCTCTCTTTCTCTATCTCTCCCCCTCTTGCTGGCGGGCGGCGGGCGGCGGGCGGCGGGCGAGCGGGGGCATCAGCGAGGAAGACCCAGGGAAGGTTCCTTCGGCCGCCCAGCAGCTTATCTGCTCGGCAGCGCAGCGAGGAGCCTAATCGGGGTTTCCCCTTTGCGTGGGCGGCGGGGAAACCCCGATCTTCGTCTGCTCGCTGCTGCTGCGCTGCCGAGCAGATCAGCTGCTGGGCAGCCACAGAAGCAGCAAGCAGACGAAGATCAGGGTTTCCCCGCCGCCCACGCAAAGGGGAAACCCCAATTCGGCTCCTCGCTGCGCTGCCGAGCAGATCAGCTGCTGGGCGGCCGAAGGAACCTTCCCTGGGTCTTCCCCGCCGCCCACGCAAACTCCACCATCTGCGCATGCACGGCCATGAAAAAAGGGCGTGCATGCGCAGATGGTGTTTTTACTTCCGCAACCCTACATCGCAAAAAATCGATTATCGCGAGGGGTCTTGGAACGGAACCCTCACGATAATCGAGGGATCACTGTATATACACATGCAATTTCACATTAAATAAGTGACCTAGGCCTTGCTAGTTCAGGCTATCGGGTAATTTTGCAAATATGATTCTATTGCTGCTTTGACAAGCAAAAGAATTCTTTGTTTCTCTAATTAAATTTACATCCCAAAGAACAAGCACCTTAGTACAGTGGTACCTCGGTTCTCGATCACAATTCGTTCTGGAAGTGTGGTCGAGAATTGATTTGGTTGAGAACTGAAACAATTTAAGGAGTTTTAAGGAGTTTACGAAAGGCAAGGAGAGTGGGGGTAATCCTAATCTCTGGGGGGAGTTGATTCCAGAGGGTCAGGGCTACCACAGAGAAGGCTCTTCCCCTGAGTCCCGCCAGACGACATTGTTTCGTCGACGGGACCCAGAGAAGGCCAACTCTGTGGGACCTAACCGATCGCTGAGATTCGTGCGGCAGAAGGCGGTCCCGGAGATATTCTGATGCAATGCCATGAAGGGCTTTATAGGTCATAACCAACACTTTGAATTGATACCGAAAACTGATTGGCAACCAATGCAGACTGCGGAGTGTTGGTGTAACATGGGCATACCTAGGGAAGCCCATGATTGCTCTCGCAGCTGCATTCTGTACGATCTGAAGTTTCCGAACACTCTTCAGAGGTAACCCCATGTAGACAGCATTACAGCAGTCGAACCTCATGGTGATGAGGGCATGAGTGACTGTGAGCAATGACTCCCGGTCCAGGTAGGGCCGCAACTCTGAGGGGTCAATAATCCCCCTCCAGGGTAATGGAAGGACAGATGGAATTGTTTTTGGGAAGCAAGACCCACAGCCACTCCATCTTATCAGGGTTGAGTTTGAGTCTGTGGACACCCATCCAGACCCTAACAGCTCCAGGCACCGGCACATCACTTCCACTGCTTCATTGACTGGACATGGGGTGGAGATGTACATCTGGGTATCATCAGCATACTGATGATACCTCACCCAGCGGTTTCATGTAGATATTAAATAGCAGGGGGAGAGGACAGATCCCTGAGGTACACCACAAGGGAGAAACCTACAGGTCGACCTCTGACCTCCCACTAACACCGACTGTGACCGACCAGAGAGGTAGGAGGAGAACCACTGAAGGACAGTGCCTCCCACTCCCAACCCCTCCAGCTGGTGCAGAAGGATACCATGGTCGATGGTATTGAAAGCTGCTGAGAGGTCAAGAAGCACCAGGAGAGAGGATAAACCCCTGTCCTGGGCCCGCCAGAGATCAATTTGAAAGTCACTTGGGTATTTTATTATATTTGAAAAATATCTAAGAACTGGAAAGAATTCAACAATGTTCATTTAATTCTTCTTTATTTTAAGAAGATGAAATATTCACCTTCAGCAAAATATTGGCAAGGCTGCTAATAGGGTCAGACAATATTCTAGATATATTTATTATCTGAAGTATTAAGCAAGAATACCTGAATTTACAGAAAGATGTATGACTTTGTTGTCAAAATCTAAACAAAATGAATATACCAGTGAATCAATGGAAATTTATTTATAATTTGTGGCTTGGCTTTTATGTTCCATGTTTTTAGAAAATTATGTTTCCTTCATGTAATCAGGAATATTATATTCATTTTCTGATATCAAATGTTTTGGTCTGAGAAATCTCAGATTACTTTAATTAAAAGTAATGACACAAACAACCCAGATAAAGCACTACATCTTTACAATATAATTTGCAGATTGTTTTCAAGTATATGTCTGGAATTAAACCTACTTCTCTATTATAATTCTTGGGAAAAATGATTTGTGAGGTATAACATCTTAAAGTTTGCCCTGTCTATTTTGAGTGAAAAGGTTGACAGCAACGTTATAATTATACTTACCAAGAGTAGAAATTTGGGTGGGAACAGGTAGGAGGAGCAATGAATGACAGACAAAACCAATACATTAAATTATTGAACACAAACTATAATCCGGTGCTGAATATTGTTAGTTTCCCTGCAACAATTTTTTCATTGTCTTTTAAAGACAATGGGTACTGAGTATTGAGCTGTTTCCTAGATTCATCTGCATGGTGCCTCGTGTGTTTCCCTGTCCTTGGCTATCCTTACAACTTCTATGCCAGGGACAGCAAACCTACGGTACATGTGCCATAGGTAGCACATGGAGCTATATCAGTTAGCATATGAGCTGTTGGCCTGGAACTGGCTGACCATGCCAGCCTGCTGAGCCTCCAGGTGCCTGTATCTGGCCTTGCTCTCCTGAGGTCTTCCCTCTGCTTGGAAAACCTACGCTCTTAGTCTTCAGTGAGGTACTACTGCTGAGCCGCTTTCTTGGTCATATTCTATCTATCTATCTATCTATCTATCTATCTATCTATCTATCTATCTATCTATCTATCTATTAAATTTTTATGCCGCCCTTCTCGAGGTGATTCAGGACGGCTTATAACATTAAATATAACAACATATAATAACTATAAAATATGAAAATATACAAAAACATTTTAAAAGACCCCGTGTACACTCACACACATTCATCCAATCCAATCATACCTTGTATCGGCCAGAGACAGTCTCATCACTCACGGTCCCCATGCCTGTCAGCAAAGGTAGGTTTTTAAAGCTTTACAAAAGACCAGGAGGGAGGGGGTGATATGTATCTCTGAAGGGAGTTCATTCCAGAGGGCTAGGGCCGCCACAGAGATGGCTCTTTCCCTAGGCCCTAGTCGACATTGTCTGGCCGACGGGACCTGGAGAAGGCCAACTGGGTGGGACCTAACTGGCCACCGGGATACATGAGGCAGAAGACGATCCCGAAGATAATCTGGTCCTAAACCATGTAGGGCTTTGTAGGTCATAACCAGCACTGAGCCAGCTGTTTTGCCAACTCTTTCTCATGGAAATTATTATTTCCTTAAAGGTCTTTAAAACATTCCTTTTAATACAGATGTGGGTTCCTCCCAGTTCGGACCAGTTTGCCCGAACTGGTAGCAAGTTGCTGGTGATGTCACAATGACATTATAAAACCAGTTTGCTCAGTGCTGTATTTTTTATTTGATTTTTTTTTAGTGATTATTTTTTGGTTATTATTTATTTATTTATTATTTCTTCTGAGCATGTGCAGAAGCCGAGTTTCCGGCACTTTTGGCTTTTGGGGAGGGAGGGATTGTTTTGGAGTTTTTGGCACGTGCAAAGTAGATATGTGGGCGTACAGCACAGCCTTGCAACATGGGAGGAAGCAAACTAGCAGCAAGGAAAGTTAGAACCCACCCCTAATTTAATATTATGCTTGCACCAACAATGTATTGACAGATTTATGAAAAAAATGCTATCATTGTCTAATCAAATTATAGTATTGGCCCATTGCCCTGGGTTTGCATGGATGCTATAAAAACAATCATCAAAAAGAGATTTGAGTGAGCTTGAATGAAATTCACCCTCCCCCACTCCAAAAAATGGAACTATCGTGCAAGCACATGACATTGCCATTTGACATGGCTGGAACTTTCAGAATATTTATATAAATGCAGGCAAACAACCATGTGTGTGTGTGTGTGTGTGTTCATATATGCAGCAATTTAATTTCTAATATGCATATAAAAACCTTCTAGGTCAAGTATTTGTTGGAATTGCTTAATAATTTCAGCCTCTGCCCTCTGATCGTCCCCTGAACATTATGCAAGTTCAGAACAAAACATCCCAAAGATTAAATATTAATGCCACAAGAGCATGCTAAGTAGGTAACTTAAGAATTTGACCCTGGAAAATGGAGCTATGTGCGATATAGTTGTCCACTTAAAATCTCATATTCATACCATTAGTAATTGTGTTTTTATATAATATACACTTATATTTAAAAACAGCAGAAGAGTTAATCAATCTTTTCCATCATATGCCCTCCAGGTGTGTTGGACCCAGAGTTCCAGTGATATTGCTGGATAGGGATTCAGGGAATTAGTATATTCCTCCAACACATGTGGAGGAAATAATATGATTCTGTGATTATGACTGAACTAAACTTAGAATAATGGAATTAGAAAACCTAGTATTAAAAATGCAAGATAGTTAATGTTGTTTACAATGGATTGAAGACTCCTCGTTCAGTATAGTTTTTGACATACATAGTACACGTTTGGTTCCTAAGTATCTTTAGGGTCACTTCATCCAAGTAGAATCAGTCAGTCTATTATGTGTTGAGACTGCTTTGTTTTCTCACATATGGGAAGTAAGAGGGTGATCCAGAACAGAGCTTTTCTGGGGTAAGCCCCATCTTGTGGAACTGCTCCTTCCAGAGACAAAAGTACACCTCTACGGCACTATTTTATGGTGCTACCAAATTTGGTAGCACCATACAGAAGTAGGTATAAATTGCATCTATTGTTTTGCCCTGGCCAAGTGTTGAGGTCCATATGTTTTTGCAATGTAGGAGTTGTAGATTGCAGGATAATTTTTTCTTGAAACCGACTTGCTTGTTGTAAAATAGGTTGTTAATTTTTAGGTGGAGGTTAATGGATTGATTTATAATTGATTCCATGACTTTACATGTGATGCAGCATAGAGAGATTGTCTATAGTTTTCTACTAGATTGGGATCTCCCTTTTTTAAGATGGGGATGACCGTGGCTAGTGACCATAGGTTTGGTAGGGAACTGGTCCTGTAGGATTTTTCAAAGATTATTCTTAGTGGTTCAGCTATGGCTGAGAAGAGCTTTTTTAATGCACATAGTCCATCAGGTCCAATTGACAGAGAAGATTTTAGGCCGCATAGTGCTTTTTGAATGTTGTCTTCAGTGAAGTCTATTTGTGTTAAATCATTGTGAGTATTTGTGGTATGACTAGGGAATTTTGGGTATGAGCTGTTGTTGTTTACAAAGACTGAGCCAACGAATGTGTTGAAGAGGTTAGATTTGTCTGTTTCATCACAACATTCTTTGTTGTTGGGTCCTTTTAGTGGTGGGAGGGGTCTTGAGTCCTTGAGTTTGTTATTTATGAAGTTGTAGAAAGTGTGGTTGAATTTTGTGCACAGAAGGGTTTTCTCTTGTTTACTGTGGTAGCCTGCTTTATTTTTTTTCAGCAGAGGGATTTTATTTTTTGGATTGTAGTTTCCTTATTGATATGGATAGTTTGTTTTTCTTTGTTATGGTGGTTATCAGTGGTACTTGTAATCTGATAGTTCTTTTGACTTCAAGCAGGAAGGTGTTATAGGGGTCATCAACAGTGTTATAGCCAGAGAGTAGAGTTTGGCAGCCAAGAATTGAGAGCTTGGCATCTATGAATTCATAATTAACTTTTTAAAAATTGTACTTGGATGTCCCATTATTAAAGTGATTCTTGCAATGGTGTAGAATTAGGTTGAAGTCTATCATCCTGTAGTCACTGTTGAAAAAGGGTTCTATTATTTGTATTCCATAAATTACACTTTTTCTGTTTCAGAATATGAGGTCAAGGCAATTGTTGAATCTAGTATTGTTCATTACTACTTGGTCGAGTACCAGATTGGTAACAGTGTTGTATAGGGTTGTATGGATGCGTTCAATCATGTATTTCTTTAGGGTTTACTTAATGAGAGGTAGATTGAAGCCTCCAAAAAAGATAAGGGGGTATGGGCAGGAGGCTGCCCATGTTAGCAATGAGACTAATTTGTTTGCATGTATTATGTCATAGTCTGGGGCTCTGTAACAAAGTAGGAAGCAAAGTTGGTATTTAAGTGCTACATACAGAATCCTGTTACCTTCCCAGTGAAGTGATACCTATTTCTCTACTCACATTTGCATGCTTTAAAACTGCTAGGTAGGCAGTATGGCTTGGTTAACAAGCCATTATTAAACAAATTGTAGCTTGGTGCAAGTATAAGTATGTGACCTGATCTAAATCTTTGCTAGCTCTTAGAGAGGAAATATGCATAATTGATAAAAGCTTGGAGAAACATGGCAAGAATTCATGCATGTTTTATTTAGTTTTGCTTCCAGAAGAACTCCATTACCAACTGTTGAGTATTCTTGTTCCCATTCTTGTGGGAAAATATGGCTGTTACATCGCCTATTACTGAACAGTGTAATCTTGTCATGCAGAAGTATTTTGTCCAGAATTGTATGTGTCATTGATTGAAATGGTGGTAACATTTTCTAAGAAATCTTGGTATATTATGTATCAATATAGTGCTTGTGCATATAGTATAGCACATATAACTATCAATATATTTGTTCCATATAAATATGATTTTAGAATATTCCATAAACTGGCCCCCCACAAAAAGGCCATAACAGGGAGAAACTAACTTTATTTAATAGAGTATATCTGATGTTAGGATCATCTGACTGACCATCTATCTGAGGTAAAACAGGGCTTCAAAGTGTTCTGTCGGGCTCTCTGGTAGACTCCTCCCAAAAATTCACAGGTACAAATTTCAGACACACACACGTTTGAAAATTCAAAACAATGTTCTTTTTAATGAACATTCACTTAAACCAAGCCCTCTTTTGGTATAGCAAAGAGCACTCGTCTCCAAACAAACTTGTAATTTGTACAAGTCCCTTATCAGTTCTGTGATACTTAACTTGCAGCTGTGAGGCAATTCACAGTCCTTCTTCTTTCACAAAGTGAAACATACTTTGCCCTGGTTTAGTTTCAAAGCTGTGAAAAATCAGCACACAAAAGGTCTAAGTCAGTAAAGCAGTCATGAAACACAACGATCAGATAATTCTCCACAATGGCCAAACCCACAGGCTACTATTTATAGCAGCCTCACTAATTACCACAGCCCCACCCAACCACAGGTGGCCTCATTTTCTTTGATAATAATCTCTCAGTTGTTGTTGCCTATGCATCGCTCTCCGCATGCGTGGTTGTATCATTAACCCTTGTTCTGAATCCAAGGAAGAGCTAGATAATTGATCTCCTTCTGAGCTGTCTGCCCCACTCTCCTCCTCCCTGTCACTCATGTCTTCTTGGTCAGAGGAGCCTTCATCAGCAGATTCCACTGGGGGCAAAACAGGCCTGCACCATGTGGATGTCTCCCCCACATCCACAGTCCTTGGGGCAGGAGCTGGGCCAGAGCTAACCACAACACAAAGCATGCAGGAATATTCACTTATAGTCTGTCTGTACTTCATTAAAGCATAGTGTTTCCCCCCCTAGGATTGCTTGACTGACTTCTGCAGCTTTTTTCCACAGAGAAAAATTGCCTTTGGCTTAAGGAGTTGTAGACAGATGCTACCTCCATGCTCTCTTGCACTATCAAGCATGTTTTGCCTTACAATCCAAAGCTCTAGGTAGCTCTGTAAAGTGTACCCATTTTTGACATAATAGTTTAAGCTGTGGAAACAAGCCATCAGCTTTCTTCTTCAGTTATAATGCATTAGTTGGTGAGTTTAGCCACAAAATAATGTTCCGATTTGATAACAAGACCTACAACAGCAAAAATGAGGCACATAACTGGATTATTTGAAACCATCGCCCTTAGGAAGTAAACCTGTTCTTCTGAAAAGGGAAGAAAAAAAGAAGAAAGGTCTCTTCGGATAAGAAACCAATGCAACATTAGTTCAAGTTTTATTTAACTGCAATGGAGTCTGTATATGTATTGAACCCCATGGTGCTACTTAAATGAGTAATATACTGTATAGCTAGCTCAGACTGACTGAGCTGGCTGTACTTTGAATTCCGTACCTATTTTCTTTGCTGTTCGATAATTTTATTTTGATTTAATAAACATGAATTCAGTATCTATGGTGGTAGTTCTTTCTGCTTTCTTCTTTTATCAGGAAACTCTTTTTTTCAGGTAGAGATTTGAGAGTATAATTTTGAAAATAAATTATGGTTGCACAGTTTTCTCTTAGGAGTTTATTTTAGGGTGGATGAGTTTGCCCGTAAGTTATTAAATTCTGTTTTCAAAGGCTTTAGGCAAGAAGATCCAAGAGCTGGGCTAGTAGGAAAAAGTCCTTGGCAGGATGTCTTAGAATTCTCCAGTTGAAAATATCAGGGTTTCTAATATCAAGATTGGAAATTGACTGCTGGTAGCTCACACAATTATTTCTGTTGGAGATGCACTTAGAAAAAGGGTTCTATTACCAAGATATGGTTATCCTTCCAAGCTCAATACGAAATGAA
Source organism: Erythrolamprus reginae (assembly GCF_031021105.1). NCBI lineage: Eukaryota > Metazoa > Chordata > Lepidosauria > Squamata > Dipsadidae > Erythrolamprus > Erythrolamprus reginae. The sequence goes on along the minus strand of NC_091951.1, from coordinate 295,651,602 downwards.
AATTTGAAAAACCTAGAAGGCTGGTAATGCCCTAATATTTGGAAAGGATAACATTGGTTGCACTTATAATAGGTTTGGATATAAGACTTTCCCTATGCATTTTTCTTCAAATGTATTATTATTCAACTTCATATTAAATATTCAACTCAGATTGTAATAAAATATCCACCTTCCCCCAAAAGAAAATAAAGAAGCCAGTTTTCTTCTTTTAAAATTTTAACAACTATGAAATCCATATGTCAAAATTTGATTTCTCCTTGAAAAAGTCCACAAAGAGTTTCCAATTATAGATGAATTTCTTCAGTGATTTTTTTTCTCACAAGGGCCATTAACTTAGTCAACCTTTCTAGTTTTGTCATCTCTATGATAATGTAAAGTTCACTATAAAGACTTTTTCCTCCTCCCCTCTCCCTCCTCCTCCTCTTCCCCTTCCTCCTCTCTCAAGACTGATGATAATGTAATAAGATAAATCCTAACCAAGTAGTGTCTAAAACGTAGGCAATTCCAAACAGGATTATTCTTTTTTGTAATATCATGATGCTTGAGTCAAATAAATTCAAATTTCCCAAATGATTAATCTAACAATGGATTGCTCCAAATGATAAGTCTAATAATGAATTTCTTTTTCAATAAGCATTCAACTTCGATTTGTAGGTCCTCGTATTTCCCAATTTTTTCAGATAGCTCTTCCTCAATCGTAGCATCACCCAGTATAGCAACATGAATAATTTTGTTTATTCAGTCATGATGATGCTTATAGTCACTTCATGAAATTTCACTGAAGCTACTCTTGTTTTTGCTGTTATGGTTGACATTAAAGCATGTGTGCCACCTGAGTCTCAATGACTCTGGGCAGCTCATAACAATCAAAGAAAATGCAATGAAATCGATAAGCATGAAAGATAAGGATAACAGATGGCAAGCACAATGATCTCCCTCACCAAAACCCAGCTGAAAAACCAAATCTTCACGAATTTTCTAACAAGCAGCACCACAGGACCCATCCAGATCGTGGCTGGAATCTGGTTCTGGAATCTGGAATCTGGTTCTGGAAGTCATTACCTCTACCAAGGAGATGCACTTCCAGGATTCTGAAAAAAGTCAAAGATAAAAGTTTTTTTTTTAATTGAAGAAACCTGGAGCATGTCAATCCCTCAAGATCAAATTGACCAGGTAAATCTATGGGCAATACTTACACCTTAAGAGTATGCTTAGATGACATGCTTACTATAAAATGCAAGCATAGCCAATTATTATTTATTCCATAATCCAGATTAAACCATAGCTTGGTGCAATACATGAGTGAAGTTTGTATGTGTCTTTTAAGTATCTTATAGCATAGCTATACTTACAACACATGTACACCTACTTTGCATTGCTATATACCAATATCAAGGAAATCATATTTCAACATGTGCATCAGTAGAATGCTAGAGAGACAAGATAATACCAGCAGATTGTTTCTCCTCCCTCCTTTCTTCTCTCTTTTTTTGTGTTAGCAAAATGTTAATATCACATAGCAGGGGTGTGTGTGGGAGTCTTTTGAACAAAGTGCGGTGTATTTTAAAGCACAGGAGTGTGTGAACTATGTGATCAAAAGGTTGCCATGGTAAGCATACCACATTTTTTTTAAAATTAAAGAACAATTAAGGACTTTAGTCTATGTAAATTATTTTTACATGAAATCCTGCAGCTCCATCTTCCTGTAAGAAAGCCCGGGGAGGGTGAAATACAAGCCTACTTGTGTTTGCATACAAATCCAATTAAATCTAAATCTAAATTTACTTGGCCCACCAGAGTTTGGGAAACCGGCTGTTTCCGGCCTCCAGAGGGCCTCTGGGAGGGCTGGGGGAAGCTGTTTTCGCCCTCCTCAGGCATTGAATTATGGGTGTAGGCACTTGATAGTGCCCGTGAATGCTCTTTCGGCACCCGAGGAAAAAAAGGTTCGCTAAAAAGGATTTCTCCACAAAGGACATGATTAAAAGGTGAATATTGTAGACACACAGCATACAAGCATCCACTTTCCAAAAAGTTTTTTAAAGCAATAATTATGTCAATTAATGGATTTGTAAATATCTGATAGTATGATCGGTTTAAAACAAGTGTCTTTGTTTTTAACAACATTACATTACAGAAAATCATGTCAGCTTCCTGAAACATGCATCTGGCCAGCAGTAGAAACAAAGGACTGGATTAAATGCATTACTTCTATTTTCAAAGGCTACATTGCTGAAATTTTAATTAGCTAAAAACCTATTGACAATGGGCTTGAGGAATAATGTATTCTGCCAAAATTTGCTAGGTGAAAGATACAAATGAGAAAGAAAATGCATTTTCTGAATGGATCAATTTTTTAAAAAAAAAATTAGACTGAAAATACCTTCTCAGTTAATTGGAAAAGACAAACATCACAAAATCAGTGCCAATGCTGACTTGGCAATTTCCATATATTGTATGCCATGCAAAACAATTGAGAATGAATCATTTATATCACAAAGAACTATATAGAACATAGTTACTTGGCCACTTTAAGATAAATGGACCACAATTTACAGAATTCCCCAGAGAGATGCCAGTGGCATATCACAAGGGGGTGAGATAAGGTTTGTTTCTCCAGGTGCTGATGAAAATGAGGGACTGGGCGGCACAGAAATAATAAATAAATAAATAAATAAATAAATAAATAAATAAATAAATAAATAAATAAATAAATAAATAAATAAATAAATAAATAAATAAATAAATAAATAAATAAATAAATAAATAAACGAACGAACGAACGAACGAACGAATAAATAAATAAATAAATAAATAGGTAAGTAAGTAAGTAAATAAATAGATGATAGATAGATCATTGGATAGATAGATAGATAGACAGACAGACAGACAGACAGACAGACAGACAGACAGACAAACAAACAAACAAACAAAAAACCCACCCTGTTTTGCCTCAGAGAATTTCAAAATAAAATACTGTACTGTGTGTCTATAACAGTGAGCTCATAATAGGGCAACTCTATCAATATCAAAATGCCACTTAAATAGTTGAGCTAGTTTCAAACTAGATTTTAATTTTCTTTCTCTCTTCCTTACTCCCATTCTTTTTCTTTCTCTTTTCCTTCCTCTCTTTTTTCTATCTGTTTCTCTCTCTTCCTCTCTCTCTCCTTCCCTCTCACTCTTTCCCTCTCGGCTTCTGGGCAGGTTTGAAAAACTCTGAGTTGATGATGATTTTTAAGTGAGCGATTGCTCACTGCTCAGCTTAGAGGGAACTATGGTGTGAAGTCAGGTTGCTGATTTATTTCCAATGTCTCTCTTTTCAAGTACTGGGCTGTCTTTTAGTTTTCTTTAGTTGTTTCTACACATTTTAAGCAAAGTTAAATGCTCATCCTTTAAACCTACTAAATATTTTTGCCATGCAGAGTCATTTGGAGTTATGATGCCCTCACCTTCTAGCTGGTTACATGGCAATTGATGGGGCAATTTTTAGATTGATGGGCAGATGGTGAAAACTTAGTGGAACGTCATACCAAATCGCCCACCACAATTTTGGTACCAGTTCAAATGCATTTTTTTTTGGCTGTTTATACACCCAGCTCTCAAGTGTCGATGTAATAATATTTTCGCTTTCTAATGCACAAGGTGGCGCAGCAGGTAGAGTGCAGTACTGCAGGCCACTAAAGCTGACTGTAGATCTGTAGGTCAGTGGTTCAAATCTCATCACCGGCTCAAGGTTGACTCAGTCTTCCATCCTTATGAGGTGGGCAAAATGAGGAACCCAGATTGTGGGGGCAATATGCTGGCTCTGTTAAAAAGTGCTGTTTCTAACATTTGTAAGCAGCCCTGAGTCTAAGAAGAAGGGTGGCATTTAAAAAAATCAAATAAACAAACTAGTAGATTAGAATAAATGCTCTATAATGTTTTAACAGAATTGGAAGGGACCTCTGAGGTTTTCTAATCAAACCCACTGCTCCAGCAGGAGACTCTGTACCATTTTAGACAAATGATTATCTAATTGCTTCTTTAAAACATCCACTGTTGGAGCAACCTCAACTTTTTGAGGTAAGTTGTTCCATTGGTTAGTTTCCATACATTGCTTCTTGCCCTGCCCTTAAGTGCTTTGGAGAATAGGTTGAGCCCTTTTCCATAGGAAAGCTCCTCAAATATCTGCTATCATGTCGCCCAGTTCTTCTTCTCAGTAGACTAGAATAGACTAGTTTTGATTGAAATCAGTGAAGAAAATTTGACAGTTAATTGAATGATTGACTAAATATTTTCCTTCTCCCACCTTGCATTGTTCAGAGTAATTGCAAACTATAATAAAATCATATGAGTGAAGCAAAATGATGAATTCTATATTAAATTGCCACAAGGAAACTAGCTTCTTTTCATAATCTAATAGCTGATGTAAAGTCCATGGAGAATATTTATTTATTTACTTACTTACTAACTTACTTATTTATTTGATTTTTATGCCCCCTTTCTCCTTAGACTCCAAAATAAAATATTCCCAAGTCTGCATTTTCATAAATGAACACCTGTATTTATTTATATTTGATTCACACAATATCTCTTAAAGAATGCACAAGTAAATTGTTTTTCAAAATTTTGTACATGAATGTATATCTCCAAGAATATTTATATTCTTGGAGATATCATATTATCCAGGACCCAAGAGCTTGGATCGTGGCAACAGATTCATTGAGAACCAGTATTTATCAGAATCTAATACAGCCACATGGTACCCTGTCCAATTTGACAAAGATTTTGAAGTTCTGGCATTAGTTTTCACCTCTGGCTTCTGTTATCATTAGCATATGTGCTTTTGGGCCAGGACAATGTAGGGCTCCAGTTAGAAAATGAAGTCAAGCATAACAACATGGCTTATTTCATTTTGAAAGATATGTTACCCAGTGCAGAAATCTTCTATCACAGGACAATATAAGCTAGAATCTTGCAATGACTAGCTACATTATCACTCATGAGCAGACATTATGCTATATATGAATACAATTAAAGGGTGCATATTTAGAATATAAGAATTGTTTGTTCAGCTTCCCTCAAGAAAAAAAACAAGCTATTTTTTTGTGGGGCAGAAAATTCTTTTTGCACTTATTCATCTAGTTTTCAGTTCAGTTTAATAAAAGATTGTGTTTTCAAAGAAGATACATTGATGAAATTCTCATGGGTGTAATGTGCTATTCCTGGTCTTAGTTAATTACAAGATGGCCAAGAGAATCAACTCTCCAATGGGCTACAGTCTTCCTTGCCTTCCTTTCTCCTCATGTTTCATTTTAAATAATTTCTATTCCATCTCACTTGGGCATTTCCAAACTGGAAGTGAGGCAACCAAGGAGGCTTCAAAGTGATGGCCATATCTATAAAAGAAAGCCATAGCTTCTTTCATAATTGACACTAATAGAGGTCAAAAGCAACACCAAAACAAATAGAAGAGAAATAGAATCAGAATGGTTTATACTCCCCAAGGTTATTTGGTGAGGCCAGTGACCATGGTAGCTGTGATGATGTTAGTAGTGATGATGGGAGAACACAGACATAACCTGTGATTTTGAAATTATTTAATTAAACAATACAGTGGTCCCTCAATCATCGCGAGGGTTCCGTTCCAGGACCCCTCGCGATGATCGATTTTTCGCGAAGTAGCGGTGCGGAAGTAAAAACACCATCTGCGCATGCGCAGATGGTGTTTTTACTTCCACCGCTGCCCGCCCTTCGCCCGCCCACCCCGTTGCTCGCGCCTGGGGTTTCCCCGCGCGCGTGCCGCCCACCCGCCCATGCCGTTGCTGGGGCCGCTTCCCAGCTGGGAAGCGGAGCTGGGATGTCCCCAAGCGCGCGCGCGTTGCTGGGGCGGCTTCCCAGCTGGGAAGCGGAGCTGGGGTTTCCCCAAGCGCGCGCGCACCGCCCGCCTGCCCACCCCGTTGCTGGGGCCACTTCCCAGCTGGGAAGCGGAGCTGGGGTTTCCCCAAGCGCGCACGCACCGCCCGCCCACCCCGTTGCTGGGGCCGCTTCCCAGCTGGAAAGCGGAGCTGGGGTGTCCCCACGCGTGCCGCCCGCCCACCCACGCCGTTGCTCGCGCCACCGCTGGGGTCTTACCGGGGCAAGAGGGGGAAGACCCAGGGAAGCCACCCAGCAGCTTATCTGCCCGGCGGGAAAGTCCACCATCTACGCATGCGTGGCCATAGAAAAAAGGCACGCATGCGCAGATGGTGTTGTTTACTTCCGGGTTGAAAACTCGCGATATAGCGTTTCGCAATACTCGAGATCGCGAAACTCGAGGGATCACTGTATCTTGATTTTTACACGAGTTCAACATATATTTTATTTCTCTTCTATGAATGTGACTTTTAGAGGCAATTGTTGCCCTGCCCAGTTATATTGTTCACACCAACTGGTAGTTGATTTCCAAACAGGAACATCTCTGGGTGAGGCAGTCAACATTGTTTTTAGTCATACCTTCTTACAGACAAACTTGTTTCTCAATTTTCATTAGGCTGGACTTCTCGATCATGTTTAAGTCTCCAGCTCTGTGGTATGGATCATTTTTCTCTATACTGACTCGGGAGCTTGGTAATGAAACTGTACCCATCAACTAATGCAGTTACAAGACTCAAATCAGACTCTAATTTTCCATTGTCTGCTAACTGCAAGCAGTTTTCATAATTACATTTCTCCTCGTCCTCCTCCTCTCATCTCTGATTGCAAATTCTGGACTCAGGCAGTGCTAACAAATTGCTGAGGTTACTGACAGATCTTTGGAAGCAGAGCCAGCTCAAAATATATTGCAATTAAATGAAGCTGTGATGTAATTGCCAGTAATGCTCATGCAGCAGATCTTAAAATATTAACCACTGCAAGCTCCAAGAACAGAAATGAATGAAAAACTTTTTAGTGGCTTCTTAGTTATAGGCAAACAATAATTGAAATAACACTCACATTATGTGCAACAATATTATTATTATTATTATCAATAATATTATTGATAATAATGCATGATTAAATAATAATAATAATAATCATCATCATCATCATCATCAGACTGACCGAATTCTGAAACATAACACACCAGACATTGTGATCGTGGAGAAAAAGAAAGTATAAATCATCGACATCACAATCCCAGGGGACAGCAGAATTGAGGAGAAGCAGCTAAAGAAATTAGTGAAATACAAAGATCTAAAAATCGAGCTGCAACGACTCTGGCATAAGTCAGTGAAAGTGGTCCCAGTGGTACTTGGCATGCTGAGCGCAGTGCCAAAGGATCTCAGTGGACATTTGAAAACCATCGGAATTGAAAAAATCTCCATCTGTCAATTGCAAAAGCCCACTTTACTGGGATCAGCAAACATAATTCGCCGCTACATCCCGCAGTCCTAGGTGCTTGGGAAGTGCCCGACTGGTGATGAAATACGAAATCCAGCATAGTGATCTCGTTTGCTGTGTCGTATTATTATTATTATTTGTTGTTATTTTTATTGTTATTGTTGTTGTTATTGTTGTTGTTGTTGTTGTTGTTATTGTTATTGTTGTTGCTGTTGCTATTGCTATTGCTATTGCTATTGCTATTGTTATTGTTTAGACTTGTATGCCACCCCTCTCCGAAGATTCGGAAACCATGCTTTGTTCGCCCTAGTACGAAGCTGAAAACACCAGCCTGATACAATCAATCTTACATGGGAAAAGTCCCGAATACGCCAAAACCTACACACCTATACCCATGAAAATCTATGAAAACATATATATATATTCTGGGATTAGACAACCTAGAATTATGCTGCCTTCAATATGACCTAAGCACAGTTCATAAAAATATCTGTAACAATGTCCTTATCAATGACTACTTCAGCTTCAACTACAATAATACACAAGCAAACAATAGATACAAATTTAAAGTGAACCGCTCCAAACCTGATTGCAGAAAATACAACTTCAGCAACAGAGTGGTCAATGCCTGGAATGCACTACCTGAATCTGTAGCTTCATCCCCAAATCCTGAAAATTTTAACCTTAAGCTGTTTACTGTTGACCTCACCCCATTGCCAAGAGGTTTGGAAGCGGTGTACATTATCTAGTATGTGCTTGACAAAATAAAATAAAATAAAATAAAAATATATTTATTATGAATGAAGGAAAATATACATCCAGCCCTGAGTCCATTAGAGAAGAGAGGCCTAGAAATCTAAATAAATAATTAATGTTGCAAGGTGCAATCTGGATTGGTCACCACGACAAGAGGTTTAGTCTTCTGAGCTTTTGGAATACAGTTATTATTCTGTTTGAAAAGCAGAAACAGAGATCTATCACTGTGCAATCACCCCTTCAGTGGGCTGCATGGCATCCTTATTTTACATATGTTTCGTTCAACCTCTGAAAACAAAAACACAAGAGAACTTCTGTCATTTGGATTTTCACAAGCTGGGAAGATAAGCAGCAAAGCGGGCTCTGGAGAGAGAGGAAGATGTCAATGTGAAGCATCATCAACTGTAATACTTTTTGCTCCCTGCCTTCAGGAATAGTTAACATTTGTTACAGTTGTAGGCCAACATTTCGTTTGGCAGGACCTAGGGGGAGAGCCTTCTCTGTGGGAGTCCCGGACCCCTGGAATCAGGTCCCCCTGGAGATTCATACTGCCCCCACCCTCCTCGCCTTCCATAAGAGTCGTAAGACTCACTTACGCCACCAGGCTTGGGGCTATTAGATTCTTGCCCCCTGGCCAATGAATGTGTTGAGAGAATGCTGAGAGAATGGAATGACTGTTTTTTATGGATTTTGGGAAGTTTTTAGACTTTAAATTAATTAATTGGATCTAACATACTGTATATTATTTATTATACGTTGTAAGCTGCCGCGAGTCCGCAGAGAGGGGTGGCATAATAATCCAATTAATAAATAATTAATTAATAAACATACCTCCAAGAATGCAAAAACACTATGGGGAGAAGTCTAAACCAAATATGCATGCACCTAAAGCACAGGTCCATGGAGAAATCGTAGTCCCTAGGCTGGATATGGCTGAGAGCAAATAGTCTAGCCTGCACATGGGAACACAAGGCTGCACCACCCAACATCACCCTCCCTCATGCCATCCCCCACTCTTAAGGCTGAGCACAAACCTCACTTTGAGTATAACGGCGGTGTGCCACAAGGGTCTGTCCTGGGTCCTATTCTTTTTAATATGTTTGTGAGTGACATAGGGGAAGGTTTGGTAGGGAAGGTTTGCCTATTTGCCAATGACTCTAAAGTGTGCAATAAGGTTGATATTCCTGGAGGTGTCTGTAATATGGTAAATGATTTAGCTTTACTAGATAAATGGTCAAAGCAATGTAAACTGCAGTTTAATGATTCCAAATGTAAAATAATGCACTTGGGGAAAAGGAATCTTCAATCTGAGTATTGTATTGGCAGTTCTGTGTTAGCAAAAACTTCAGAAGAGAAGGATTTAGGGGTAGTGATTTCTCAAAATGGGTGAGCAGTGTGGTCGGGCGGTAGGAAAAGCAAGTAGGATGCTTGGCTGCATAGCTAGAGGTATAACAAGCAGGAAGAGGGAGATTGTGATCCCCTTATACAGAGCGCTGGTGAGACCACATTTGGAATACTGTGTTCATTTCTGGAGACCTCACCTACAAAAAGATATTGACAAAATTGAACGGGTCCAAAGACGGGCTACAAGAATGGTGGAAGGTCTTAAGCATAAAACGTATCAGGAAAGACTTAATGAACTCAATCTGTATAGTCTGGAGGACAGAAGAAAAAGAGGGGACATGATCGAAACATTTAAATATGTTAAAGGGTTAAATAAGGTTCAGGAGGGAAGTGTTTTTAATAGGAAAGTGAACACAAGAACAAGGGGACACAATCTGAAGTTAGTTGGGGGAAAGATCAAAAGCAACGTGAGAAAATATTATTTTACTGAAAGAGTAGTAGATCCTTGGAACAAACTTCCAGCAGACGTGGTTGGTAAATCCACAGTAACTGAATTTAAACATGCCTGGGATAAACATATATCCATTGTAAGATAAAATACAGGAAATAGTATAAGGGCAGACTAGATGGACCACGAGGTCTTTTTCTGCCGTCAGTCTTCTATGTTTCTATGTAACGGTGTGAGCCGGAATAGGAAGGTAAGGCCAAGAACTTGCTACACTTAGCTGAATGGCTGCCATGGGTGAAGGGAAGGTTCAGTCATCTTTTGGGTCTACATCATCTCATTCTGCAAGGATAGATTAAAAAGCAAGACTTCCTTTTCCTAAAATACAATGAAATATAACATGCTTTAACTAAATGAACATTGTGAAAGGAAATTGTTCCAGAAAAGTTTACATAAACTACCACTGTTGCCAATTGATTTTCACTAAGAGGACGTTCTAATGAGCCAGAATTTACCAACAGAAGAGTATGATATTTTTGCAAGTGTTGTACTATATAGCTTTCCAAGCTATTTTCAAATGCACATAAGAGCATTTTACAACCATTCATGATAAGTGCTCTCAATCTGCACCTCAGTACGGTTTATGCTTTTCTGCATTAGATCCTCTTCTGAGAATTTCAGTGAACAATTTATGACATCTATCTTTCCCTAAATATACTCCTCAAGAGCACCGTGTTGCTAGCAATCTCTTTCTACATAGCTGGAGGCTTTAAAATATTACCAGGTTTTTATTTGATATTCAAAGTTGCTTTGAATATCATCTATGGAAGGAGAAGAAGGATGGGTAAGAATAATACACACTTGACAATATGATCCATGACTAGGGCTTTCATGGAAACTTTGCCTTTTTTGCATTTGTTTCTGGTGTGAACAAAGTTTATTTTATTTTATTTTATTTATTTATTTATTCATTCATTCATTCATTCATTTATTTATTTATTGGATTTGTATGCCGCCCCTCTCCGCAGACTTGGGGCGGCTAACAACAATGGTAAAACAACATGTAACAATCCAATTTAATAAAACAACTAAAAACCCTAATTATAAAAACCAGCATACACACAAACATACCATGCATAACTTGTAATGGCCTAGGGGAAGGAATATCTTAACTCCCCCATGCCTGGCGACAAAGGTGGGTCTTGAGTAGTTTGTGAAAGACAAGGAGGGTGGGGGCCGTTCTAATCTCTGGGGGGAGTTGATTCCAGAGGGCCGGGGCCGCCACAGAGAAGGGTCTTCCCCTGGGGCCCGCCAAATGACATTGTTTGGTCGACGGGACCCGGAGAAGGCCAACTCTCTGGGACCTTATTGGCCGCTGGGATTCGTGCGGTAGAAGGCGGTTCTGGATGTATTCTGGCCCAATGCCATGTAGGGCTTTAAAGGTCATTACCAACACTTTGAATTGTGAAAAGTATTGGTTACATGATACACATTAAAATTAATTGGTGATTTGGGGGATATTTTCAGGTGGGTGACTGCAATTTTGAATGCTTCTCAGCAGATCAATCTACGAAGGTCGCCCAGAAAGTAATGCATCACATTTTTTTTCTCAGCCTACAGTAATGGTATGAATATGAAACTTTAGATATACATTTTTTGAGTTGTAAGGAGTGCGGGTGTAAATTTTGCATTTCTTCAGGCAGTGCTGCAGCAGTGTTTCGAAATGGCGTCTGTAAGTTATGTACGTTACAAGTTGTGTGTCATCATTGAATTTCTCACTGGGGAGAAAGAAACTGTTGGAAACATTCACAAACGTTTGGTGCACTTGTTTGGGCCATTATAGGATGCCATTCACAGAAGACATTTTGAGGATGACGAAGAGGTGATTCACACAGTGCAGAAATAACTTCGTGACCAGAACAAGAAGTGGTACCGACAGGGCATGCACGCCCTTGTGTCTTGCTGGAGGTTGGCCATGGAACGGGACAGAGATTACATGGAAAAAAAGGGAGCGTAGAAGAAACATCATTCTTTCTTATGTGTAAGTTTCATTGTGTTCAATAAATGAAGAAAAAATGTGGTGCATTACTTTTTGGACGCCCCTCATAGGATCCTTGATTTTCTTCCTAATATGTTTAGCCGACATGCAGAGATTTTAGATGAGCTTCCAGAAATTATACTTAGTGGTCTACAGTATTTCCACTTTATACACAATGCATTTCCTCCTTGCATACCTTTGGTCTATAACTCTGAGTTCCCACCTGAGTTGCCAGTATGGGCAACAAAGACATATTGCTAAGAATTCTGTGAGCTATAGTCCCAATGTATGTAGGGGAGAAATCTCTTTGAGATAGACTGAATTGCAGCATCATTGATAGAAATATAAAATAAGGCATGATGGCAAGGACTATGGATCCCCCATAACCCATATATGTTGCTTTCTAAACCCAATGTCTTAAAACCCAGATTGATTAATTTTTGGCTGGCATGCCAAAATTTAACTTTTGATACAAAGTTTTTAGGGTTCAGGCTAAAGACCCTTTCATGTTTGGTATGAATGTGCTGTTTGGTTTTTAAATATATGATAGGGTTTTATATGCTTCTTTTAATATTAGATTTGTTTTGTTATAATATTGTTTTTATTGTTGTGAGCCTCCCCGAGTCTTCGGAGAGGGGCGGCATACAAGTCAAATAAATGAATGAATGAATGAATGAATGAATGAATGAATGAATGAATGAATGAATGAATGAATAAATAAATAATGTATTCGTTTTCTGATATCAAATGTTTTGTTATAATGTTGTTTTTATTGTTGTGAGCCTCCCCGAGTCTTCGGAGAGGGGCGGCATACAAGTCAAATAAATAAATAAATAAATAAATAAATAAATAAATAAATAAATAAATAAATAAATAAATAAATAAATAAATAAATAAATAAATAAATAAATAAAGAAAGAAAGAAAGAAAGAAAGAAAGAAAGAAAGAAAGAAAGAAAGAAAGAAAGATACTGATCTTGGAGCCCTAGCTCCTCATGACTGATGTTGCCAGAAATGAACATCAATAAATTCATAAACTGAACTGTAGTTATAAAATATACAATAATCCTGATTTTAGTGATTTATTACTATACATTTCAGAATTACTAATTAACTTTGATCCAAACAAAGACATATAGTCAGGGAGAGGATAAACAAATTAAGATTGTTGTATCACAGGTGTCCTGTAGTTTGCAAAGGACATTGCAGCCAAAAAGCAGATGAATACAATATCCAGGCTGCAAATAGTTTTCTCTGGATTAAAGAGAAATCTCGACATCACACTCATGTAATTCCAGACAGCTTATATGAATCAACAACAGAAATTGACATTTTTGCAACTGTTTGCAACCAGCTGGGAATTGAAGGTTTCATCATGTTCCAAGCCATTAATGTATTTTTTTTAAAGTACGCAAAATTCGACCTAACCTTATCATTATGATCACCTTGGAGTTTCATTTTTTTCCTATTACTTTTTTAAGATTGAAAAATCTTTGGAAGTGCAAGTTTTGTATATGCTGGTGAGTTCATCTTCAATGCGTTTAAAAAGAAAGATGCTCCATTTTTGTAAGATTTTATTTTTTTGTAATATACAGCAAAAGGATCACTACAGAGTTTTTTAAAAAGTGTTACGAATTTGAATGAAATTGATTTAAAGATGTGGAAGTTAACTAAAAATATCCTCAACTGTAAGAAAGAATTTCTGTATTTATAAATTACTGATAAAAAGGATTTGAAGGTTAACCACTAGAAAGCACCAGATGGCTATGTTAAAGTAAATTTATGATCTGTAGACTCAAGAACTGTGGGGGCTACTTAAGCCTATATTGCAACCAAAAGGTTTGAAGAAAATCAAATTCTTTTGAATAAAACTGAAAAGGATATTACAGGGGATCCTAAAACTATAACCTATAAAAAAGAGATAAAATATTGGATTTATACATTGAGCTGGAGGACTATTGTAAAAATCTACATAGATACACAAATATTAAAACAGATATGTGGATTGCCTCTACTTAAGAACTTTTCTAGATACGAACCAGGTGTTCAAGATTTTTTTGCCTCTACTTAAGAACCATTTTCTACTTAAGAAACCGAGCTCAGAAAAATTATCCAGGAAATTTGAGAGCGGCATGAAGGCCCGGCCAGTTTCCTGCCATTCCCCTTTAATCATGGCCATCTTGGGCTTTTCTGGGTTGCCAGAGGACCCTTTCAATGGCACTTAAGGAGGCTTTGGCAGTCTAGAGCGAACAAAGCATTTTCCTTTTTCTGCGTGCTTAGAGAGGGAATAAACCTCTGCCAGCGCCCAGAGAAAAGAAACACTCCCTTTGTTCAGGGCAGCCCAGAGCGAACTGAATGTTTTCCTTTCTCTGGATGCCATCTCAGAGTCCCTCTTTTTTTCTTTAAGCCTTAAAGTTTTGGATTTTTTTTATTCCCCTCACCTCAGCTTCTTCCTTTGGCAGCGACTGTCCTCCTCCTCTTCTTCTTCCTCCTCCACCTCCCACCCAAATTCCGAGCTTTTATTTCTTTCCTAATGGGTTTGCATGCACTATTTGCTTTTAGATTGATTCCTATGGGAAAAATTGCTTCTACTTAAGAACGTTTCTACTTAAGAACCTGGTCACGGAACGAATTAAGTTCTTAAGTAGAGGTACCATTGTCTAAGAAATTTATTGGAGAGGCTACACTAAAATTATAAAAGGTCTTTGATTTTGAAAGAAAAGACAAAGATAGCAGAAGAAAACATATACTAGAACTTTATATTATGAAACTTAAAGACTGCTGGGAGGAAGAAGAAAAATGCAAAATTGATTTATTTGATTATGTTTAAACAATGGACTGCTATTACTGGAGTTGTTCAATGATTATTTTGACTAGTTGGATATAATGGTAATATCTATGTTTACATAAATACATACACAGATGTGTGCATGCATTCCTTCAAAATCTGACAATAATAAATATGATAACTGTAATACCCTTTATGTGTCCCTACTTTGGACTAAGTTTGGAAATTTCAATTATCTAATGAATGAATGAATAAAACAGCACTTTTTTGGAATACATTAATGCATTATTTCTGACAAACAAGCTTGGTTAGATAAATTTACAAAATATATTTCTGTTTCTAATTTACCAAACAATAGAAATAGTTGTCTGTAATACTGAAGATATTGATCTGATCATTTCTCTAAAGTATTTCATAACATTAAAGAATGATAAGAACAGTGATACTGTTCTCAAAATTAGCCTTCTGCTATGAGCTGAAAAACTAAGGGAGAAAAGAAATGTTTCCTAAAACTGCTAATGGTTCACCTGCCCTCAAGTGTAAATTACCCTGTTTTCCCAAAATAAGATATCCCCTAATAATAAGCCCAATCATGCTTTTGAGTGCATGGCAATAAGATCAAGCATTTATTTTAGGGTTAAAAAGAATATTCCAATCATCTGTTGAGAATTTTACTAGGGCAACAGTTATCAGAACTGTCTATTAATATTAATTCATGAAATCTCTCCATTATCCCCATTCATTTTCATGAATGTTTGGTCGTTGATATGTTTTCAGATCTTGTACATTATTACACAAGATGGAGACTTTTATCCAATAACTTATTGGAGCTCAAAATGATAGTATGACATTGGTATTATCTTCCTACTGAATGACCACATGATATATTAATTAACTAGCTATATTCAGTTCATTTGAGCATGCAGGACAGTAAGCGGTTGAGACAGGTGGGAGTTTATGAGAGAACAAAAATGGTGGCATAGCAAATAATACACGGTCAATGACATCATCCTTTATTACATGGATGTGCACTCCATGGGATGTCACCATTTATGCTCTTCCAAGAAGGTTGCCTGGAGCTGCAATAATGGAAAGCAATAGCACCCTTAAAAGATGCTGGTTAAACTAATAGTGCAATGTAATAAGTACTACATTTTTTTTTTACAAAACAAAGCATTCTGAAGCTTAATCCATACCTATTTGTAATTCCGGATTCTGTGGCAAGAGATGGTTCAATAGGTTAGTTTGTCATAAAATTCACAATAATTGGGAGGAAGAAAGAATAGTAAATCTCTTTCCTGGCGTTTGCTGCAACAATAGAGGAATATATTAAGAGCCATTTACTTCTTATCTATGATGTGTGTAAAGACTAAAAATGTAGAAAACCTGTTACAGCTTTCCCTTGGGATGTTTAATACTCTAACTATGTGTCTCTTTAATGCATTTGTTCAAATTAGTGCTTTAAACAACAGCCTTATTGCTAGAGGAACAAAGAAAAGCAAAAAGAAGAAGCCAAGATTATTAATATAATTACTCTTCCCCAGGGAAAATATCTAACTGCCCCTTCAACCAATGCAAATTAAAAATGGTTGTTATTTAAAAATAATCTTTGGTCCATTTTATATAGGCCTGGGTTCTTTAATTACTTGATCTCCAGATTTTATAAAGTGATAAAGTTCTTTCCTAAAATACAGGTGCATAAAACAGCATTGTTTATGGAGTATTTTCCTCATGAAAATTGCCTAAGCTCCAGTACTTACACATTCTTTTATCTCCTTCATTGATTTTGGATTTATTTTCATGCCTCAACAGTCAAGAATGCTTTTATTTTTAAAAAAAAATCATTTGCCTGATTACACACTGTTTGAATTCAGCTAAAAGTAATTTTTTACTATGTTCTTTGTAGAGTGTGATTAGAATTAAAATATATACTGGCATTTACTGCTAGAAGTTCATACTATTCAAGTCTAATATTCAGTATCAAAGTTACTAATGCATTCTGAATAAAAATGTTAAGAATATGAATTATTGATTGGTTTCATTTCAATTCACATGTCTTGCAAGTCACAGAATGTCTCTTCTAAAATTGGCTTAATCTCTGAATCCAAAGATTTGCTGTACTTTCTATTCTGGACTGAATTATTTTAATACATTCAATGATATATGATATAATATGATATATAACATGACAACAGAGTGAATAATCTTAATCTGAAATCTTTCAAATGAAAAATACAGCTCTGAGTGAAAAGTATAAAGCAGTACTTACCCATAAAGATTTTAAAAATAAAATATATATACAGTATATCGCAATCCCACTAGATTTTTCAGCCATTTTATTATTTTTATTTTATTAATTGGATTTATATGCCACCCCTCTCTGTGGACTTGTGGATTTTATTTTACTTTAATGTGTATAAGTTTCTATATGATCATGTGCCAGCAAGTGGACACTTACTCAGATCTACATGGATAGATCTGCTCCCTGATCCTTTAGATCAGTGTTTCCCAACCTTGGCAACTTGAAGAGATCTGGACTTCAACTCCCGGAATTCCCCAGCCAGCATTGTCAAGGTTGGGAAACACTGCTTTAGATCTTCCAAGGGTGCATCCATGGCCCATGGAATTAAGTCCATCCACCTTCCTGCTGGTCATCCTCTTTGCTTTTCTTTCACCTTTCCCAGCATTATAGACTTCTCCAGAGAGCTAGATCTTCACTTGCATACAAAGTGGGATACGCAAAGTTTAGTCATTTTCAGTGGTGGGTTGCTAAGATGGAACGGTGAGGTGTGCTCGACCCCGTGGTTCTGAGTGCTAGTGGAGTCTAGCGCAATTCTGCTACTGCATCTGTGCAGGTAGCGAAATCGTGCATGGAGACACAGGTGCATAACAGAATTGCGTTGGACTCCGCAAGCACTCAGAGCCATGGGGACGATCACACTTCACTATTCCACCTTAGCAGCCCACCTCTGGTCATTTGTATTTGGGCTTGATTTCTTTGATGCTGTAAGATTTATTATTACCATTTTTAAAAACACCATTAAGTTTGGGCTTTGTTTTGTTTTTAGAATTAAGAACATTGTGGTCCTCTTTGTTGTAATGAAGCATATAGCATTTTCCAACATTGTTTAAATTACATCTTTCTGACCTGGGCTAATGGATAATCAACATCCAATACTAATAAATTTTTTAAAAAATGTTTGTGGAAAATGTTTGCGAAAGAAGTTATATATGGGCAGGATAAGAAGGAAAATTATGCTGAAAACTGCAGGTAAACATATCCAAAATAAAACTTTTTCTTTTCACTCTTTCTTTTATCCATAAACTTCATCAAGTTTAACTCCTCAAAAACTATGGCTTGTCATAAGTAATCTCATGCCGGACCTATTTAGGCAGGCAAAACATAGACTTGGGTTTGGGTTCAGATAAGATGTGTGATTATATAAATATCACTATCAAATTGCTTTTGCTTCCTGATCTAGATAGATAGACTACCACCCAGTATGCAATAACCAGGTCCATTAGAATGTTCCATTTGAAGCTTCTTATAGATTTGGATGGTTTAAAAACAGATGCTTCAGTTTATTTCCAATTGTCTTGTCAGCAATTTGGGTTGAGTGTTTGGTAGTCTGCTAGAGACAATCATACATATGTCAAGATTATCCTTAAATACTGTTTCTACCTGCTAATCCCTGATGGCACCTTGATTTAATGAAGATTTCAAGGAGATGAAATGGCACAAAATAATAACTATAGCATGTGCCAAAAGACATAAAGTAAAACATAGGTACAAGATCAGGTTTGAAACTACACCATGACGACAAGAGGCTTTTAGTCTTCTTTCTTATCATCTTTTGATTGTGTTTTTTTGTTCACATCTGGATTTCACTATTCTTGTCATCTTTACTTTTCATTTTTCTCACTTGTTATTTTTCTTTCTTTCTTTTTTAGTGTTCTATTTGTAACACATTCAGTGTGGCTGGGAAACAGGCAGTATTTATTATTTGTTTATTAAACATGGCATCCTTTTGGACCAACTACAATGTCTGGAGATTGAGACATAGACTGAAGGTGGTTCCATGCCTTAATAGGCAATTTCATTCGATGGCTGCTAGAGCAAAGAAATCAACTATTTTTTAAAATGAGGGATTCCAGGACTGTTTCTTTACCTTTTTACCACTATATGACAATATTGAGGAAAGTCCTCCATCAGTTTTAGATCTAGCAATATGTTAGTGTTATACCCAGCTTTACATTGCTAAATATTCTGCCTGACTGGGCTCAGGCAATGCGTAACAGTCCAAGGAAAAGAAATCAAACACACACGTGCTCTGCTAATCAGCAAACTTGTATTAGGTAAACAAAAAAGGGTTACTCAAAAACAGTTCTTAGTGTCCAAAAACAATGAGAGTGCAAGGCTTACTTCAGCCGCATACAAAAACACAGGAAAAAACAAACAAAGACAACCTGGAATGAGCAAAGACGTTTTAGGAGTCCTTTTGAATCTTTGGTGCAAACAGCAAGTCCCAGAGTTTTCAACTCCCACTTGTCTGAAAAAGCTGAGTTGAAAACTCCAACGGCACGGAACAGAAACTTCAGAGCAGGAACCACAAAATAACACAAATAAACAGCCACAGTTTGCCTTGGCATTTGTTCCCTTTTATCCCTTTAGCCCTCATTAAGGGAACCACACCCAGCCCTCAGCATAAGAACCACACCCAGCCTAGGTGCTCCTATAATGACTTGTAATACTCCTTAAAGCGATCCCTTCTTTGCATAGCTCTTCGGCTACGCAGATCAATATATTGATCTGCAGAAGAACCCAGGGACGAAAGACTGTCTGAGGGACTGCATGCCAAATCCCCTGGGCTGTCTGCTGAATCCTGCGTCCCAGTGGCCTCGTCCTCCTGGCTGTCTGCCACGTCTTCCTGGCTGTCTGCCACATCTTCCTGGCTGTCAGCCAGGGTTTTGCATTCACTTTGTGCCGCGTCTCTCCCATCTGTGGGAGCAACAGCTGGCCCAGGCCCAAACACAACACTAACCAAGGCCAGAAGATAATATTTCTATATTTTCTGAAAACCATTAGGATCTGTATGGAGAAACCTAGGCTAAATCTGAATTCCAGTTGCCGTTTATCTATTTAAACATTCTGAGAGTGCCACTGTGACCTGTTAAGGAGATTACACTGCTGTTGAAAAAACAAGTCTGTGACTTGCAGATCCTCTAAGACTTAAAGCTACTTCTGCAGGGAAATGAAACAAGAGTCATGACTAAGGGCCATGTCCATGTTCAGATAGTGCACCAATGGTAGTCCTTAACAGGATGGAAGTACTAGTAGCCTTCCTTTCCTCTTTTCAACACAGCTGGACTATGCAATGCATCCTATCAACGATTGTCCTGGAATACTGCCAGAAGCTTCAGTTCAGTCAGTCTAGTTTTCTAAGCATAAATTTCAAGTCCCGGAAGTATTTTCTACCTTAAGTACCAGAGAAAGAGAATTAACAACTCAAATTTTGCTTCACCTCTAGCCATTTTTTAACACCTTACATAATCTAGATGGTAAAATATCTTTGCTATATTAGTGAAATCCAAAGGGATGTGGTTACATCTATGCACGTTTTTAAAGGACAGTTGAGCAAAGAAGAAAAATCTATATAAGTTGATTTCATTTCAAACAGTGAGATGATTTTGCTGAGAAAGTTATGACTAGCATCTTAGAAAAGAACAAAGAATAAATAAAGAAAATGGCAAAGCCTCCTCCACATCACTTATTGATCCCGAATGAATAGACAAGTGAGATAAAGTAGAGGCAACAGATTCAAGCTGTTTTCAGCCACAGTCCAATAAAAGTCCTATATACCAAAACCAAATAAGTGGAATTAGCATATTAATATACTATGTATAATTTATTTCTATGGGACATCTTTGAATAGTTTTCTCAATATTATGTACATAAAATCATCATCTCAGTTAGATTTTGACACATTTTTGTGCTATGCTAAATTAAATTTAGAACATGCAGTGATGAAGAGACCACATTTATCCAATTTTTTTCTAAACAACTGAGTCTTTCCCCAGAATTCCCTACTGATGCTATATCATATAAACCTGGAAAAATGCATGTACCGTAGTTTAAATAGTTGCAAAATATATGTATGTTGTGTGAGTTTCAAAGCACCCTTTTGTTCTCAAATCTGATGCATACATACCTCTATTAAATATCCCTGGCATACACCAATATAAACATAAAGATATAAACACATATACAAACCAGTGTGATACACTTGTTCTAAGATTGTTTTATACTAAAACTCTCATGTCTGATTGATTGTTTGGGCAAAGCAGTACATCATAGGGCAACAATTTTTCTCGGTTAACAAGTTGTTATTAGTTTGTTAAAATATAAAGTACAAAACATATAAAGAAAAATAAAGATGATGAAATGAGAAGGAAGAAAGGGGGAAGAGGAAAATCTGCAGGTTAGAGGCAAAAAGAAAAAAAACAATTGACTTCTGACTTCTTTTGGTGCAATAGAAATAATAGAACCTCAACGTAGCAGCGTTACTGTAACATCAAACCTATCTAATTTGCAAAATCCAAAGTCAACATTTTAATTTTTTCTCACCACAAACACAAATCCAAAAGCAGTTTCCAAATACAAATAAAATTAATTTTATTATTTTCTTTAATCATAGCAGTCAATTTGGCCATTTGTTTGTTTATTTGTTTGTTTATTATTTATTTATTCATTCATTCATTCATTCATTTATTTATTTATTTATTTATTTGATCTGTATGCCGCCCCTCTCCGTAGACTCGGGGTGGCTCACAGCAATAATAAACAATATATAACAAATTTAATAATTTAAAAGAAACACTAAAAGCCCCATTATTAAAAGCAAACATACACACAAGCATACCATACATAAACTGTATAGGCCTGGGGGAGATGTTTCAATTCCCCCATGCCACTAAGTGCATCAACTTTTGCGGTCATTTGTCTGTTGTGATCAAAATATCCTTCCATTTTTATGCATAAAGTATTCTTGCTGCTGTCAACATACACAACATCAAAATTCCATTTTTTCCCAAGTTCTTTATCCATTAAACTTAAGTGAAACATAAAAGGTGGGTGTTTGCCCAGGTTCGCCTGGTGCATCAGTTGCAGCCCTATTTGGACAGGGAGTCATTGCTCACAGTCGCTCATGCCCTCATCACCTCGAGGTTCAACTACTGCAATGCTCTCTACATGGGGCTACCTTAGAAAAATGTTCGGAAACTTCAGATCGTGCAGAATGCGGCCCCGAGAGCTATCGTAGGGTTACCTAGGTTCGCCCATGTCTCTCCAACACTCCGTGGCTTGCATTGGCTGCCGATCAATTTCCTGTCGCAATTCAAAGTGTTGGTAATGACCTTTAAAGCCCTACATGGCATCAGACCAGCATACCTCCAGAACTGTCTTCTGCTGCATGAATCCCAGTGGCCGATTAGGTCCCACAGAGTTGGGACCATCTCCGGGTCCCGTCAATTAAACAATGTCGTCTGGCGGGTCCTAGGGGAAGAGCCTTCTCTGTGGTGGCCCCAGCACTCTGGAATCAACTCCCCCCAGAGATCAGAACTGCCCCCACTCTCCTTGTCTTTCGCAAACATCTTAAGACCCACCTATATCGCCAGGCTTGGGGGAATTGAGACATCTCCCCCAGGCTTTTTATAGTTTTATGTATGGTATGCGTGTGTTGCATGGTTTTTAAATGATGGGTTTTTAGATGCTTTTTTAAATATTAGATTTGTTTACATTGTCACACTGTTTTATTATTGTTGTGAGCCGCCCCAAGTCTTCGGAGAGGGGTGGCATACAAATCTAATAAATTATTATTATTATTATAATTATTATTATTATAAAAGTCTCTGGATTCATCTTTACATTCATGTTAAGAATCCTGCTACAATATTTTTTTGCTTTGTCACATGTCCACCATAAATGAAAAAAGTTCCTTATTTACATTTACATTTCCAACATCCATTTGAAATACCTTTATATGTTTTGACGATTTGTATGGGGTTAAATACCAATAGTACATCGTTAAAAATGTACTTAAACTATAAATTTAGACCTTTCATCCACATATTTTCCCATTGTTCAAGTATTATGTTACATCCAAAGTTCTTTGCCCACTGAAGCATAGAATGCTGTTCATATTCATTATCCAAATTAAGTTTCAATAACAGTTTATAAACTTTAGCAATAATATATTCATCATTGCCACACAATAGGATTTCCAATTGATTTTTCACAAAATCAAATCCATAACTTTTAAAACCAAATGTAAACCTTTCTTTCAATTGTAAATCTGTAAACCAATGGAACAACACATGCCCTTCTGATTCCAATACCTATAGGGCAACAACTTTTGAACCAATGTACCTCAAATGGGCTAACTTACAGAATGTATCCAAAATCTGAGTTCCACAACTCCTGTGAGATTGAAATTTGGCAAAGTTGTGGCTGCTTCAGTGCTGTTATGCTGTGGCAGTTAGCTGTGATCATGTGATCATCATTTCCAATACTTACTACTAGGTTCCTACAAGGAAAAACCAATGGGGAAGCCAGTAGGAAACTGCTGCTTCTGCCATTGCTTTTTGCCCAGTCACAGGTTTTTTTTTTCTGTATTTAAGTAAAGAAATATCTCTGAAACTATCACCTAATGGGACACTGGTTGTCTTGTAATACATACTATATTGTTGATAGTTAGCAATAGAAAGAAAAACTAATAAACCATCATAGGCCAGGCTTTACAGTAGACTATGGGACCTGTGTGGCAAAAACAAGAGTTTTGAAATGTCCTAAGAGGGTTATAATTGTTATAAAAGTATTTTCCATGTTGGCTTTGACAAATTAACATCTTATAGGGTAAGACAGTACAATGCTTCTGATTATCCCTTTTGCTTTCCAAGTTACCATTGATTCAAAATACCCTCTGGCTGATTCATTAACATTAATAAGAACGATCGACCTGAAGTTATCCTGACAGAAAACAAATTAGTTGACTGGGGTGCATTTATTATTGTAAATAAATGCAGTATTTATTAATGTATGCAAATGCAGTATGCTGTATCAGATGAAGATATAAATTATAGACAGATAAAACATATGACTTATTATGTTTAGATTACGTTTAGAGCTGAGATTAAAAGGAACATCCAGAGACAGATAATAGAAGCAAGATTGCCTGCCAAATTTCAAAACATTCATTGTGAACAGAGATTTATTTTTCGGTTCCATTCCATGCACACATATTTCAGATTTGTTCTTATTGAAGGAGATGTGTGAAATACCAACTCAGAAAAAGCAAACTTATAGTAAATAACAACATAATCAAGGCACCACCAACAATATCCCCACCAACGCCATCAGTATATAAAAAGAAAGCAAAACCCTCTCTATTCTGTTGTGGTTAGCTCTGGCCCAGCGCCTGCCCCAAGGAATGTGCAGGTGGATGTGGGGGAAACATCCACATGCCGCAGGCCTGTTTTGCTCCCGATGGAATCTGTCGACGAAGCCTCCTCTGACCAAGGAAGTGTGAGTGACAGGGAAGAGGGGAGTTTGGCAGACAGCCCAGGAGGAGATCAATCATCTGTATCATCCCTGGATTCTGAATAAGAATTAATGACACATCCACGCATGCATAGAGTGATGCATAGGAGACAACAACTGAAGGATTATTACAAGAGAAAATGAGGCCACCTGTGGTTGGGTGGGGCTGCTGTAATTAGTGCTACAGATAAAAGTGCAGCCTGGTGTTTTAGCCTCATGGCAGTTTATCTGATTCATTGTTTCGTCAAGATCGTGGTTTTTGTGCTGTTCAAGATTGTGTGTGGACTCTCTGGACTTTAGAATTGGACTCAATTTCCCAGTTATTGGATGAGCAATTGGATTGCATTTAACCTGTGCCTTGTGTGTACCAGAAAATCCCTTTGACATTTAAAAAGGGAGCTGTTTCTGTTTTTCTGTTTATAAAAACTTTTGGGTTTTCCTTTTATCGTGTGGTGTGTGTCTTCCTGGACTAATTACCCTGTAATTACGGGTGATTGAAACAGGCAGAACACATTCTAGCACTGATAATATTATTTAATAGGGTAATGAAATGTCTGCAAGAAAACAACCAAGCTCAGAGAGCATCAAGGTCCCCACAGGTCAAACCTGGTCTGCAAACATTTTATTTCCTGTGGTATTGGCTTCATAGTTTGTCTCTTCCAATTACCAAGACAGGAAGTAGCATAACATCACTCCATTGACATAATTATGTTTCGGATGTGCAACCAACTACTTACAACTTTTAACAATATTTTGAATTCTTCAAGTTGTACAGGCATATAATTTTCCCACTCACTGAATTCGAAATGGGCAATCTATTTTCTGCTACTGCAGAAAATTATTTTTTAAAATTCTTATGTTGCTGACAAGTTTAGAATTTGCAGGACTAAAGTTGAAGGACATGAAATGAGGTTTCAGGACTGAAACAAACAAGACCATCTTCTTTTAAATTGTCCCCATCAATTACTTGCAGCAGCAGGGGCTCCTATTCCATTTGACACAGTGAGCCTGAGTAGTGAGAAGAGTCTCTGAAATTCAACTCACAAAGGGATTGCTTTCACTGGGAATGTTTTATAGCACTGCAACTATCTTTCCTCTTCCAACCCCAAGTTACTTATTTTAGGCATCAGCAAAGAAAGATGACATATTAGTGAACATTAAGTGTCTAGCAAGCACTGACAAAAGAGGGAAATTATTATCTTATTGAGGTTATAGTTGGAAGTTGTCTCACAGCTCACAAGAGTAAACAGGAAAAGCGAGCCTGACTTGTCTAAGCAGTCTCTCTTTCGGGTGTTAATTGAAAAATGCAGGTCAATCACAGGACAACAAGGAAACCGAGCAATCTGATCTCCTGAGCCAGGTGAACCATTGATCAGCTAAGTGGCAAAATGAAATATTGCTGATTCCAAGAACCCAATGATTTGGTGTGGATTGCTGTGAAAGAAAGAAGTATGCGAAGGACTCCATATGTCAATGGCCTGCAACATTTATGGGCACCAGGAACCGGTTATGAGTGTTCTGCCTGACTGGCTCAGGCAATGTGTAACAGTCCAAGGAAAAGAAATCAAACACACACGTGCTCTGCTAATCAGCAAACTGGTATTAAATAAACAAAAAAGGGTTACTCACAACAGTTCGTAGTGTCCGAAAACAATGCAAGGCTTACTTCAGCCGCATACAAAAACACAGGAAAAAACAAACAAAGACAACCTGGAATGAGCAAAGACATTTCAGGAGTCCTTTTGAATCTTTGGAGCAAACAGCAAGTCCCAGAGTTTTCACCTCCCACATGTCTGAAAAAGCTGGGTTGAAAACTCCAACGGCACGGAACAGAAACTTCAGAGCAGGAACCACAAAATAACACAGATAAACAGCCACAGTTTGCCTTGGCCTTTGTTCCCTTTTATCCCTTTAGCCCTCATTAAGGGAACACACCCAGCCCTCAGTATAAGAACCACACCCAGCTCAGGTGCTCCTATAATGACTTGTAATACTCCTTAAAGCGATCCCTTCTTTGCATAGCTCTTCGGCTACGCAGATCAATATATTGATCTGCAGAAGAACCCAGGGACAAAAGACTGTCTGAGGAAATGCATGCCAAATCCCCTGGGCTGTCTGCTGAATCTGCGTCCCAGTGGCCTCGTCCTCCTGGCTGTCTGCCACGTCTTCCTGGCTGTCTGCCACATCTTCCTGGCTGTCTGCCACATCTTCCTGGCTGTCAGCCAGGCTTTCCCATTCACTTTGTGCCACGTCTCTCCCATCTGTGGGAGCAACGGCTGGCCCAGCCCAAACACAACAATGTGGAAAGAACTTTTTCCATGGGCTAGAAGGAGTGTGGTTTTATACGCTGCCTGCATCCTGCAGATGGGACTTTGCTTATTTGCACAGAGCAGTTTCTGCCATATCACAACTTGGTGCCGGTCCATTGACCAAGGGTTGGGGACCACTGTTCTCTCTAAACTGTGTGGCCGCACAGCAATGCAGGCAAAAAGAAACCTCCACGCAGCACTTTCCAAGTGATGAGGAACATGCCTCCCCTTGTTTCTTCACTAATTTTTATCTTTCTCCACTGCCATAAAAGTGTGGGTAGGTGTTTTGAGGTGTTTTCCATTTTAGGATTTCTATCCATGAGAACTCTTCCTAAATTGTTTCTTAAGCTTGCTGAATCAGTTCTCTTAAAATCTAAGGCAGTGGTTTGGTTTTCTAATAAGCCACAAATCCTTGGCTTATCCCCCAAATTCACCAATCCCTCAGAATCCGCATTCAGGTTCACAAAAAGTCAAGAGGTTTATTTTAATTAAATCCATATTTTCAATAATGTAATACAGTACTTTCATATCAGTTAGATACTGATCAGCAGTAATATATGTGTGTGCGTGTGTGTGTGTTTATTTTATAGAAATCACTTCATGTACATAAATTAAGCTAAAAGAACACAGAAATGAACTGTAGACTTTAGAAAAACCTTTCCGGTTTGTTTTCATTTAGAATGCGTTGAATAGAATAGAATAGAATAGAATATTATACTTTTTTAAATTGGCCAAGTATATTGGACACACAAGGAATTTGTCTTGGTGCATATGCTCTCAGTGTATATAAAATAAAAGATAAGTTTGTAAAAAATCATAAGGTACAACACTTAATGATAGTCAAGGTACCAATAAGCAATTCATGACTATCATATTGCATTTCAAGGATTAAGTTCTCATTTTTTAAATAAGCCCTATCTTATGCCTTAGAAGATCTAAGTTCTTATTTTCTTTGATACTGCAAAACATTGCATGTTGTGCAAAGTTTCAGAGAAAGGCATCACTTTCCTGAAAAGTTTTTGTTCAGCTCAGGCCCTTTGAAAAATCAAATGGCTTTTTTATTTTATGCCACTTCAAATGCACAGCATCACTCAGCACCCTCTATAATTTCCATTACAGCTATGGAACTCCTGTGAGGTATTGAATGTGCTTGTTGAGGCTACAAGACAACATGAAGGACCTTGATGATGCCAATTGTGTCACCTTGCAAGGCAAATTTCACATTTTTTGTAACACAAAATGTCTCCCCAAGGAAGGTAATTAGTGGTCACCTCAGAGACCCCTGACTCATAGGGTGACCATGTCCATTTTGCTCAGTCAAATTGGGATTGGACCTCTCATGGAGATGAAAGAGAAAGAAGAGGATACACAGCTTGAGCCTTCAATAATTTCGACTATAAACAGCCTGCTGTACTGCTGGAGATAAGCCTCTAATTATCCCTCAGACTGATCATGAGCTATAACTTGTGCTATGGTTTCCTTTCACCAAACAACTAAGGCAAACACAAGGCCACAGATCAGATAATGACATATCCAGTCTGATGACAAATCATTTGTATTGAGATTATAAGGCAGAAATATACATCTCTGTGCCACTGTGTAGATCACTAAAATGACAACAACAACAAAAATAACATTGATTGTCAGCAATTTTGTAAAAGCATTATTTTGTTTACCACAAAGCAGTCATCATACAGCTTGGTCTTAAATTATGGCATACTTTTGTTTCATTTTTAGACTAACAAAGGTTATATATGCCCCCTAACCTATTGTTACAACCTGAAAAAATCCCACCATGGCATAGCAAAGAAAAATTATTTGCAAGCAGTGGCATATCACTACAGAAGGATTTTCCATTTTTGATAATAAAATTATAAAAAAACGGTATTTAAAGTTCCTTTTAAGCTTAGTCACTATCCCTCCTAGGTACGTGTATGCAAAACAAAGAAAATAGTATTGATAACTCCCATCTTGCTGAAACAAAAGGAAACTTCCAGAAAGAGTGATGCTCACTTTGATGATATCATAACCTTGATTACTGCGATGGTTTCTGCAAAAATGACATTAAAATATAGTTGCTACTAAATTCCCAAAAGAATTGATCAAGGCCTTCACTACAAGTTATCCGGTGCTCCATTACGACTAGCACAACTTTGATCTTTTTGATTTCTTTAGCTGCAGTGGCAGCTAAAAAAGACAACAGAATCTTAAGCTGCAACAACAGGGGGTACCTTCCAAGACTAAGAAGGTACTAATACCACTCTATAATACCCTAGTCAGACCACATCTAGAGTACTCTATTCATGTCTTGAGTGACCCTTTTGGGCTATAAGATGCACCTAGATTTAGAGGGAGAAAGCAAGAAAAAAATAGGTATCCCATTTTCACCTACCCTCAGAAGCACTTTGCATGCCAAAGCAGGCCTATTTTTTGCCTCCTGAACCCTCTGTGCATCCTTTTTCTGCCTGCAGAGTGCTTCTGGGTGCCGGAGATAGCAAAAACATGACACATAGAAGGTTTGAGAGCCCAAAACCGGAGTTTTATTTAGTCTATAAAACACACCAAAATTTTCATCCATTTTTGGGGAAAGGGAAGCACATCTTATACTCTGAAAAATATAGTATATACACTCAGCATACATTTTTGGCACCCTTTGTTTATCCTTCTTCTCCGCAATTGAAAAAGTACAACAGAGTGTGAGAGGGAACCTAAATGTAACAGACACTAAAATAGCTGTTTTACAATAGAAGACAACATTACTGGTTCCCAGGGCCGCCATCAGGAATTTTGGGGGCCCATACAGCCTAAGTGTCTGCCCCCCCCTGCCATTTTAAAACTACTGCCCCCCAAATCCCGTGCCATGCCCACCATGGCCACACACCCTGGGCAAGCCCTCCCCCGGCCCTCTGAGGTCAAACACAGCCCTGATGTGGCCCTCAATGAAATTGAGTTTGACACCCCTGGCCTAGAGGCTAAATCCTATGAAGAAGGGCTAAGAGAATGAGTATGTTTAGCTCAACAAATAGAAAACTGAGGGGGAATATAATAGTAGTTTCCCAATCTTTAAAGGGCTGCCACAGAGCAGATGGCATCTATTTATTCTCCATGCCACCTGAAGGTAGTACAAAAAGCAACCTCACCAAGAGGAAATGCAATATGGAAATAAGGAAAAACTTGGGACTGGGCGGCATATAGATATAAAGATATAAAGATATAAATAAAGATATAAAGATATAAAGATATAAAGATATAAAGATATAAAGATATAAAGATATAAAGATATAAAGATATAAAGATATAAAGATATAAAGATATAAAGATATAAAGATATAAAGATATAAAGATATAAAGATATAAAGATATAAAGATATAAAGATATAAAGATATAAAGATATAAAGATATAAAGATATAAAGATATAAAGATATAAAGATATAAAGATATAAAGATATAAAGATATAAAGATATAAAGATATAAAGATATAAAGATATAAATACATCCCTTCTTTTTTATTAAAAGAAATTAATAATTTAAAAAGCCAAAACCCATTACTATTAAAACTAAAACAACCAGCAAAACTATTAATAAAAACAGGTGAGGGCTGGGGTTTTTTTCTGTTATTATTTAAGTGCTTTTACCATATGCTTTAAATCAAGAGTCACCTCTCTCTTTCCTGTCATTCTCTGCCTCAATCATTTTCTCATTTCTCTTTTTTCTCCCCTTTATTCTATCATTTCTCTCTCTCTCTCTTCCTTCCACTCTTCTCTCTCTCTCTTTCTTCCTCTCTCTCTCTCTCTTCCTTCCTCTCATCTCTCTCTTTCTTTCTCTTTCTCTATCTTGCTTTCTTCCTCTCTCTCACTCTCTTCCTCTCTCATCTCTTTCTTTCTCTCTCTTTCTTTCTTCCTCTCTCTCACTCCCATCCTCTCCCATCTCTCATCTCTTTCTTTCTCTTTCTCTATCTTGCTTTCTTCCTCTCTCTCACTCTCTTCCTTCCTCTCTCATCTATCTCTCTTTTTCTTTCTTTCTTTCTTTCTTTCTTTCTTTCTCTTTCTCTCTCTCCCCCTCTTTCTCTATTTCTCCCCCTCTTGCTCTCTCTCTCTCTTTTTCTCACTTTCTCTTGTTTTCTTTCTCTCACTCTTTCTCTCTCTCGTTCTCTCTCTCTTGCTATCTCTTTCTCCCCCCCTCTCTCTCTCTTTCTCACTTTCTCTCTATCTTGCTCTGTCGCTCTCACTCTCTCTCGTTCGCCGGACGCTGGCGAAAGTGATTTTCAATGTCCCTGCCAGCCCGCCCGGAACATTCAAATTAAGGGGGGGGAAGCCGGCAAAGGTTTTCTTTCTTTTTCTTTTTTTTTCGGCAAGAAAACCTTGGCCGGCGGAGGAGAAAGAGAGGCAGATTGGGTGGGCGGGCGGGCATGCGGGGGGCAGTGTGAGTAGCCAGGGGCGCGAGGGGGCTAGAGACGCCCTTGGAAAAGGGTGTGCGGGGCCGGGGGGGCATTTTGGGGTGTGCTGGCCAAGGCGTGTGCAGCCTACAGCTACAGGGAATGCCCCAGCCGCCCAGGCCTCATTCCCCAATGCCGCCACCCTGAAGGGGCTCCTATCTTCGCCGCGTGCTTCAAGAGAGGGCCGGTACTGCGCCTGTGTGAGCGAGGAGCTGGAGCTTGGTGTCGGCACTACTTATTGGGCACAAATTACTGCGGGCGCCAGGGGGCCTTCAAAACCATCCGGGGCCCCCCATTTGTCAATTTGGCCGGGCCCCTGACGCCACTACCAGTAGTACCGCCCTATCGGCGGCCCTGCTGGTTCCTGTTAGATCTGATCACTAGGAGCACAATGGTTCCAGATGCATGTCATTTGTTTGGACTCCTAGAACTGTTGGTCAGACAAATACTGAAAATAAGTTATTAGAAAGGCTGCAAACTTTTTTGGCTTGCATAAAGTCCTTAACTCAGTGGGGTTTATTTCTATAGCAGTGATGGTGAACCTTTTTTTCCTTGAGTGCTTTCCCCGGCCCCCGGAGGCCCTCTGGAGGCCCAGCTTCTGGTGGGCTGAGTAGGCTCGTGTTTCACCCTCCCCAGGCTCCAAAGGCTTCCCTGGAGCCAAGGGAGGAGAAAAAACCCTACCCCATCCCCCCGGAAGCTCTCTGGAACCCAAAAACATCATCACAGAGCCTCTGTGTTAGCCAAAAATCAGCTGGCTGGCATACACATGCATCTTGGAGCTGAGCTAGGGCAACAGCTTGTGTGCCAGCAGATATGGCTCCGCATGCCACCTGTGGCACCCATGCCATAGGTTTGCCATCACTGCCCTGTAGGATTCCAGTATAATTTTTTTCAGTTCAGGCAGATTTTGATTTGGGACAAATAACACTTACTTTCCAAACTCATTATAAACAGGCAAACTTGATGCTGGACATCTTTCACTGTAAATTATTAGATATACCTACAATGAAGCAACTTTTAGGCTTAGGCATATTAATCATGGTAAAACTATAGCAGTTGACTGTGGAATTATATTTTGATGGTCTGTCTAGTTTAAAATAGTCCATGAATGATGACTGTACAGTATTTAAATGTAATTAGCTTTACATTCTTGTGAAAAATAGTGAGATACCATTCTCTATGGGCACAAGAATTAGAAAGGCAATCAGGCCCAGCATACAAAATCTGCAGACTCTTGCAAATCCAAATGAGATTCAAAACATATTTCAGCACACAGATAATGTGTCAATGCTCCTGAGATTTATATCTGTTTTTCTTTAGGGTAAATGTCAGACACAGTCGGAGCAAGAAATTCTGAAATGACTTCACATGTGACTCGGGAGCACCCCGCATACAAATTCCTCCTACGAGACTTGGGCTTATGACATCTCTAGTAGGACTTCACTGTGGCATTTAGAAGGTTCAATTTAAAATTGCTCTTTATATTGTTCTTTGAGAATACATCTAGAGCTTCATGTTTTAAATCCATTAATGTGAAAAATATAAATTTCTATTTAATTTTTGTAATATACTTTCGGTCAACCAATATGCCCTTGGAATTATACAAACGAAAGTAATTTATTAAAAGCGGACTTTAATCAAAGAAAAGGATTGACAGAAATGAACACGGGAAAAATAAATAATGAATCTGATAAACAGAAAATGTATGACAAAGCTTCTCTTTTTAAGGAAAAACAAAAAAACAATTATACTCATTTTAGAGTTGTTAAAAAGACATGCATATTGCAGTGTTCAAAAATAGACATTTTGGTTGCTGCAAGTGATATCAGAATTTCCAAAATGAATGGAAACAACACATCTTTCCTGGATTTCACAGGGAAAACAGCAAGTACCACTTACAACTGATTTAAATGGTTAAAACAATAAGTAAAGACCATTAAAATCAGAATGAGAACATAGTTGGACAATTTCAGGATGAAAAAAGAAAGAAATTATGTGTTCAATTAGTTTCAAAAATAGTCATTATGGTTGCAGGTTTAATGCTATGACACGATTGTAGATCACAAAAGGCCTTTGTACGTTCCCTCATCATGAGCAGCTAAATGGAGGAAATCACATTTAAACATCACACACTATTAAATTCAGTGCAGTAGAATTTTTTCTATTTTTTTCCCTCTTAATTCATTACAATTTTGCCATAGTTTTGTTTTTCCCTTCTACCAATTAGGTTAGAGATGGAGAAACATTTTGGTCAAGGATTCAAATACTTCTGAGTAATCTTATAGGGCAATTATGCCATAATACATCTGACAAATTCTTCTCTGAGAAGAATTTTGACCAGATTGCTTGAAAAAAAACCAACCCTCAACTAATTCAAATGTTAACAATCAATACCTATTAATAATCCATTACTGCAAATCAAACAATTGCTCCTTCTAGGGTTATGTGCTATAGTAATTATTTTCATCAACTCCCATATTCCCTCACCATCCATTGTTCTTGATGTCTTGATAGAAAAATCACCACAAAAGTGATATACATAATGTTATCTGTCCACTTCCCCCATGGTTTATACATAATTAGTGTTGGGTGAACCGAACTTGCATAGTTCGGGTCTGTGCCGAACTTTGTGGGGTTTGGCATACTGAACCCGAACCCGGACTTTTCCAGATGTCCGTGTTCGGGTTCGGTGTTCACTCGAACACCAGGGTGGGCGGGAGGGGGAGGCGGGAAGGGCTCTGAGGCTCAAGCTGCCGATTCAGCTTGTGGGGGGGCAAGGGGGGCAACTCCAGACCCAGAGCCTGACCTTCCCCCCCAGCGCTTCTCGTCATGCCAGGCCAGAGGGGTAGGGAGGCAGGTTCGGCCAGCCGGCTATTCAGGACCCCAGCCGGCAGCTTCAAGTGGGCGGTGGGCGGGAGCGGGAGGCCTCTGACTCAGAGCCCTCCCCACCTCCCCCTCCCACCCACTGCCTGCTTGAAGCTGCTGGCCGGGATCCTGAAGCTCTGAGGGGGAGGTGTCAGGCTCCATCAAGCGGGCGATGGCTGGGAGCCGCCGAAATGAGAGAGAACTAGGAGCAAGGATTTTTGGCAGCTCCTGGCCATCACCCACTTGATGGAGCCTGACACACACACACACCCCAACACTTCAGGATCCTGGCCGGCAGCTTGAAGCAGGTGGTGAGTGGGAGTGGGAGGCAGGGAGGGCTCTGAGTCAACCAGCAAGCGTGTTTGATTGAAGAAATTCAGAGGGAAAATTCCTCATCCCTGAACTGGAGAGAGGGTACCCGGGTGTGGGAGAGGGACGACCTGGGGAACGGATAACCCACATCTCCCTCCCTCCTTCATCTGTTCCATGCATTTAGAAGGAGAAATAAACCCTCATTATGGATTGGATCTTTAGATCTCTGCAAGCCCAAAACTTGGCAGGGCAAGCGAGAAATCCCCCCCTTCCCTCGCAGTGCTGCATCTTCTGGGCTGCCTTGCCTTAAATCCGTCCAGAAATAGCACCCCCCCCCCCATTTTACTGAAAATCAAACAAAACACGCACTTCTCCATGAAACCAACCCTATTTTTCCAGCCCTTTCACAGAGTAATTCCAGATTGCTAAAATCCATAGGAATTCTTCAGATCTTGGAAAGAAGGCAAAGAGGAACAATATGGGGGCAGACAGTGGGAATGGGTGGGGGTATGTGTGGAGAGAAGTGAAGTCCCAAGAAGAATCTCCACATAAAATGAGTAGAAAACATTGACTTCTCTTCCCACCCATCATCCTTTTCATGTGGAAACTCGAGGTGTAGATGTTGTACCTGTTGCCGTAAGAAGAGAGAGGCGAAGGGTGGTGGTAGTACGTCTCTTTCACCTCAGTCAGGCAAACCTGGGTCCCAGCACAGAGCAAAGAGATCAATGCACCCAAGGCAATTTCTCTGGAGATGCCCTTTGCCCAATTCATGATTCTCCCCCACAATCGATCACGCAGGTCTCCCCAAAGGTCTCTTGGAAGGAGTTCGGTCTGAGGCTAGTTGGATCTCGATCTTTTCAGGCTGGAGGAACAACTCTCCCCACAGAAAAGGTGGGGTGCGATCTTCTCAAAGGAAAAGAGAGGGAGAGACCCAGGCAAAGAGAGCTCTGTCCAGGGAAGGAAGGGAAGCGCACTCTCCACTGGCGCTCGAGCTGCTGGTTCCAGTTCAACGCTCTTTTGTACCTTTCCTTGCCATTCAACATTTCTCCAAGAAACTTTGGTCCCTAGTATGGCAGGGAAGAGGGGCAGGACCCTCTCTCACACTCTCTCCTCTCCTCTCTGGATTAGCATAATACTCCTTCCATCCCCCTCCCCACCTTCCCCTCCCACCCACTGCCCGCTTGAAGCTGCCAGACGGGATCCTGAACAGCTGGCTGGCAGAACCTGCCTCCCCACCCCTCTGGCCTGGTGTGAGGTGAAGCACTGGGGGGGGGGGTCAGGCTCCATCAAGCGGGCCATGGCTGGGAGCCACTGAAATGAGAGAGAACTAGGGGCAGGGATTTTCGGTCAGTGTTCCCTCTAATTTTTTTTCGGGGTGGGCGGAAAAGTATAGTGTCTGAGCGGCAGTCCCTTCGGGACTGGGCGGCACAGAAATAATAAACAAATAAACAAATAAACAAATAAACAAATAAACAAATAAACAAATAAACAAATAAACAAATAAACAAATAAACAAATAAACAAATAAACAAATAAACAAATAAACAAATAAACAAATAAACAAATAAACAAATAAACAAATAAACAAATAAACAAATAAACAAATAAACAAATAAACAAATAAACAAATAAACAAATAAACAAATAAACAAATAAACAAATAAACAAATAAACAAATAAACAAATAAACAAATAAACAAATAAACAAATAAACAAATAAACAAATAAACAAATAAACAAATAAACAAATAAACAAATAAACAAATAAACAAATAAACAAATAAACAAATAAACAAATAAACAAATAAACAAATAAACAAATAAACAAATAAACAAATAAACAAACAAACAAACAAACAAACAAACAAACAAACAAACAAAAAACCCACCCTGTTTTGCCTCAGAGAATTTCAAAATAAAATACAGTACTGTGTGTCTATAACAGTGAGGTCATAATAGGGCAACTCTATCAATATCAAAATGCCACTTAAATAATTGAGCTAGTTTCAAACTAGATTTTGATTTTCTTTCTCTCTTCCGTACTCCCATTCTTTTTCTTTCTCTTTTCATTCCTCTCTTTTTTCTATCTGTTTCTCTCTCTTCCTCTCTTCCCCTCTCTCTCCTTCCCTCTCACTCTTTCCCTCTCGGCTTCTGGGCAGGTTTGGAAAACTCTGAGTTGATGATGATTTTTAAGTGAGCGATTGCTCACTGCTCAGCTTAGAGGGAACTATGTTTTCGGTGGCTCTTGGCCATCACCCGCTTGACGGAGCCTGACACACACATCTCCAGTGCTTCGCCTCCCGCCAGGCCAGAGGTGTTGGGGTTGGGGTTCGGCGAACCTACCCAAACTCCGACAGCAAGTTCATCCTAACCCGCCGAACCCAAACTTCAACAGGTTCACCCAACACTATACATAACCATTAACAGACTGGCAATCATCACTAGGACTTACCAAAGTTTTCACGGGGTTGCTAAGAGATGCAAATGCACCTTTGTTCCCTTTGAAGACATAGCAAACATATTGTACATGAACCAGAAACAAGTGCTATAAAGCCCAAATGAAATATTAACTCATAGTCTATGCATTGAAATTTTTGTTATGCAGATGGAATATGGAAAATCTATAGACAATTCTGGATTGGACTCCAATCTAAAGTTCATTTATTATTGTTAATTGCAAAGTCGCGATGCTATGGGCAATGTTCCTCCAGGACCAGACCACCCTCTGAAGTCCATTTAAGCTCACGCCTACTGCTTCAGTGTCCATAGTGTGCTCTAACGCTTATATTGTAATTAAGCAGTCACTGTGCCCCTTATCAAAATCCCCAGGTCTCCCAAGGTCTCCTTAAAGTATTATTCATTACTTCACACTAGCTGTCCAGCAAATATGCACATTTTTCCCAAATTCATTTTATAGCTTGATTCAAAATAAATTGCTTGGGTTCTGGGTTTGGCAAATTATGAAACTGTGTGATGTTAAACTGTGACATGAATGCAATTAACTTTTGAATGAGTGAGACAAAAGCATTTTATTTTTATCAAGGCAATAGGCATTGCAGAATTCTACATTGTTAGAAGTGTTTTGCATCAAAGAGTCACAGTACTGATAGCTTACATTATAAGCAAGTATGTATTGCACATTGGGCATTTTTTTTTAAAAAAAAAAGAGTCAGAACCAGCAATTCACGGGACAAACTGAGAACTGAATCAATTTTATTTATTTATTTTGTCAATCGTATATATAATTACAGAAAAAGTATAAACATGGTTGTGAATACATAAAAATGTCTGTACATGGTTATGAGTACACGAGAAGGTTACGAATACATGGGGAGATTAGGACAGGGATGGTAGGAACGTTTCTGCAACACTCCGTGGCCTGCACTGGCTGCTGATCAGTTTCTGGTCACAATTCAAAGTGTTGGTAATGACCTTTAAAGCCCTACATGGCATTGGACCAGAATACCTCCGGAACTGCACAAATCCCAGCGTCCGATAAGGTCCCACAGAGTTGGCCTTCTCCGGGTCCCGTCGACCAAACAATGTCGTTTGGCGGGCCCCAGGGGAAGAGCCTTCTCTGTGGCGGCCCCAGCCCTCTGGAATCAACTCCCCCCAGAGATTAGAACGGCCCCCACCCTCCTTGTCTTTCGCAAATTACTCAAGACCCACCTTTATCGCCAGGCATGGGGGAACTGAGACATCCTTCCCCCAGGCTTTTATATTTTATGTTTGGTATGTATGTGTTGTTTGATTTTAAATTGCTGGGGTTTTAGATATGTTTTATTTTAATATTAGATTTGTTTCACTGTTATATTGTTTCTATTACTGTTGTGATTCTATTACTGTTGTGAGCCACCTTCGGAGAGGGGCGGCATACAAATCTAAATAATAATAATAATAATAATAATAATAGAGGGCAGACATTTTTCCATTTGCCATCTTCTGG
This sequence comes from Erythrolamprus reginae, assembly GCF_031021105.1. Lineage (NCBI taxonomy): Eukaryota > Metazoa > Chordata > Lepidosauria > Squamata > Dipsadidae > Erythrolamprus > Erythrolamprus reginae. The sequence continues at coordinate 295,613,429 of NC_091951.1, read as the reverse complement.
CCTCTTGGGGCGGAGGCTGTTTTCACCCTTCCCAGGCTTCTAGAAAGTCTCTGAAGGCTGGTGGGAGCAAAATACTGGCATGCCATCGTGTGCCAGCAGTGGGGGGGGGGCATGCATGTATGTGTGAAGTCACATAGAATTATAGATATGGGCATCTGTGGGTGTGAGACTCTCCCCATCATCCTCCTCCTTTTGGCATGCGAACCAAAAAAGGTCCACCATCACTGTCCTAGATCTTGAAGAATCTATATTAAGCTTGAAACATATCTATTATTGTTATGAAATTGTTCAAAAGAGGCATTTTAGAATACATGGGAACACACCATGTTTGATGCCGGTTATTCTTTAGAGGTTCCAATAGCTCCTTCAAAAGCTGCTTTTGGGTGTCCACAGGAACATCCACTGGGTGATAGTAGTGGTGTGGGTATGTAAAAAACCAGTCAAGATGATGGCCATTGAAGAATACTGAGACAGGCAGGTTCAAAAGACGGTTCCTTTATTTAGCTCTTTTTGGCAAGTGACATTCAGCAGGGAACGCATCTGCTGTCAATGAGAAAAGCTGCTCTATTTATACTTTTGCGGCTCGCGCCAAAAGGAACTGTTACATTATCTGCCCGGAGACAACGTTTGTACAAGATTCAACTATTTACATAGGATTTAACACCCCTCCCTCCTTAGTCTGGAACATGTCAATCAGTCAACCATGTGATATAGTCCTCCAATCTGCTTAGCCTACGCAAGGCTCTTTCTGACCTGCGCAGATCATTTGAGTCCTCACTTTCGACGGTGGAGGTCGGTTCGCCTGTACCTCCACAGTGCGGCTGGGGCCGAGTTTGAGCTCCAGCCCGCTGAGTTGAGTGGGCAGGCACAACACCGACCTCTGAGGACGAAGATGGCTCGGCGTCGCTGGAGGACCTTTCCTGGCTTGGTAAGTCCATTTGTAAATCCAACAAATCCGGTTGTTTGTAAAAGTCTGATAGGGGGGAAGAGTTTGCATTAGCAGTTTGATCATGGGAGGATCCAATGCGTCCTCTCAAGTGGTCAATGTGCCGCTTCCACATGCGGCCATCCTCTAGTTGTACATAATACGTTTTGGGAGCAGTTTGCTGTACAATCTTTCCCTTAATCCAGTTTAACCCCCCATCAAAATTTTTAGCGAAAACATTTTGTCCCAGGTACAAATTCCTTTCAGGAGTTACAGACATATAATCAAGACATTTATTATTACAATATTGTGGGTGTAACCTGTCCAGAGGGGATCTGAGTTTTCTACCCATTAGGATTTCTGCTGGACTCTTGTGTGTAAGGGAATTGGGTGTAATATGCTGTACTAATAAGAATTGGTCCAAATGTTGCTGTACTTCTCCAGGGCCTGCTCTGCGCAATGCTTCTTTGGCCACCCTTACGTACCGTTCCGCCAGACCATTAACCCACGGCGAGTAAGGTGATGTGAGTGCGTGTCTGACCCTCAAGTTACTAAGGAATATTTCAAATTGCCTGGCTGTCAATTGGGGCCCATTGTCTGACACCAAGATGTCAGGACAGCCATGAGTGGCAAACAAATGGTGCAAAACCCTTATGGTAGCACATGTGGTTATATTACTCATTGCAATTATCTCAACCCATTTGGAGAAAGCATCTACCACAATCAGAAAATACTGAGACCCTATTGGGCCTGCAAAATCAATGTGTATCCTGGACCAAGGCCCAGCAGGCTTTTCCCAATCTACTGGAGCTGTTTTGGGGGGATTAGGTCGTGACTCCTGGCATGGGTCACACTTGGCTATCCACCGTTCAATGTCTGTATCCAGACCTGGCCACCACAAATGCCCCCGGGCTAAACTCTTCATTCTGACAATACCAGGATGGCCTACATGTAACATAGTGAGTACTTTAGTCTTCAGGCTTTCAGGAATGATTACTCTATCACCCCACAATAGACAACCCTTAATATATGACAATTCTAACCATTTGGTTTTAAACTCACTTAATTTTGCCTCCTCGGGGTCTCCGTGCCATCCCTTTAGTACACAATTTATAACTTTTTGTAGAGTTGGGTCTTGCTGGGTGTGCGCAGCCACCTCCTTTGCTGTTGTTATTGAACTCTCCTCAACATCTATTATTAACACATCCTCAGATGGGGCTGGGTCTTCAACTAAGTCTGACATAGGGCACCTACTTAGGCCATCAGCGTGGTTGATGGTTTTGCCCCCTTTGTGAATGAGTTCATACTGGTATCCCGAAAGAAATAAGGCCCACCTAATTAGTCTGGGGGACATAAATGGAGGTGTTGGCTTGTTAGAAGCCAGAAGGCCCAATAAAGGCTTGTGGTCAGTGATCAATTCAAACCTCCTTCCAAACAGATAGTTATGGAACTTTTTTACACCAGCCACTAAGGCTAAAGCCTCCTTATCTAGTTGGCTATAATTTCTTTCAGTGCTGGTCATTGTTCTGGAAAAGAAAGCGATTGGGGCTTCAGTATTATTAGGCAGAACATGTGCCAATACCCCACCTACCCCATAAGGTGATGCGTCGCACATAAGCCTGACGGGTAGTAATGTACTATATTGAACCACCACGCTTTTGGAGGTTAATAATTGTTTAATTTGAAAAAAGGCTTTGTGCTCAGTTTTGCCCCAGGTCCAGGGAATTCCCTTCTGAAGCAGCCGGTGTAGGGGTTCTGCTGTCGTTGCCTTCTGTTTCAAAAAGATAGAGTAAAAATTAAGAAGGCCTAGAAAAGCCTGTAACTCTGTTTTATTTTTTGGTTCTGGCGCTTCTCTAATAGCTTTTAACTTTTCGGTAGTGGGGTGGATACCATTCCCATCTATTCTATATCCTAAAAATTCTACACTTTCAGTTCCCCACACGCATTTGTCAGGTTTGATCCTCAGGCCCTTAGATTGCAGTCTATGCAGAACCTCTCTTATTCTTTGGTTTAGTTGCGCTTGGTTTTCACCACAAATTAATATATCATCAAAGTAGGGGATAGTCCCCTTAACCCCGGTCAATAAACGTTCCATTATGCTCTGAAAAATCCCAGGGGCTATGCTTACCCCAAATTGTAGTCTGCTGCATTTAAAGGCACCCCTGTGGGTAACGATAGTCTGTGCTAGAGATGTTGGTTCATCAACTGGGAGTTGTTGGTATGCCTGTGCGAGGTCGGTTTTTGCGAATACCCTCCCTTCCCCCAGGGAGTGAAGGATTTGTTGCACCACTGGAATGGGGTATGGGTGATGTTGGAGGGCTTTGTTGAATGTGGATTTATAGTCCGCACAGACTCTTAAGGAGCCATCTGGTTTTAGAGGTGTGACTATTGGCGTTTCCCAAGGCCCTTGTTCTACGGGGACCAGGATGCCCTGGGCTATGAGTTTATCGAGCTGTAGGTCAAGCTTTGGGAGAAGAGGTAAAGGCACCCTTCGGGGCTTGAGTCTGACCGGGGGGACCTTAGGGTCAATAGAAAACGATATAGGGGGCCCTTTATAAGTTCCCAAGGTGGGGCTAAAAACCTCTGGAAATTCCTGTAAGAAATTGGGAATGTTAACAGAGTTAACAGTACAGATACCCGAAATTTCAATACCCAATGGGTCCATCCAAGTTAATCCTAGAAGAGAGTGTTTAGCCCCTGCAACCACAACCATAGGAAGAAGACATTTAACATTTTTAAAGTCAACAGGTACATGTACTTTTCCTTACACAGGTATGACATTCCCTTGAAAATCTCTAATTACCAATGTAGTTTGCAATAGATCAGATTTTAAGAGGTTAGGCATGTACATCTTAAGCTTTTCCCATGGCATAATAGTATATTTAGACCCCGTGTCCAGTTCCAGATTGCATGGTCTGTTGTTTAGGAGCAGCGAGATTACGATTTTGCTCCCATTTTTCGTTGTTGTGCTATTTACAGAAAATTGTTCGTTACCTCTTGTGTAGTCATGGTTAGCGGTTGGGTAGTTTCTGCGGCTGGAACCTCGGGGGAATCTGTTGTCTCGCGGTTGGGTTGTCTGGTTGGAAAATCGAGGAGGATGAGGAGTGGAGAAGGATTCCTCGGGCAGAGGGGCTCTGCAGGCCTCGGCGATGTGGCCACGTTGGTTGCAGCGGCGGCAGATGGCGTCCCGGAAGGGGCAGCATTGGCGCGGGTGGTTTCCTCGGCAGCCGGAGCAAGGAGCAGTGGGGCGAGGGTATCTGGGTTGTCTCGATTGGTCACTCTGCAGTAGGAGACAGTTGTCCTCGGAGATGGCAGGTGGGCTGAGGTCGTCTGGGGCCTCGGCGCGGGAAGGCGAAGAGACGATTTTGGAAACGGTTTCTCTTTTGTCATGTTCTTTTAGCTCTTTGGCGGCAGTGTTGGCGACCTCGGCTGTTTGTGCCAACTTGATTACCACCTGGAGAGTAGGCTCGTCTTCGGTGAGGAGCTTGTTGCGGACTGTGGCATTTCTCATGCCGAAAATGAGGGCATCGGTGAGGCGAGCTTCCGGGCTGTCAAACTTGCATTTTGACAGCACCGTTCGAAGTCGCGTGGCGAATTGGTTAATTGACTCGGAGTCGAGTTGTGTCATTCTAGAGAACTGGTGCCTGAACACGACGGCTGGTTTCATGGGTTTGAAGTGGTTAGCGAGCCTTGCTTGTAGGTCGTCCCATGGAACGGATTTTGCTGGCAGCGGGTCGGTTAGAGTCTGTGCGAGGTCAAAGATTTCTGGGCCGCAGTAGTTTAAGAAAATTGCCCGTTTTCGGTCGGCGTTGGTGTCCCTCATCCCGGCGGCTTCGAGGAAGATTTCGAATTTTGCCATGTAGGCGTCCCAGGATGACTTCTCCGGATCAAAGTATTCAGGAGCCCGGCCGATTTGAAGGTTGTTCATCTTGCATGTGTGGTTTCTCCGTCCGTCGTCGCCAGTGAAGAATACTGAGACAGGCAGGTTCAAAAGACGGTTCCTTTATTTAGCTCTTTTTGGCAAGTGACATTCAGCAGGGAACGCGTCTGCTGTCAATGAGAAAAGCCGCTCTATTTATACTTTTGCGGCTCGCGCCAAAAGGAACTGTCATGCGTCTGAACCAATCAGACGCGACCTCTTATTATTTACATTATCTGCCCGGAGACAACGTTTGTACAAGATTCAACTATTTACATAGGATTTAACAGCCATGATCATGTTAGGGGAAAAGGAATCCTCAATCTGAGTATTGTATTGGCAGTTTTGTGTTAGCAAAAACTTCAGAAGAGAAGGATTTAGGGGTAGTGATTTCTGACAGTCTCAAAATGGGTGAACAGTGCAGTCAGGCGGTAGGGAAAGCAAGTAGGATGCTTGGCTGCATAGCTAGAGGTATAACAAGCAGGAAGAGGGAGATTATGATCCCGCTATATAGAGTGCTGGTGAAACCACATTTGGAATACTGTGTTCAGTTCTGTAGACCTCACCTACAAAAAGATATTGACAAAATTGAACGGGTCCAAAGACAGGTTACAAGAATGGTGGAAGGTCTTAAGCATAAAACGTATCAGGAAAGACTTAATGAACTCAATCTGTATAGTCTGGAAGACAGAAGGAAAAGGGGGGACGTGATCGAAACATTTAAATATGTTAAAGGGTTAAAGAAGGTCCAGGAGGGAAGTGTTTTTAATAGGAAAGTGAACACAAGAACAAGGGGACACAATCTGAAGTTAGTTGGGGGAAAGATCAAAAACAACATGAGAAAATATTATTTTACTGAAAGAGTAGTAGATCCTTGGAACAAACTTCCAGCAGACGTGGTTGGTAAATCCATAGTAACTGAATCTAAACATGCCTGGGATAAACATATATCCATCCTAAGATAAAATACAGAAAATAGTATATGTTGTTGCAATACTAGTTAAGGGGTGGGTCTTCATAGCTGCCATCTGGACTATGTTTTCTTCAGTGGACACTCTTGGTTGTCTCCCTGTATTAGTGAAACAACTCTTCAGCTGCTTTCAAAATGAGATGCTGCATGCATGTTTCTCCACAGGCCAAAGTTTGTGCACCCAATTGTCTATCTTAGTCCCAAGTTTCATGTTCATGTTCTTTCATGGTTAAAAACCTTTGACATGCATCCTGTACTTGAATGTTTGCTTTTAATTAGACTAAAAAAAGAAATGAAATAAGTAAAAGAAGAAGAAGAAGAAAGCAAAATAAATAAATAAATAAACATTAAAATTAAATGAATAATCTATGTTAATAAGACAATTATTCATAAATCACAATTAATATCAGGTTGTTCAATCTGCTAAGTAATTACAGCCATAAATTTATGTTTCCAATTTTAAAGGATAATTTTTTTGCAATAAAGATGTGGAAAATCTTCTTCCATTGTCCAACTACATAAGAATATGTAGTTCTTTAAAAATATATGAATGTCTAAAAATATTAAACCCTATGAGCAATGACATCTTCTCAGACTACAAGAATTTTATGATATTGCAAAAACACGTTGTTCTGCCAGGCTCTCTGGTAGGAGCCTCCCAAAAATTCAAGGGTATAAATTTCAGACACACACACACATTCAAAACAATGTTCTTTATCCCAAAATTCAAAATAAACTAAGCACTCTTTTTGTATTGCAAAGAGCACTCGTCCCAAAACAACTGGGTAGTCTGTACAATTAACCTTAAGCAGTCATTAAGTACTTAGCTAGCAGCTGTGAAGAAACTTCACACCCCTTCTTCTTCTAATGAAGTGAGACACACAAACACACTTGCTCTGCTTTGTTTTCAAAGGTGTGAAAAATCAACAAGCAAAGTCCAGAAACCAGCAACCCAGGATTCCTGACGAACTGAGATCAGATACTCTTTCACAACGGCCAAACCCACATGCTGCTATTTATAGCAGCAGCCCTAATTACTGGAGCCCCACCCAACCACAGGTGGCCTCATTTTCTCTTGTAATAATCCTTTAGTTGTTGTCTCCTATGCATCACTCTACGCATGCATGGATGTGACATTAATTCTTGTTCAGAATCCAAAGATGATACAGATGATTGATCTCCTCCTGGGCTATCTGCCAAACTCCCCTCTTCCCTGTTACTCACACTTCCTTGGTCAGAGGAGGCTTCATCGGCAGATTCCATCAGGAGCAAAACAGGCCTGCGACATGTGGATGTCTCCCACACATCCACCTGCACATTCTTTGGGGCAGGAACTGGGCCAGAGCTAACTGCAACACATGTTATCTTGAATAATTATTCTGTCACTGCCTCTTCAACAACGCAATGATTTACTCATTCCTTTTTATTTACAAACACAATGCCATCCAATGAATCTAAAGTATTACTTAGTCATGGTCTAATATCTATTTAAAATTTTGATAAGACATTAAGACAGTTTCTTATTGTACATAGTGATTTCCAGTGGTGTGATTCAAATTTTTTTACTACTGGTTCTGTGGGCTTGGCATGGTGGATGTGGTTTGGCTTGGTGGGCATGGCTTGGTGGGTGTAGCAGGAGAAGGATACTGTAAGATATCTATTCCCATCCCACTCCAGGGGTAGGATGCAAAAATCTCCATTCCCTCCCCACTCCAGGGAAAGATTTCTGAAAAATCCCCATTTCCTCCAGATCAGCTGGGACTTGGGAAGCAGAGAATAGATGGGGGCGGAGCCAGTCAGAGGTGGTATTTACCGGTTCTCCTAACTACTCAAAATTTCTGCTACCAGTTCTCCAGAACTGGCTAGAAACTGCTGAAACCCACCTCTAGTTATTTCCAATTCATTGTTATATTCGATCTTTAAAAATCAAATGTATTTATAGTTAATAAGCATAAGATATAATGATTGTTTCTAAAAATGTAGATGTCTTTGAAGCTGAAAACACCAAGTCCTTTATTTAAATAAAAGTTGATAAATATAATGGTTTTATTATTAGAATGTTCTTTCTGAGAAACAACCCATTCATTGGATAATTCATTTGTCATCAAAGATCTCTTCAAGGGAAGCTCTGTTCTATTTCCTAGAACGTTAACGTATCTAACTTAGAAAATATTGGTGATGAGGAAGAAACCTGGGGCCTAATATTTCTTGACATTCAAACAAACTTTTGTTCCAGTTGTGCTTATTCTGAGGAAACTGAAAGGCTTATTGTTGTACTTGGCCTTTCACCAACTTTCCAACAATTCCCATCTTTATATTCAACGATCCCTCTTTGATCAACAGTTATTGGCACCTTTCAAAATTTATAATCTAGGCAGGGCAGAGGAGCCTTGGCTATACAAAGTGTATACTTTTGTTCTTGTTTTCCTGTTGGGCAACTTGTATTGCCATATAACAATAGAACCATGCTCTTTGGTATCTTAGATAACATGACATGCATCTTCTTCAAGAGCAATTTTGGTGTGCCTGAAATCATCTTCCATCTATTTCCTTCAAACATAAGACTTAAGCATTTTAATAAGTATGATAAAATCAAAATGATTGCATATGTTTAATAGCACCACAAATCAACACAATTATTTATTTGTGAGTTATACCTATTCTAACACAAACCTGTTTGATCATTTCTGTCATGATGACATATGTATTTATGCAGCGAAGGGCTACCAAAATGTTCACTGTGGGCATGGCTTATGCAAACCGCCCTGCATTTTCTTTCAACATCTTTCAGTGCAAATTGGGTGCTCTCGGGTGAAACTCCATTTCCGCTATCCCACTGCGTTCCCCCCATCCGGGCAGTAGCCCACCCCTATGTTTATGTCATCTTTTGTCCCCCACTGCAGAAACCCATGTTGTCAAACTATTTGGTTAGCCAAGTGAGAGGAATAGGCTGCTGAACTAGATAGAAACATAGAAACATAGTGTTCTGTCTGGGTGCCCCCAGACTTCAACACCAACTGGAAAAAGCAGCCAGACACGCTGGTAAAAGCAAAAGCACTTTATAGTTTGAAAAATAAACACAGAGAAAAACCTGTTCTTCCCAACAGGCAGGCTATGAGGCTTCACAGTAAAGTCCTGACAGCCAGACAATACAGCAGACTTCTTGCTGGCACACACACCACTGTAGAGAATAAGCCCCCACGCCTTTTCCCCCAAGGTTTCAGCCTTCAAGGCCACAAGCCAGAATCAGAGATGCCAAAGATCACAGCCAGGTCCCAGGACTCCCAAAGATAATACTCCACAATACAGGAAGGGTGGGTCTGCCTTTTCAGCCTTTCTGGGGAGAACGACACCCAAACCCAGCTGTTACCTATTTAGGACTGGAAGTACCTGGCTAATTGTCCCCTTCGTTGTGCTGCTCTTCTCTGCCTGTGATCGATGATGGCTTGAGCATTTTCATCTAAGGACTCCAGGCTGCTTGCTGGGGAGAGCTCCACCCCGGGGGATTCTGGCTGTTCTCTCTCTCCCTCGGCCTGATATTCCTCCTCCCCTTCTGCCTGGGCCTCCTCCTCCTCCTCCTGTTCCTCATCCTCCCCCTCTGAGCAGGGAGCCGGCAGAGGTTCAGCCGTTCCCTGAGGAGCCTCAGACGGAATCACAACACATAGAAGACTGACGGCAGAAAAAGACCTCATGGTCCATCTAGTCTGCCCTTATACTATTTCCTGTATTTTATCTTAGGATGGATATATGTTTATCCCAGGCATGTTTAAATTCAGTTACTGTGGATTTACCAACCACGTCTGCTGGAAGTTTGTTCCAAGGATCTACTACTCTTAGATAGACTTTTTTGTCTGCTCCAACAAGATTTTTCTCTCATTCTGTTTGCTCTGTAGACATGTTTTCATTTATGTTAATCATAAGAACAAAATATATCATGTTGTAGCTATGTGATCTGATTGATTCACAATTTTATTTTTTCTTCATTTGAATAAGACAATAAAATAATGCATAATAAAAATCCTTCAAATTCTTTTCACATTATAGAACATTTAAGAACCTTAATGTATTGCAATGTATCTTTATGATTCTTCCTTAGATGGTATTAAAATATATTTATTCCAAAATCATAAATTATTTTTTATTAAATCAGTATTGTTTACACACTCACATACTTATATGACACTCAATAACAAATAAGAGGCTCTCTGTACTTTTTCAAGTATGCGTGAATTAAACTTGTCAAGCCTCATTGAAACAAATATCAATAGAGGCATTTTTCACATATAAATGCATCCGATTCAGTATTACATAGCCATCATATTTTGTTTTGCTTTGCAATTACACATGTCAGCAAACCATTACAAATCAAGCATCATGTAAATGTTGCATTGAGGAGGGTCACTGAACAAAGATTCTGGTTTAGATGGACATTTATGCTGATTTTCCATGATTCTTCTTAATTTTTTACAATATAACCGTAACATTTTGTCAATCAAGCCAGTTCATGCATTCAGTTTTGTGTCAGGATTGAATGAAACAATGATGGATTCTAAATTCCATCACTACCGGTTCATGCGCATGCTCACGCGTGACACTTCTATGCATGCACAGAAGCTTCTGCACATGTGCAGAAGCATCCAGGGTGGGTGGGTGGAGCCTCCCACTGCTGCCACTACCAGTTTGTAGAACTGTACTGTACTGATAGCAACACACTGCTGGATTGAAAGCAATTTAAGTAAACATGCACTGCTGTGGAATTTGCAGAAATTGTTGGATTTTTAGAGGAGAATTGGAATAATGAGGTTGTCAAGATAAACGGACCATCGGGGCTATATGAAATGTCCAAATGTGGAAGAAAAATAAATGCAGGTTGGTCTGATCTGACAGGATTCTTTATACAGTGGTACCTCATCATACGAACTTAATTGGTTCCAGGAGGAGGTTCGTAAGGTGAAAAGTTCGTAAGATGAAACAATGTTTCCCATAGGAATCAATGTAAAAGCAAATAATGCGTGCAAATCCTTCAGGAAAATCCCAAACTTTAGAAGGGAGGCGAACAGAGGGCAGGGAGGAGCAGCTAAAGGGGGCGGGTGGAAGAAGCAAGGCTAGGCTAAAGGGTGAGTGGGAAGGAAGAAAGGCAAGGGGGCGCCCCTCCCTTTTCTTTCTTAAAAAGACACCCTTTCAATTCCTTTGCAAGCACCTTGTTCTCGGCAAAATTTTCCTACTCCAAGCAGCCCCTCCCTCCTCCCGTTTCTTTCTTAAAAAGACACCCTTTCAATTCCTTTGCAAGCACCTTGTTCTCGGCAAAATTTTCCTACTCCAAGCAGCCCCTCCCTTTTCTTTCTTCAAAAAAGGGGGGGGAAAGAAACCCCTTCATCCCAGCAGCAGCTGCTTGGGTTCGTAAGGTGAAAATAGTTTGGAAGAAGAGGCAAAAAAATCTTAAACACCGGGTTCATATCTTGAAAAGTTCGTTAGAAGAGGCGTTCATAAGATGAGGTACCACTGTACTCTTAAATGTTAATCGAGTGATGTCATATCAATTGATCAATGACCATTTTCTGAATCATGCTGCGAGATTCTCAGTTATCCAGGTCATAGTTGTACCCAAAGTGTTTTTTGTTTTGAAAAGGCGGTTAGACTGATATTTTTGAGGAAAAATAAGACATTTCACTTCCTATGCTGGACGCTTCATTGGTTGTATTGGATGCTGTGGGAGATGGAAGAACAACTCTTGACAGTTGACTTTAGTTGGTGGGCAGGAGAATGATAGGCTCTGACAGGATGGAGATAGTGGTGGGGAATGGAAATATTATGTTTTCCTTGCAGTCAACTGCTCTTAACACTGTCTGACAGCCATTGTGGTTACTTTGGGTTTTATCTGTGACCTCAGGATCACCTGAATCAGAGGTGTGGAATCTTCTTGGAGAGTTTTCTGTTGTTCCATCACAGAGAGAGTTTGATCTATGGTTAAAGCACCAAGCTAAAAACTGGGAAACAGTGAATTCTAGGTCCACTTCAGCTCTGAAAGCCAGCTGGGTGTTTTGGGGCCAATCATTCTCTTTCAGTCCAACAAACCTCACAGGGCTGTTTTTGTGGGGAAAATAGGAGGAGGAAGCTATGTTCGCTGCCTTGAGTTATTTGTAAATATCAATATAAACTGGACAAATATCTTGTTTAACTAAAACACTGACTATTTATTTGTTCAGGTCCTGCCATGTTAATCTTTAGACACATGTTAGAAATGTCTTCTTTTATTGTGTCTGCTGCTTTTCATAGTTATTTTATTTCTTTCACTGACATATATATATCCAGTTGACTTCCAATCACTCTTCTTTTCAGCAAGGGTTTCCTCAACTGTCTAAACTGATATTAGATCTTAGTGGTGACTTGTTCTCTATGATTGTTAATTATCCCATCATGAAATTTTCTGTTCCCATTACCAATTTCTATTCTACCTCTCTTCTTTCATGTCTCAGTCACTGCTGGGCATCTGGTTTCTCTTCAAAGTACCTAATAACAAAGCCTAACATGTTTTCCATGACTTGTTGCATCCTTAGAGAGTGTCAGAATAAGGCTGGAAATATTATATTAACTCCTACATAATTACAAACAATTTGCTGCTAAGGGCTGGAATGAGATGAAGATAATATATGGGGATAAAGCAAGAAAAAAAAATGTTACCAGGGCATGTTTGGACTTATGATTAGAGAGGCAAGTTTCTAAGAAGATAAACAGACAGTAGATATTTTGCTAGCATATGCTCTTGCAGGATGTTTTGTGTGGGTGTGTAGTATAAATTAATAGTTTAATCTTAATTATTTTGCAAGTTTGCTCCTTTGTTTGATATTTGTTAATGCATAGCAAACCCTTTGGTTGAGAGGCTGGGCAAAAATCTATTAAGAAAATAAAATTAGATACAAAATTAAAACAGTGTGAAGCAAATTCCCAAGACAGCTTGTTTAGCTGTTACTTATTTGTCACAATTGCATATTTCACCAAAGAACACTATTGAGAGCCTTTCTTCATTAGTTATTTATGATGCCACCTAAATGGCCTGGCAACCCCAATTTTATGCTCTCTCCCCATAAAACAGGTCTAGTCTTCATCCTCAGGCCATCATTTAATCAGCTTTGTCCTGCTGCTTTCCATACTGCAAAAATACTGACCTGTCACAAAACACAAAAGGAAGCAACGAAAATCAGGATAATGTATCATTTTGCCAGCAGCTCTTTTCATCTGATGGTGTGGCATGAATTCTGTTCAGGATTTCTAATAAGGGAAGACTCCATGTATGGCAACAGAATGCTGGACAATAAACCTTTAATCTCACTGGGGAAGGGAGCAAGGTTGTCAGTTCTACTACAATTTTGAAAACCATTCTTGGCAAAAGAGACCACCTATTAACATGCAGAAGGTATCAAATAAAGCCTCCGACACATTTAGTAAGCAAAGAGATCAGATATCAGGCGATATGAAAAGCTTCTCTGTGCCTGAGACTTTAATAAACTGCCATGACCAAAAGTAGACAATTTCTAAGCTGGATAGCAAGGACAAACTCATTCACATGGAAAGCAAAATAAAGGCAAGCTATTATGTGGAATATAGTGTACTTTGTTGTTGGTCTTATGAGTTTACATGTGAGCAGTAAAGCAAATTATTTCAGCTTTGATACTGAGAACTGAAGTAAAAATTCATATACTTCTAGCAATATAAGAGATTCAAATCTGTCATTAAAAACTCTGCATGGTTGGTTCAAAATTGTGTGTTTTTTTTCTTCTAGAAAATACAATGCACATTTTCATGCTCCAGTCGATACAACTCAACCTGCTAATGATTTCATCTTCTCTTTGTAGTAGATAGCCCTGAAGTACTAGTTAATGGTAACTTCCTAAAGGATAAAATACAAATGGTCTTCATACTTTTCACACTAATATTACTGATTGATATTCTTTTCCAGCTTATAAAATGAAGCTAGCAACAGGGAACCCCCATTAACAGTTTTCACGCATGGAATAAAGTGCTTTTAGATTATAAAGATTTTTCTATGTCTCTCCAAATGGTTCAAAATAATTATAGAATGTGTTTATTTCCTGTATAAAAAGTGTCATTTATAAAAATTGCCTGTCATGCTGAGCTGGTTTTGTGGCAATGGTTTCCTTCCATCAGAAGAGTGTAGTAAAGTTGTTACAATAGTAAAATGGAAGTAATTTGTTTATAAGCCAAAGAAAAATGAGAACCTTTATGGGTCAAAGAGAATTAACATTTTGTGAAAGGTATATAAATAATTTCCTTGCAAGATTTTGAGAAAAATGTATCATTTTGGAATAATTTTGAGGCAACATAGAAACATAATGGAACTGAGAAAATTCTAGCAGTCATACAAAAAGATGCAATTACTCCTTCTCACCTCCTCTTCCTTCCCTCCGTCCATTCATCGTCTATCTTCTATTTTCCAATTTTTCTCTCTCCTCTCCTTTCCTCTCACTTCTTACTTCCTCAGCCTACCTCTTTTACCTTTCCCTGAGTGTTTTTCCTCTTCATATTTGACAGACTGATATTTCTTCCACACTTATTCTAGTAATACCCCTCCTAAAAAAATATATTATTGTTGTTTTATATCATGCCATATTTATTAGTCTGTAATCTAAGTACACCAACCTAATACTAAGTGATAGGTATGAATAATTTATCTAGTGCTGCCTCCCCCACCCTCCCAAAAAAGTCTAGTTTTGTCCTCTGGGAACACCACCAATTAATTTCAGCTTACTATATCAAATTAACCACTGTAGCTTAACTCCTCCAGCCAATTGTTGTTTCTTCTGTTTCATAAATTCAAGCCGTAGTGCTTCCTCCTCTTTTTAAAATTCCTAATCATCTTTCGTTTTTCTTGACCCCCTGCTTTTATCATAGCTAAACAGCCCATTTAAAACATCAACATTCGATTGCATAGTTTGATAAAAAGAAAAAACAATAATCATTAATTTCAATTTTCATATTAAATTCTCTGTGAAGGAGTAAGAAAGTAGGAACAGGAAAGAAAGGTAGAGGTGGAGAGTGCGAAAGACAGACGGAGTAAAAAATGGTGCTAAACAGGATATTAGTTTATGATTGATTGGTTTAAACTGTATGTACATGTATATTGTCTGCGGAGAGGGGCGGCATACAAATCCAATAAATAAATAAATAAATAAATAAATAAATAAATGAATGAATGAATGAATGAATGAATGAATGAATGAATGAATAAATAAATAAATAAATAAAAATATTTTTGATATACTGAATTCTAAGGTATGTATATATTGATGTGTGGAGGTGTTTGTCGAGAAAAAATAAAAAAACTTTTTGGGGAAAAAAGGTGCAATTATTGGAAAATACACATAATAAATACCACATAGTAATAGTCATTGGTCTTCCAGTGGAAATAATCTATATGGATTTCCGTATGATCAAGCTCCATTTTTCCATTCAGAAAAGGTGACTTTCTCATCAAAGTTCATATGATGTATGATTCCAAATAAAAGTATTTTGTATTATCATCGCCAAAAGGTTTTACATGTATCACAATAGCAAAGCACTTAGACTTACTGTATATACTGCTTCAACATGCTGTACAACCTTCTCTCAGCAGTTTACAGAGTCAGCATCTTGCCTCTAAAAATCTGGGTCCATGTTTTACCAACCTCGGAAAGATGGAAGGTTGAGCTGGTGAGATTCAAATCTATTTGATTGCTCCACTTTTTCTAACTGTTGCTTTCTGGTCAATGTACATTTTTTTTTCAATAAGCAAATGAGGGAGTCCAGCACATTCATATCTTTAAGGACTTTATTATGGTACATACACTTAAAAGATTCTCTTTAATTGGCAAAAACGGATGCTTTTTGCAACTCTCTTGTCTTTTTCATTTCCATCAAATATCAGTAATGTGGTCTCAAATGCCCCTTCTGACTCCATTTAGCATTTTATGTGTGCAAAATCATTAGCATAATCTTACTAACATGTGAGATAAATGTTATTGTTTCGTAGTTTCAGCATTCTTTAGAGCTATTCACTTTGGAACTGGAATATGAATTGCTTTCTTTCAGTTTGCTGCTGTTTCTACACTTATTTACAAACAGCATGTAGTACCTTAACTCTATCAGCATGTAAGATTTGGAAACAGCTTTCATTAACTCCAGTAAGCACTGATATTAGCAGTATGTTCTAGGATCCTTTTAACTTTACTCCTCAGAGCAGACCAGTAATGGGCTCCTATGGGTACAGTCAGGTATGTAGAACCGATAGAAAAAATTTGTTCAAATACGCAGAACCAGTAGAAAAACTTTGAATTTGTTTTCTTTTTTTTCCCCTTCTGGGCTCTGGGTATGTTTTCCCTATCGCAGTAAATGAGGTTGAATGTGTATAATTTTAGAAGAGCTGTGTGTGTATGTGTACATACAGATAATGTATATTTTTGTGTGCCTGGGTGTAATAAGTATGTACACATATGCCACATATACATAGAATTAAATAGTATATTTTGGATGTTCAGTAATAGTAAATAGATAGGGAAATTGTATCTCTTTGAGGCGAGGAGAGGCCAGGCACCTAACCCTAACCCAAACACTTGACGTGAGTGACGTCAAGTTGGCCACCTTTAAACCAGTCACATGACCTTTAGGCCACTCCCTGGTCACATGATCATCAAGCCATTCCCATCTGGTCACATGGCCAGAAAGCCACACCCACAAAATAAGCCACACCTACAGCGTGGTAGTAAAAAATTTTGCAGCCCTTCACTGGAACATATTCCCATTTACTGTTCAAGTTACTCCTATCTAGTATTCATGAATGCCTAAATCTAAAACAGCTCATGGAAATTCTCTCTTAACTAACTCTTCATTTCTGCATGCACAGAAGCATAAAATGGAGCCGAAACATGGGTGCACCTGCGTCTCCATGCGCAATTCTGCTACCTGCACAGCTGCAATAGCAGAATTGCTCTGGACTCCGCTGGCACTCAGAGCTACGGGGGCAAGCACACGTCACTGTTCCACCTTAGCAGCCCACCTCTGCATATATTAGTATTGTATAGATCCTATTTATTTTCTTTTTTCCAAATATCCCAGCCAATTGGGTGAGAAAGGTTATCTTGATCCAACAAAGTGATTAACAAATATCTAGGCCAGTCTTTCACATTAGTGTTTTATGCATTTAATAATGCATAAAGGAGAGAAAGTTGCTCTAGAAAATAGTTTGATAAACTTTAAACCTGTGTATATCCAGTGCCTTAAAACTATCATCTTCAATTAACACCCTTGTGACACTAAGATAGATTATTCATCCCTTAGGGAGGATGCCACTTTTTCCATTTCAAGTTCATGTTTTGAATCCTTTTTATTTCATTCAGCTAGTAAATAACATGTCAACATTTTTAGATTGATATCACTCAATTCCTCTCCCTCTATAATATACATATACCAGTATATACATATATACTGTATCATCTTTACTATCATGCATTTTGGGCAAGATAGTATTTTATAAAATAGATAAATTAGTTGTTTTTCCTTTCTTTTCTTCCTCTCCTATGCTACATCTTCTACCTCCCTCTCTTTCTAACAATGTCGCCCATAATTGACCTTGGAGACTAATTAGTAGGTAACTGTGAAAGAAGGTATGAGCCTAGGAAAAACAAGCTACGTATAGGCAACAGGAAGGGGAAAATATGAGTATTGTTTGTGAAGCTTTATAGCAAGAGTTTCTGGGTTGGCATTTACCATATACAGAATACTGCCTGGCTGATCTGGTACAAATGAAAGTATCCTTATGCAACTCTTCTCAAAGTAACAGATTATAATTTGCAACAGCATGTTTAAAGTTCTGTAGTTTCACTTGTGACGCAGTGTCCAAAATGTGCCCAAATTCACTGCTATTGTCCTATTGTCCAGGATACGACATGTAAAAAAGATATTGAGATTCTAGAAAAAGTGCAGAGGAGAACAACCAGGATGATCAGGGGACTGGAGATTAAAACATATGAAGAGCAACTGTAGGAACTAGGCATGGATAGTCTAGCATATGCGTGGAACCAACCTCCCCCCCCCCTGGAAATCGTGCATGCGTTTTAATGTGACATTTGGCTTCTGCGCATGCACAGAAGCCATATCTTGCAGCGGGCATGCGTGTGCTCCTGGCATGGGCATACACACGCACTCCCAGGAACGGTAGCCCACCACTGGTATAGAGTCTCCAACTTCAGCAGGGGTTTGCATTAGAAGATGACCTACAAGGTGCCTTCCAACTCTGTTAATCTCTGTTAACATATATAATAATTATGACTAAGCTGATAACCTAATCTACACTTTCTCTGTATTAATAAAACTGCTATGATAAGTGGCTATATTTATAGACCCATCTGGGGATGACAGTAGCATACAGAAGTAGGTAACTTGGAATGTAAGAGGAGGAAATGGTAAATTAATGAAGGAAATAAAAAAAGAAACAAAGTATGTTATTTGTTTGTGAAGCTGAAGGAAAACATGAGGTCAGATTTAAATAAAGATGGTCTAGTCTTGTAGAGAAAAGTTCATGCAGAAACATGATCTATGAATGAATGAAGTGTTAAAAAATAGGAAAAAGTATCATCTAGATCAGACCTGGGCAAGGGGCGGCCCACGGGCCACTTTCAGCCCACCTGCTGTCTGTGACCGGCCCGCCGCTATCTGTGACCAGCCAGTGGAGGTCGTGATCCGCTCCGGTGTGAGGATGAAAGAGCTCACCGCATCTGCTGGGACTCCTCCAATTCCTGCTTTCCTGATGAATCATGAGGAAAGCAGGAACCGGAGGACTCCCAGCAGATGCGGTGAGCTCTTTCATCCTCGCACTGGAGTGGACCACGACCTCCTACCGAGAGCGACCGAGCACAGAAACCCATGCAAACACTCCAGCGCAGTGACTGTGGTGCACCGTGTTGCCATAAATCAAACAATTAGGGGTCTGTAGAGTGGGTCTGGGTGTTTAGGTCAGGCCAGGGTCTGGGTCTTTACAGTATTGGGTAGAACTGAGTTAATTATATTAGTCCAGCCCACTAAAACCATCCCAATTTCTCATGCTGCTCCATGGCAAAATTAATTGCCCACCCCTGATCTAGATTGTTGTAGGTGAATGAAATAGGAATTCATAGGTTGTTGCTAATTTCTTGTGACATTTCAGTGAATGATGCTAATATAGGTGTACGAAAACTGAATGGGTAATAATAAGATGAGAAATTACAGAAATGTCTGGGGTACTTTCAAAATGTAAGAATGAATGAAAATTGTGAAAAGTGGCCATCTGGTTAGAAAAGGGTCACTTCTGAATACACATCTGAAGCCTTAGTCTATTCATGTGTATAATGAAAAAGGAATTTAATTGAAAACATAGCTGATTTAATTGTTTGTGGTAAAAGACTGAGAAAATTAACGAAACCTGCCAAGGTCACGGGAAGCGTTGAATGTGGAATGAATCATTATTTGATACTGTCAAGAGAGAGCTATTAGGGGGGGAAATGAAAAAGTAAAAGAAATGAAAATATAATGATTGCGGTAAAAGATAGCACAAATCTTCTATGAGAAAGTATTGTGACTTTCTGAAAAAAATGAATGAAATTTGGATGTAAAAAAGAATATATTTTGAACATGGTCAATATAATTATATTAGAGCAGAAATCTTCAACCCTGGCAACTTTACACCTTGTGGACCTCAACTCCCAGCTACGCTGGCTGGAGAATTCTGTGAGTTGAAGTCCACAGGGCATAAAGTTGCCAAGTTTGGGGACTTTAAGCCTTGTGGGGTGTTGTGTTTGGGCCTGGGCCAGCTTTTGCCCCCACAGATGGGGGAGACACGGCACACAATGACTGTGAAAGCCTGGCTGACAGCCAGGATGATGCAGCTGACAGCCAGGAAGATGTAGCCAGCAGTCAGGAAGATGGGGCAGAGAGCCAGGACGAATTGGCAGACAGTTCAGGGGAAAGGGCTGGCAATTCATCAGACAGTTTATCTTCTCTCAGCTCGTCTGCAGGACAATACATCAATTTATGCAGCCGTAGGGCCTTACAAAGAAGGGGTTGCTTTAAGAAGTAGGAGAAACACACCTGGGCTGGGTGTGGTTCCCTTAATGAGGGCTAAACAGCATAAAAAGGGAACGGGGCCAAGGCAAACTGTGGCTGATTATCTGGGTGGTTTGTGGTTTGTTCCTGCTCTGAAGTTCCTGCTCGTGGATTGTACTTCAGCGTTGGGGGAGTTGAACGCTCTGGGACAAGCTGCTGCTTTTGTGCTGTGAATATTCAGAGACTCTTGGACTATTTCTGCTCCGTGACTTTTGTATGGGTTGGCTTTTCACTGAACTTTGTAGCTGATTGAATTTTGCAACGAATCCTCTTGGTTTCTCCTGAAAGTAAGGTCCATTTGCTTTAGTCTTTTTTCTTTACTGTTTAAATACAAGTTTGCTGATTAACTATCCACGTGTGTGTTTGACCTTCTTTTCTGGACCATTAATCATTGCTTGAGGCCGGTCAGGCAGAACATGGAGGACTTTAAGTTGCCAAGTATCCTGAATGGAATGCTTGTAGGAATGATGAAGTTAAAAGAGGTTATGGATGAAGAGGATGGATGCATATAAAAGTATTTAGGTCATCTGGTGGATAGAGAATTCTGGGAATTCAATTCCACTCATCTTAAAATTCCCATGTTTCCAAAACTGCCAAAACAATGACAGAAAGATGTGATAACATACACAAAAAGAAAAATATAGTTGTAAAGAATGTTTAAGAGAGCAAGAAACCAGAAACTAAAGAAGCAGGGAAAATGAAGAGTGATTTTGATGGAAACAAAATTGGTTTTGGAAATGGGGAAAAGTAGCTATATAAAGCACCTGCTGCAAAATGAACAAAATTAAACACAATTTGAATAATTGATTCCAGATGAAAAGGAATATTTCAGAGATCTGTGTAGGAATGATAGTGGTATGTAAAGAATAGAGATGAAATGTTAGTGTTCAAGAAAAATTGAAAGCCACAAATGTTGTGAGCATATTGGAAAATTGTAGGGATGCAAAGTGTGGTTTGATGGATGTGGTTTGTTTGTATATCAGTGTTTTCACTTGTTTAAGACTTCTTTCATGACTACATCTACATCTGATTAGCGAAATAACAATATTTTTGCTCCTTTATACAAAATGAATGCATGCAAAAACAAAGAAGAGAATCAGTTTGTTAAGTGTGCTTGAGAAGGTGTTCTGTAGAATTCTGATTGAAAGTGTTATGAGAAGTGACAATCAACAAAACATGGGAAGTCTTGACTAATTTTATTCCAGGCAAGCGACAACAAGGCAACAAACTACATCACTGTTTTGGTTTGGTGGCAGAAATGTCTCAAATATAAAGTCCATACAAAGAGTGGTAAGGACAGTGTAGAGAACTGGGTTCCTACCAGTATGCCTAATTGTGCACAGCTTAGCGGCTCTGGGGTGCAAACACGTGTTTGAATGCAATTTTGCTTTCTGTACCGGTGCAGGTAACAAAATCTCACACAGGGATGGACATGCATGCATGTTTTGGTGAGGTTTTTTGTGCGAAAGTATGTATGGAAGCAAAAAACCTCACCAAAACATGCACGCATGGGCATCCCTGTGAGAGATTTTGCAAATTTTCTCTTGAATGCACACTCGTGTGCTAGAGCCGCAGAGCTGCGCACAATTAGGCAGTATGTACAGTGAAGGGCTACCAACATTTTTTTTTAAAAAAAAAATACTTTATTTATAAATATAATGAAAAGGGAAAAGGAAATAAGGGAAGGAAAGGCGAGGAAGGAAATCTGGGGTAGGACGGAAGAGAGAAAAGGGAAGGGGTACAAAGTCAAACAATTATGGTTATACATTGTAGTACATATAGATTATAATGCATATATTTCTTGGAAGGAGTATTATATTTCTTAATTTCTTAATCATTATGTGTATACATTAAGTCATGTTTTTAACGAAAATATTATATTTCGTAAAGATTATAGACGTACGGTGAATAGCAAGTAGATAAGGAAAATGAAAAGTTTTCTAAAGTTATAGTAGTAAGGGGGGAGGGAAAGGAAAAGAAAAGGGGAGAAAAGGGGAGAAAAGAAAGATCTGCGTTTGGCGCAGACGTTTTTAGGGATGACTTTTGTCTGAAAGTAGTATGGGGAGTATATGAATAGTATGATAGGTAGGTATAGAAGTTAGTTATGTTGATGGAAGTTGTTAGTGTTATAATGTGTATTGAGTTGGTTGAAAGACAGATAAAAAGAGATATACAGTGATCCCTCGATTATCGCGAGGGTTCCGTTCCAAGACCCCTCGCGATAATCGATTTTTCGCGATGTAGGGTTGCGGAAGTAAAAACACCATCTGCGCATGTGCGCCCTTTTTTCATGGCCGTGCATGCGCAGATGGTGGAGGTGGGGAGCGACGAAAGTGCGGAAGCCGACAGATTGCAGCACCCGCTCGCCCGCCGTTCGC
The DNA here is from genome assembly GCF_031021105.1 of Erythrolamprus reginae. NCBI lineage: Eukaryota > Metazoa > Chordata > Lepidosauria > Squamata > Dipsadidae > Erythrolamprus > Erythrolamprus reginae. The sequence continues at coordinate 295,591,107 of NC_091951.1, read as the reverse complement.
CGCTCGCCCGCCCTTCGCCCGGCCACCCGCCGTTCACTCACTGCTCGCCCGGCCACCCGGGTTCGGGGGGGTGCTGGGAAGCCCCCCAGGCCAGCTGCGACCTTTTAAAACAGCCGCGTCGCTTCCCAGCTGAGTCCTGAAGCCAAACGCCAAAGGCGAACTTCCGCGTTTGGCTTCAGGACTCAGCTGGGAAGCGGCGCGGCTGTTTTAAAGGGTCGCAGCCGGCCTGGGGGGCTTCCCAGCACCCCCCCCCCGAACCCGGGTTGGGGGTTCGGGGGGGTGCTGGGAAGCCCCCCAGGCCAGTTGCGACCTTTTAAAACAGCCGCGCCGCTTCCCAGCTGACTCCCGAAGCCAAACGCGGAAGTGGGGTTTTTTTTAATTAATTTTTTTTTTAAATCGCGATATAGCGTTTCGCGAAGATCGAGATCGTGAAACTCGAGGGATCACTGTAGTATGAATTTTATTGCAAATTTAATTGGTTTTTGGTGCTCAATTTCTAAATTGGTTTGAAGTTAGTTTGAGTGTTCGAAGGTACATTTGGTAGTTTGGTGGAATAGAGATTTTACAATAAGTAATTTTGATATTTTTTTTGAGAAACCCATTTATACCATTTTTCCCATATTTCATAATATTCTGAATCTTTTTTATTTTGTGCTTCCATTGCTGTTTTAGACATTTCAGCGCACTCTATGATTTTTGTAATTATTACGAAAAAAGAAGGTATTTGATCACGTTTCCAAAAGGAGGCATACGATATTCTAGCTGCTGTTATAATTTGTAGGATGAGATATTTTTGTGATTTAGTAAGGTTTTGCCTAAATATACCTAAAAGGTAAAGCTCAGGTTTAAGTGGCAATTTAATTGACATGACTTGGTCAATTAGATTTTGGATTGTTGTCCAATATTTTTGTGCAAGTGGGCATGTCCACCATGTGTGGTAATATGTTCCCGGTTTAGGTTTGCATTTCCAACAGGTAGGTGAAAAGTTGGGGAACATTTTGGATATTCTTGCTGGGGGCAAATGCCATCGATAAAACATTTTCATTTGGTTCTCTTTGTAAGACATTGCCATTGTCATTTTGTAGTTTAATGTCCATGTTTTCTCCCACTCGATTAAGTTGATCGTATACCCAAAATTCTGAGCCCAGGCTATCATGCAACATTTCACTTGTTCTTCAGGATTTTCTTGTATTAGTAAGTAATTATATAGTTTTGAAATCATTTTTGTAGGGGGGCCGAAAAGAATCGTATCTATTACATTGTCATTTTGGAATCCAAATTGTTTTTTGTGTTGCTCGTATTTTAATTTAATTTGTAAGTATGTTAGCCAATCTATGTTAATTCCTTGATTGTTCAATTGTTGTTTGGATATGAGAGCATCTGATTTGTCGAGTAATTGTTGGTATCTCAAAATTTTGGTGTGGGAGAAAAGGTTAGGAAAAATTAGTAATTCGTTGGGAGATATCCATTTTGGTATCGAAGTATAGTAAAAAAAATTTATAGTAAACCAAATTATTATTAGAGTTTTACGCAAATAATGATTTTTAAAGTATTTAGGTATTTTGTGATAATCTGTTGTTAAAAAAGCGTGCCACCCAGCAAGAAGATCGAAACCTTCTAGGGTTAGGAGTCTTGTATTTTTGAGAGTAATCCAATCTTTTATCATTGTTAGGATTGTGGCTTGGTAGTAAATATAAAAATCCGGAAGTCCAAGTCCGCCCCTGGATCTATGATCTTGAAGATTTTTCAGTTTTATTCTGGCCTTTTTCTTTGTCCAAATGAATTTCTTTATTTGTTTGTGCAGAGTGTTAAAGAAAGATTTCTTCAAATTTATTGGGGCAACTTGAAATAGATAGAGAAACCTTGGAAGAATGTTCGATTTTATAGCAAATATTTTCCCCATAATGGATAGATTTAGTTTCGACCATCTGATAAAATCTTGTTGTATTTCTTTAAGAAGTCGTTCATAATTATCCTTTTTAATCGTAGTATAATTTGAGGTCATCCAAATTCCTAAATATTTAATTTTTTTTTGTGGTTTTAATTCCAATTAGTTCTTCCAAGGAAAGTATATCTTTTGGTATCATATTTTTTGTCAAAATTTGAGTTTTATTCCTGTTAATTTGCAGACCGGATATTTCACCAAATTTATGTATTTCATCAAATAGAATGGGTGCTGTTTGTATGGGATCTTGTAAGATAAATACAATGTCGTCCGCAAAGGCCTGTGATTTGTAATGTTCTTTCTTGATCGTGATACCCTGAATTTGTGGATTATTTCTTATAGTTTTCAGGAATGTTTCTATAGCCAGAATAAAAATGAGTGGGGCCAGAGGGCATCCTTGGCGCACACCTTTGGTTATAGAGATTGTGTCTGTAATATCGTTATTGAAAAGGATTTTGACCGATTGAGTAGTATAAATGGTTTTAATTAAATTGAGAAATTTGGAGCCGAAATTCATGTATTCAATTTGATTTATAAGGTAGTGCCATTGAAGACTATCGATAGCTTTTTTTAGATCCATGAATATTAGTGCAATTGTTTTATCATAGTTTTTATCGTAATATTCCATAGTATTCAGTATGATTCTTGTATTTGTAGAGATGTTTCTTGCTGGTAAGAATCCATTTTGGTCGGGGTGAATAATTTTGTTTAATATATTTTTTAGCCTGTCCGCAATTATAGATGTGAATATTTTATAGTCGGTATTGAGTAGTGCGATTGGTCTATAATTCTCCAGAAGATGTCTATTTTGGGTATCCTTGGGGATAAGAGTTATGTAGGTTTCAGACCAGGACATAGGTAATTTTGCATGTAAGAGTGCGTTATTGTAAATGTCTAAAAGTATAGGTGCCATTGTATCAATGTGGTATTTGTAAAATTCGGATGGGATTCCGTCTGGTCCTGGCGTTTTATTATTTTTTTGTTTATTTATTGCAGCCTCAATATCTGAGATGGAGATTGACTTGTTTAGGCGTGTTCTTTGATCATCTGTTATCATGGTTTTTTGTTCATTTGTTTGTAAATATTTCAATAGCAAATCGCCATCCAGATTTGAGGCTTTATAAAGTTGTTGGTAAAAGTTTTGGATAACTTGTTTTTGTCAGGATTAGTCGTTTTTAAGTGTCCAGAGGAGTCAGCTAAGGCATCTATATTTCTATCAGATTTTTGGTGAGCTAGCTTGAGTGATAGCTAGCGTCCTGGTTTATTGGCGAATTCGAAGTATGTTTGTTTGGCGTTTTTAATTTTTTGGGCGATGTGTTGTTGTGTTATTAAATTTATTTCGTGTTTAATCGTTTTTGTTTCTAGTAGAATTATATTATTTTTGGGGTCATTGTGGAGTGCTTTTTCGGCTTCTTGGAGAGATATATTTAATTTGTGAAGTTGAGCATATTTTTCTTTATTCTTGTTTGCAGTGTAAGAAATGTAGATGCCGCGTATATAGGCTTTAGTGGCATCCCACGCTATTTCGTTGGGTATCTCGCCACTGAAGTTGATTTTAATAAAAGGGGGGATATCATTTTGTATTTTATGTTGGAATTGTTTTTGATTAATAACCGTTGGATACATCGACCATCTATGGGGAGTATTGTGAGTATTGTCTCTTATTGTCAATAGTAGGGGATTGTGGTCTGCCCAAGTTGCGTTAAGTATTTGAATGTCAATAATTTGATTTATGGTTTCTATGTTAGACCAAGCCATGTCAATACGTGAACAGGTTCAGTGGGGAGGGGAAAAGAAAGTATACTGTGTGGATTCAAGGTAAAAATATCTCCAGATATCTTTTAAAGCAAATTCATAAATTATTTGTTTGAAGGTTGAAGGAATAATATTACGAGTACGGTGTTTAGAGTTGCCTTTGTAGTCTTTGTTTATGTCTACTATTGCATTAAAGTCTCCAATTATTACAAAATTACTTAAATCTAATTCCAATTTTTTTTGTGCAGATTCTTAAAGTAAGTAGATTGCTTAACGGATGGTGCATATATTGTTATTATATTTATTGTTTTCTTATTTTGTAGGGTTATTTGAACAATTAGTAGTTGGCCGTTGTCGTCAGTGTGTATTAATTTTGGAGAGTAGGTTTTTTTAACGTATAAGACTATGCCTCTCTTTTTTTCAGCAGCGGAAGCACAAAAGAATTCAAATTTGGGGATGGCTAATAGAGTAATCTCTTCGTTTTTAATATGGGTTTCTTGCAATGAAATTATGTCATAATTATTTTCAAACAGTTTGTGGAATATTTTTTGTCTCTTTTTATGTGAATTCAGACCATTTATATTGGCTGAGAATAATGTAATTTTATTGTAGTGTAGGTTCCTTGGGTTTCTCTCTTCTTGCTTCTGTTCTTGCCCGAGTAATTGGTCCTTGTCTAATTGATTCGCCATTATGGTTTTGGGGTTCTTGGTCCTTGTTTGGTAAGTTGTCGTCGGAAGTGCTTTCTTCGTTTGGAAGAGTATCTCTGGTATCAAATTCTTTCAGGGCAGTCTGGTCCATTTTCAAAATGTGGGCATAGAAATCTCTTGCATCCTCAGGTGAAGAGATTTTGTATTTTTTGTCCAGAAGTGTGATTGTCATACTTTCTGGTATCATCCACCTAAATTGTATGCCTTCTTTATTTAGCTTAGTAGCTAATGTTTGATATGGTTTGCGCTTCTCCCTTACCCGTCTTGGAATTTGACGAAGAATTACCATGTCCCGGCCTTGATGAGTGACTGGATTGTCTTTGGAGGCGTTATAGATTTCATCTCTCATTTTCCTTTTAAGGAAACGTACATGCACCTCTCGGGGGAGCCTATTTCGTCTGGCATATGAGGTGGAGAGTCGATACACCTTGTCCATTTGCGCAAGGATTTCTTCAGTAGGTTTGCCAGTAATTTTGGCTATTATTGTTGCTACTGTAGCGGGGAGGTCTTGTTGGTCCGTTTCAGTTATGTTTTGGAAGCGTAAAAGAAGGCTGATTTTTCAAGTTCCAAGTTTATGAGGGACTCTTCCAGGGATTTGTTAATATGTTCTGCTTTAGCTTCTGAGAATTGAAATCTAGTGTCCATCCTGTTGGTTAGATCTTCAATGGTAGTTATTTTTTCTGTATTTTTCGTGACTGTTTCGTGGACGACTTCCATTTGATCTTCTAGTTTGGTCATACGTTCTTCAAGGTGACCCGCATGGTCTTGAATTTTCCTAATGTCCTCCTTCATTTCTCCCATCGTTCCTTTTAAAGATTCAAAGTTAGTGTCTAATGAGTCTTGCATCTTAATCATCATCTCAAATAGGGAGTTTAATGTTATAGTTGGAGTCGCTTGTGATGATTGCTGGAGAGATGTTTTGTCTAACAGTTCTGAAGGACGTTGTTGGGCTACCAACATTTTTACTACCACACTGTGGGCATGGCTTATGCAGGACGCCCTGCATTTTCTTTCAATATCTTTCAGTGCAAATTGGGTACTCTGGGGAGGAGCTCCATTTTTGCTACCCCACTGTGTCCCCCCCCAATCTGAGCAGTAGGTCACCCCTGAGTACATAGGTACTTAAGGCGTACTTCACCCCACTACTGTCAGAGAAGATTATAGGAAGCTTATAAATGCTATGAGCTTAGACATCAAAGCATTGTTAGAGACGCCCCCCCCCAGTCTTAACAAATACAATACATATAGATACATTCTGAATTCATTCTTCTCTGGGACAAAGGGGATACCCAATTCTCTTTCAATGTGAGCAAAGTGTACCATATTTTTTGGACTATAGGACACACCATTTTGTCTATTCCATCTACAAAATTAATTTATACTAATTTATAATTTAGCTTAGATAATTTTAGCCTATATTGTATGTATTTATATTTTAATGTTTTAATGTTTTAATGCTCTTAGATTATTATTACTACTATTTTATATTGCTATTAATTTAATTGATTTTTTTAACGTAGTTGGGGTCTAAGTAATGGATGACTGGGATAATCAAAATTGGGGTTATGAATGGAATGATTGGTATGATTGCAGGGGTGGGGGTGGGGGGTTATGGTATGGATGAATTCATTGATAGTAGTGTGAATGAGAGGTTTGGCCCACCTGACGCTCGGGAGGTGGGAGAGGAAGGGGCACCGATCTCTGGGGGGGCAGGGGGGCGGAATATCCCTGTGTTGCTGGGGAGAGGCAGATATGGCGGGGGCCACAGAGTTAGCCGTTCCAGGGGAACGAGGGATCGTTGCTTAATAACGATCCCTTGTTCTGGCTCTGTGAGCCCAATCTTGGGTACTGGTGGTGAGTGTAACTCTGGCCCTGGGCTCAGGTTGTTGCTGCTGAATGCCAGGTCGGTGGTAAATAAAGCTCTCCTCATCCGGGATTTGATCCTGGATGAGGAGGCCGACCTGGCATGCATTACTGAAACCTAGCTGGGCCCAGAGGGAGGTGTTCCTCTCTCGGAAATTTGCCCAGCCGGGTTTCAGATATGGCATCAACCGCGACCCCAGGGAAGGGGGGGAGGAGTGGCCATTGTAGCCAGGGAGAGCCTTTGCCTGCGTAGACTCATTGCTCCGGAAATTGCGGGTTGCGAATCTCTCTTGATGAAGTTGGACTTAGGGGTTCAGGTGGGCTTATTTCTCACGTACCTGCCTCCCAGCTGCGTGTCAAAAGCCCTGCCTGTGCTACTCGAGGAGGTAGCCGGGTTGGCGGTGGAGTTCCCCGGACTTATTGTCTTGGGGGATTTCAACCTGCCGTCACTCGGCGAAACCTCTGGGTTGGCACAGGAGTTCATGGCCACCATGACAGCCGTGGACCTGACTCAAGTAGTACAGGGTCCGACTCACGAGGGAGGGCACGCACATGACATGGTATTCCTTTCCGAGCAACTGAGTAATGGTCTGAGACTAAGGGGCTTAGAAGCATTGCCTTTGTCATGGTCAGACCATTTTCTACTACGGCTTGACTTCCTGGCTCCAATCCTCCCCCGCAGGGAGGCGGAACCAATGAAGATGTTCCGCCCCAGATGCCTGATGGACCCAGAGGGCTTTCAGACAGCGCTTGGGGTTATCCCAGAGGCACTCGTCCACAGTTCGGCGGAGTCTCTTGCGGAGGCCTGGAACACGGCTGCTGCGGAGGCTCTCGACCGGATTGCGCCTTTGCGACCTCTCCGAGGCGTTAGACCCCGTAGAGCCCCATGGTTCAACGAGGAGCTCCGGGAGTTGAAGCGCCAAAAGAGACGTCTAGAGAAGCGATGGAGGAAGAGTAGGTCTGAATCCGACCGAACACTTGTAAGAGCTTTTATTAAGACTTACAAAGTGGCGCTCAAGGCGGCAAGATGCGCGTACCATGCCGCCTTGATTGCATCAGCGGAATCCCGCCCGGCCGCTCTGTTTAGGGTGACCCGCTCCCTTCTTAATCAGGGGGGAGTTGGGGAGCCCTTGCAGAGTAGTGCCGAGGATTTTAACACGTTTTTTGCTGATAAAGTCGCTCGGATTCGGGCCGACCTCGACTCCAATTGTAAAACAGAGTCGACTGACAACGAGTCAGTCGAGGTGACTGGGGCACGTACTTGTCCACCTGTCTGGGAAGAGTTTGATCTGGTGACACCTGATGAAGTGGACAAGGCCATTGGAGCTGTGAGTTCCGCCACCTGTTTACTGGATCCGTGTCCCTCCTGGTTGGTTTCGGCCAGCAGGGAGGTGACACGGAGCTGGGCCCAGGAGATTACCAACGCTTCCTTGGGGAGGGGAGTTTTTCCATCACTCTATAAAGAAGCGCTTGTGCGCCCCCTCCTCAAGAAGCCCTCCCTGGACCCAGCTGTGCTTAATAACTATCGTCCAGTCTCCAACCTTCCCTTTATGCTCTCTATATGGGGCTACCTTTGAAAAGTGTTCGGAAACTTCAGATCGTGCAAAATGCAGCTGCGAGAGCAGTCATGGGCCTACCTAGGTATGCCCATGTTTCACCATCACTCCGCAGTCTGCATTGGCTGCCGATCAATTTCCGGTCACAATTCAAAGTGTTGGTTATGACCTTTAAAGCCCTTCATGGCATCGGACCAGAATATCTCCGAGACCGCAATGTCGGTTGGCGGGCCCCAGGGGAAGAGCCTTCTCTGTGGCGGCACCGGCCCTCTGGAACCAACTCCCCCCGAAGATTAGAACTGCCCCTACTCTTCCTGCCTTCCGTAAACTCCTTAAAACCCACCTTTGCGGTCAGGCATGGGGGAACTGAACATCTCCCCCTGGGCACGTTTAATTTATGCATGGTATGTCTGTGTGTGTGTCTGTTAGCATATGGGGTTTTTAAATATTTAATTATTTTAAATTTGTCTGATTGCTTATGATTTGTTTTTACATGTTGTGAGCCGCCCCGAGTCTTCGGAGAGGGGCGGCATACAAATCTAATAAATAAATAAATAAATAAATAAATAAATAAATAAATAACTAAATAACTAAATAAATAAATAAATAAATAAATAAATAAATAAATAAATAGATAGATAAATAGATAAATAAATAAATAAATAAATAAATAAATAAATAAATAATTTCAAAGAAGTAAGTAAGAAAAAAAGTTTTTGTCCTCCTCGGTCCCCAGGAGCATTCTGCAGGCCTCCCAAACCTTCTATGCTCCCTGTTTTTTGTAAAAACATGTGAAAATGGGGTACCCAGAAGGTTTGTGAGGCCTGCAGAGTGTTTCTGAGGGCTGGGGAAAGGCAAAAACGGGGGCATTTTTGCCTTCCCCCATCCCCCAGAAGTACTCTTCAGGCTTCCCAAACCCTCTGTGTGCCTTGTTTTTTTGCAAAAATGGGGCAGGGCTTCAGGAGGCCAAAAATGGCTGTATACAGTGTATAAGATGCACTAACATTTCTACCCTCTTTTGTGGAGAAATGTGCATCTTATACTCAAAAGAATATGGTAATTAAACATCTTACAATGATTCACCAAATTCCTTTTTTTTAAAAGTATTTTTATTGAAATATTTTTAAAAGGACAAACAAAGACACACAACATCGAACACTCAAGGAGCTGCCATTGCTCCGCTTATCTTAGAAGTCTACTACAAAAAAAATTCCTATACCTTACTATGTACTATACCAAAGCAACAGCAAAATAGATGGAATCCGTATGAATCTCATCAACTCCCCTTTCCAAGCTACTGAACCTATTAAAGGTGAGAATTCAAATGTATAAAGCAGAGATAAATTTATATTTATATAATACATATCAATTAGGATATAACTTCTCTAATATGCATATTATGGCTGTTTTTGCAGAAAAGACCGGCAGTAAAATATAATGATTGGTTAATTGTAGCAAAGGATAATATTATAACATTTTTTAGCTAAATGATAGAATACAGAATAATATCAAACAATAGCATTTGACTAAGAAGCACCTGCATGAATGAATGGGGCTAAGACAAAAAGTCATGTGAGGAAAAGCAGATGACTTGAATCTGTCAACAGATGAAATACAATCCACTCAAAGCTTGATTCAGGTCATGCCAACTTCCTTAGGGTCCAATTCAATAAATTAGCATGCCATAACAAATACAATCAGTAATCCTTTTGCAGGAGAGGCGGAATAACGACACGGACACAAGAGCTGGATTTAAAACCGGGTCATTTTTATTAATTAAATTTGCATAATTTATTTAAATAAATTTGCATAATTTGCATAATTAACTATAACCCTAACAAGGACCCGCAGGGTCAAACAATTGCTTCCGGGGCAGAAAATGATGTCAGAAAAACTTCCGGGGCAACTTATGGGCGTAGCTCCATGCTAATCCAGGTGAGGGTCCACTCCCTCACCTGAGACATTGCCATGCACTTGCATGTGGGAGGTCCTGCTGGCTAACCCCTACAAGGGGAATTAAATGGGCGGAACCCAAAGACAGGTTCCCCCCAATTGCTCAGGTCACTCACACCACAAGCCTTTGGAGAGAACCTGTCAATCATCCCCAAAGATGCCCAACGGAGAACACGCAGTTGCTAAACCACCACCCAGTTTTCCGCCCCTAACCTGCCTACCCAAATGACCAAAGGTAAGCCAATTAACCTAAACAGGGGCAGAACACCTCCTAACCGCTTATCTATCTCCACAATGTGGAATAGGTGAAAAAACGATCGTGGCAAATGCCAAGACCACCAAAAATTCCTATTCGGCCCCATAGGGCGACCCTGGTGGCACACTGCAAGATAGGGAGGGCGGGTGGGTGCTTGGGGGGGATGAAGACCACCAGCGGTATTCTAAGTGAATATCGAGTACAGAAAGCAGACAGGGCAAGCATATAATCAAGATTTCACTTTGGCATGCCAAGTTATAGATAATAGCCCAAAGCAAATCATTAAAAAGAGAAAGGACAAAAGACTGAGAACTAAGAAACATCTAAAGAAGAGAATTAACAAAACAACATGTGTAGGGAAAAACAAAAACCACGATAGCTAGTTTTATTAATGCAAATGCCACTTCAGGAGCTGCCTTTACTTTATCAACCAATTTAAATCTTAGATTGGTAATTTTTTTTAAGCCATGCTTATTTGTTGTCTATAGAATAGAAACATAGAAACATAGAAGACTGACGGCAGAAAAAGACCTCATGATCTATCTAATCTGCCCTTATACTATTTTTTGTATTTTATCTTAGGATGGATATATGTTTATCGCAGGCATGTTTAAATTCAGTTACTGTGGATTTATCTACCACGTCTGCTGGAAGTTTGTTCTAAGGATCTACTACTCTTTCAGTAAAATAATATTTTCTCATGTTGATTTTGATCTTTCCCCAACTAACTTCAGATTGTGTTCCCTTGTTCTTGTGTTCACTTTCCTATTAAAAACACTTCTCTCCTGGACCTTATTTAACCCTTTAATATATTTAAATGTTTCGATCATGTCCCCCCCCCCTTTTCTTTCTGTCCTCCAGACTATACAGATTGAGTTCATTAAGTCTTTCCTGGGTTTAGCATCTAAAAGCGAGAGTCTTTTGAATATTGGACTAATTTCTATCAAGGTTCCAGTGGTATTACCACAGGCCTTATCTGTTGTATACTAAGGATGAATTTACATAAATAATAATGGAATTCTTTTGAACCAGGTTTTTAGAATAAGGCCTCTTGAAATTACGTTCCAGGAAAGTTACTGTTTTTCAAACAGTAAAAAAGTGTTCAATAAACTTCAAGGGCATTGAAAAGCTTTTCTTTTTCTTCAGCAAACCTACATTCAAATTTTAATCAGTCATGAGAGTGCAATGGGAGATTTTGCACCTGCCGCCTTCCCCCTCTATTCTCTCTGTCTTCTTCCCCAACACCATAAACCTAACCCACCTCTCATAGTTTTTATTGGAGGGGGGGGGGTATTCTCTATACATGTCACCTTGCTCCTGAATGACAGGCAAGATACAAATCTAATAAATGTGGTTATGATCTTCCCATAAAGGTATTTTTTTAAAAAATATTCTTTATTTATATATAGAAAAAAGCACTAAAAACATACATATAGACAAAAAACATAGAAACACATACAAATCATACAAGTATACAAAAAGAATATTATTAATATAGCTGAACTTAAGCATTTAACCCATAACATGTGGATCAACTATCCTGTTGGCCTTTGTTCATTACAGCCTGCATATATCAATCTATGTTAGTTTCAGCCTTTATTATAGGTTACACTCCACAATTTATACATTTTATATTTCACTGTCTAGCTGTTTCTAATTCATATTGGGGGTTTTTTTACATGTTAATCAATAAATAAAATTGACAGCAGCTTGTCTGTTAGGTAATAAAAAGGCATTTATTAGATTTTGACAATCTCAAAATAGTCTGATTATTGTCCTGTTAACAAGACTCACTCCAGAGACTAATAAAATCATATACAAGTTCATATACAGTGTCTCTTTAAGATGTTTAATAAAACTATGCAATGCTCTAGGCTTGATTTAAAAAAGGTGCTTTAATCTGTTTTAAACTTTATAACAAACCCACCTTATTTAGATTTTGTCCAATACATAATGAAGATTAATGAGATTAACATGTGGTAATATATATTAAAGAGGGGAAAGAAAGAAAGAAAGAAAGAAAGAAAGGAAAGAAGGAAGGAAGGAAGGAAGGATAGGAGTGAAGATATAAGAATAAAGTACAATAAATCAATGGAGGATAGAGGGGCAGATATAGAGATATATCAGTGGAAGAAAAGAAATATGAGATATAGGAGAGATAATTGGACAGGGGACGGAAGGCACCCTGGTGCACTTATGCACGCCCCTTACTGACCTTTTAGAAACTTGGAGAGGTCAATCGTGGATAGTCTAAGGGGAAAATGTTGGGGGTTAGGGGTAGACACTATGGAGTCCGATAGTGTGTTCCATACTTTGACAACTTGATTGCTAAAGTCATGTTTTTTACAGTCCAGTTTGGAGCGGTTAATATTAAGTTTGTATCTGTTGCGTGCTCTTTTGTTGTTGTGGTTGAAGCTGAAGTAGTCATTGACAGGCAGGACATTGCAGTGTATGATCTTGTGGGCAATGCTTAGATCATGTTTAAGGCGTCGTGGTTATAAGCTTTCTAGACCCAAGATTGTAAGTCTAGTTTCGTATGGTATTCTGTTTCGAGTGAAGGAGTGAAGGGTTCTTCTGGTGAAGTATCTTTGGACATTTTCAAGGGTGTTGATGTCTGAGATGTGATATGGGTTCCAGACAGATGATCTGTATTCGATGATGGGTCTGGCGAAAGTCCTGTAAGCTCTGGTAAGTAGAGTGAGATTGCCAGAGTAGAAGCTACGTAGGATCAGATTAATAACTCTTGAAGCCTTTTTGGAGATATTATTGCAGTGGGTTTTGGCACTTAAGTCATGAGATATTAGTATACCAAGGTCTTTTACCGAGTGGGGGTTGTCTGTGAGATTTTGTTTCTTCAGTTTATATTTGAGTGTCGGATTCTTTTTGCTGATGTGGAGGACAGAGCATTTGTTGGTTGATATTTGAAGTTGCCAGGTGTTAGACCACTCTGAAATAACGTCAAGGTCTTCTTGGAGAATAGCTGAATTGTCCGTGGTGTTAAAGAGTTTTACATCGTCGGCAAAAAGAACACAGTTGCTAGTGATATGATCGCAGAGGTCGTTGATGTAGAGGATGAAAAGAGTAGATCCTAATACGCTTCCTTGGGGAACACCACTTTTAACAGGGACAGGGGTGGAAATGGCGCTTCCAATTTTGACAACTTGTTGCCTGGTTAGCAGGAATGCCGTGATCCAGCTGTGGAGTAATCCTGAGATGACATAGGATTTGAATTTTAGGAGTAGTTTGTCGTGGACCACTGAATCAAAGGCTTTGCAGAAGTCAATATAAATTGCATTGATGGATTTTCCTTGATCTATGTGGGTAGTCCATATGTTTTTGCAGTGAAGTAGTTGAAGGTTACAGGATAATTTCTTTCTGAATCCAAATTGTTTGTTAGTGAGTAGATTATATATATAACTGGCATATCATCCAAAGTTAAATTGCACTCAAGCTTCGTACTTCACAGGAATATGTGGGTCTGTGTGAGATACAGTTGGTGAAAGTATGTAAACAAAGTTAAAGGTTAAGAAAGTTAATGATGCCTCAGCCCCGAGAAAGGCAGGAATGTGAGAAAGGGAAAGAGCTTTAAAATAAACTTGTTTCATTATTTTTAGTATAGGAGAAAACAGGAAAACTCTTAGATTTTTATGATTATATACTTATCCCCCACAGTAATAGAGTTTTAGCAGTCCTTGAGGTGTTTATTTCCTAATCATATCCTAAATTGATGATAGGGTCACGTTATTGATATTCTTCAATGCTGGAAAGTTTTTGTAAAATGCTTACATGCTGCTTACAAGAGTTGCTCACATGCTGACAACAGAGATGAAAGCTTCAAGAATTGGTACTTGTCAGTAATTGTTTTCTAGGATAAAAAAGGTGAAGAATTTTTTCACAGCCTCATGACAACTAGTGAAATGTGGGCTCATAAGTTTGACCGCACAATAAAGAAACAACCCATGTATTATTATCAAATAATAATAATAATAATAATAATAATAATAATAATAATAATAATAATAATAATAGACCCCGTAGAGCTCCATGGTTCAACGAGGAGCTCCGGGAGTTGAAACGCCAGAAGAGACGTCTAGAGAAGCGATGGAGGAAGAGTAAGTCTGAATCTGATCGAACACTTGTAAGAGCTTTTATTAAGACTTACAAAGTGGCGCTCAAGGCGGCAAGATGCGCGTATCATGCCGCCTTGATTGTATCAGCGGAATCCCGCCCGGCCGCTCTGTTTAGGGTGACCCGCTCCCTTCTTAATCAGAGGGGAGTTGGGGAGCCCTTACAGAGTAGTGCCGAGGATTTTAACACGTTTTTCGCTGATAAAATCGCTCAGATCCGGGCGGACCTCGACTCCAATTGGAAAACAGAGTCAGCTGACAACGAGTCAGTTGAGGTGACTGGGGCCCGTACTTGTCCATCTGTCTGGGAAGAGTTTGATCTGGTGACACCTGATGAAGTGGACAAGGCCATGGGAGCTGTGAGTTCGCCACCTGTTTACTGGATCCGTGTCCCTCCTGGCTGGTTTCGGCCAGCAGAGAGGTGACACGGAGCTGGGTCCAGGAGATTATCAACGCTTCCTTGGGGAGGGGATCCTTTCCATCATCCTATAAAGAGGCGCTTGTGCGCCCCCTCCTCAAGAAGCCTTCCCTGGACCCAGCCGTACTTAACAACTACCGGCCAGTCTCCAACCTTCCCTTTATGGGGAAGGTTGTCGAAAAAGTGGTGGCACTCCAGCTCCAGCGATCCTTGGAAGAAGCCGATTATCTAGGTCCCCAGCAGTCGGGTTTCAGGCCCGGTTACAGCACGGAAACTGCTTTGGTCGCGTTGATGGATGATCTCTGGTGGGCCCGGGACAGGGGTTTATCCTCTGTCCTGGTGCTTCTTGACCTCTCAGCGGCTTTCGATACCATCAACCATGGTATCCTTCTGCACCGGCTGGAGGGGTTGGGGGTGGTGGGCACTGTTCTTCAGTGGTTCTCCTCCTACCTCTCCGGTCGGTCGCAGTCGGTGTTAGTGGGGGGTCAGAGGTCGACTCCGAGGTTTCTCCCTTATGGGGTGCCTCAGGGGTCAGTCCTCTCCCCCCTGCTATTTAATATCTACATGAAACCGCTGGGTGAGATCATCCAAGGGCATGGGGTGAGGTATCATCAGTACGCTGATGATACCCAGCTTTACATCTCCACCCCATGTCCAGTCAATGAAGCAGTGGAAGTGATGTGCCGGTGCCTGGAGGCTGTTGGGGCCTGGATGGGTGTCAACAGACTCAAACTCAACCCGGATAAGACGGAGTGGCTGTGGGTTTTGCCTCCCAAGGACAATTCCATCTGTCCTTCCATTACCCTGGTGGGGGGAATTATTGACCCCCTCGGAGAGGGTCCGCAACTTGGGCATCCTCCTCGATCCACAGCTCACATTAGAGAACCATCTTTCAGCTGTGGCGAGGGGGGCGTTTGCCCAGGTTCGCCTGGTGCACCAGTTGCGGCCCTATCTGGATCGGGACTCGCTACTCACAGTCACTCATGCCCTCATCACCTCGAGGTTCGACTACTGTAATGCTCTCTACATGGGGCTACCTTTGAAAAGTTTTCGGAAACTTCAGATCGTGCAGAATGCAGCCGCAAGAGCAGTCATGGGCCTACCTAGGTATGCCCATGTTTTACCAACACTCCGCAGTCTGCATTGGCTGTCGATCAACTTCTGGTCACAATTCAAAGTGTTGGTTATGACCTTTAAAGCCCTTCATGGCACTGGACCAGAATATCTCCGAGACCGCCTGCTACCGCACGAATCCCAGTGACCAATTAGGTCCCACAGAGTGGGCCTTCTCCGGGTCCCGTCAACTAAGACGGGACCCGACCCTCTGGAACCAACTCCCCCCGGAGATTAGAACTGCCCCTACTCTCCTTGCCTTTCGCAAGCTCCTTAAGACCCACCTGTGTCGCCAGGCATGGGGGAACTGAGACATCTCCCCCGGGCATATACAATTTATGAATGGTATGTGTGTATGTATGTGTGTTTAGAAATGGGGTTTTTAAATGTTTTTAGTAGAAATTTAGATTTGTTATAAATTGTCTTTTTGCACTTTGTTGTGAGCCGCCCCGAGTCTGCGGAGAGGGGCGGCATACAAATCTAAATAAACATAAACAAACAACATAACAATAATAATTTATTACATTTGTATGCTGCCCCTCTCCGAAGACTCGGAGCGGCTCACAACAATACTAAAAACAATATTATAGTAGAACAAATCTAATATTTAAAAAAAACATATAAAACCCTATCATATTTTAAAAAACCAAACAACACATTCATACCAAACATAAAACAAAATATAAAAGAGCCTGGGGGAAATACCTTTAACTGGGGGGGGGGATTAAAAAAATCAAAGGCATCAGCAGGAAGACGTATAATTATAGTTTTTTAGGATGCAGATTGTGTATTTTGTATGGATGTCCTTGAACTGGCACCTCTATAAAGACTGCATTATTCAAAACTTTAAAATGAAAACAGGTAAAATTTGGAAGCAGAAAATTGAAATTTTGCTACACACAACACCACAAATGTTCATGCCTTACAAGCCACTCAATAGATAATTGCAACATTTTGTCTTATTACCTTGCACTATCTGCCATGCTATATAGGGTTAGTGTTATGTGATTCTTCCCCAAAAAATTAAATGAGTGCCTCTAAGGGCATATATTTGACTCAAATGAGAAAGTGGGGAAAAATGTCACAAGTGACAAAGTTCTTTTCTCTATTTCTCTCTCTTCCTCTTTCTTTCTTTCTTTCTTTCTTTCTTTCTTCCTTTCTTTCTCTTTCCTTCTCTCTGTCTCTCTCTCTCTCACACACACACACACACACACAAACACACATACACAGTCTGGGCACAAAGTATCTGTTATTATAGAATACCTCATTTATCTCTATAATACACCTGATACCAATCAATACCCTATCTCTCAACTACCTTGTGACATACAGATAAAAAGCCCCCATTGCCTTATATGGCCCTGTTCCCTGGTAAAACACTAAAATACAAGTAGTATTGAAATCATGACATGATTACATACTAAAAAATGTACTTTGGAATACTAATCCATAGTTAATCATAATAGGATGTGCCTGTCTCTAGAGAAGTGTGGTTATGACAAATACGTGGGGGAATCAGGGCAAGCTGACCTGATACGACATAAACCTGGAAGATAAGGGGTTATATAAGTGATTAAGGATAATGACCATCTAAAATTCTGGAAAGCCCTGAAATCCATCATGAATAAGAATCAAAAGATGTAAAAGCTTGCCAAAAAACTTCTATAAGAATGTTTTGTAATGGAGGAGTGTCTTAGAGGGGGAGGTCCAAAGAGGGACAGAGAAAGAAGTATAAATATATGACATCTTGCATATGGAAATTACCTCTGTGAAACAAATATATTTCCGTATCCTCTGGTCCGCTCATGCATGATCAAATAAAAGTTATTTCTTTTATTATTATTCTGGATTCATGTTTATTTATCTCAAATACCTAAAGCCTATAGGCATGTTTATTCGGCAGTAAGGCTACTCTCTGGGTTTATTCCTAATAGATACACATGATTGCAGACAGATAGCTAGCTCTGCTGTTTAATAGGCTGTAAGTAAAATTTCTACACTAACAAAATTTATACCTAAACAACAGAATATAGAAAATCATAGCAATAGTCTGAACTATGTTTTTCTTCTTTAAATGGAAGTACGACCCATTTTAACCAGACATTAAGACTCATTAGTTTGGAATACTAGTGTGGCTTGCACTGAGCCTTGACAGTACAGTGATACCTCGTCTTACGAACTTAATTGATTCCGGGACGAGGTTTGTAAGGTGAAAAGTTTGCAAGACAAAACAATGTTTCCCATAGGAATCAATGGAAAAGCGATTAATGCATGCAAGCCCAAAACTCACCCCTTTTGCCAGCCGAAGCCCCGTTTTTGCGCTGCTGGGATTCCCCTGAGGCTCCCCTCCATGGGAAACCCCACCTCTGGACTTCTGTGTTTTTGTGATGCTGCAGGGGAATCCCAGCAGCGGAAAAATAGGTGCTTCGCTGGCAACGGAAGTCCGGAGGCGGGGTTTCCCAGCAAGGGGAGCCTCAGAAAAATTGCAGCATCGCAAAAACACAGAAGTCCTCGAAACCCCACCTCCGGACTTGGCTGAGCTAGTTGGTTTCATGTGAAGTAACCCAGATTCAGTACTGTTATACAAAATTGGTAGAATTATTAACAACAAATCACTAGTTGAGTTCCTCTGCTCAGGAAGTTTACTTTTTTTTTAGGATTATGATTACAGATATGAAATTTTTGTAACTTTATAGGTAAAAAGAGTTTAAAATTATGAAAATTTTAAATTTTTAAATAAATAAATACATTTATTTATTACTTATTTATTAAATTTATGAGGTGACACTGTGGTTAGAGTGCAGTACTGCAGACTACTTCTGCTGACTGCTAGCTGCAATTTGGCAGTTCAGATCTCACTGACACAACTTTCCATGCTTCTGAGATGGGTAAAATGAGCACTCAGATTGTTGGGGGCAATATGCTGATTGTGTAAACCACTTAGAGATGGCTGTAAAAGCACTATGCAGAAGTATATAAGTCTAGGTGTTATTGCTATTATATGCCACTGATCTTGCGTAAGGGCAACTCTTGGAAGCATACAATTTATAAGAATGTGAATCTTATTGGTTGAAACATGGTAATATTTAAGGTCTTTAATCATGTAATAGTATGGAGGAATAACTGGGGGAGATGGGCAGGGAAGACTTATTGCTTAGGGAACAATAGCCTCCTGACTTAAAAAGGATCCACTTTAATTTCTCAAACTATAAAAAGAGATTGTAGGAGATTTGTACTTTTAGACTTGCATCTTACCTGGTAATGTAGCTTACAACAAAATAGATTTAGCTCACCTGGTCATGTTTTCTGTCTGGTCTACCTGAGAAAGCTGACAAAAATTTAATATTTTGAAACTTCAAAACCTGTATATGAACTGCACTCTTCAATATATGTGTTTATTATGAATGTTCAGTGACAAAAATGTAAAGCAGAAAGCATCAGAACATCATCAAATGTAGCTTTTGAAACCCATAATATCCTCATTTCCATGTCTGCTGGATTATTGTTTGAGTTTGAAATATGACACTTAGATATTCACAGCCAAGATGGAATATAATATATCCCTATACAAGCCTGTCAGCAATATGATTAAGCTTGTTAAAATATATCTTTTGATTCATTTTCCAATTTTGTCCAAGCTCAAGAGATTGTATTCATCTTGTTCAATGTAGGTTATTCATCATTAGTTATGTTTAAAACAAGCCAGGTCTGAATTTTATGATAACACTTCAGTTGGTTTGAACTGTTATTGCCTAAATAAAGATTCTTAAAATACCTTGTAACTTATAAGCAGAATATTAGGATGCAACAGCAGTATTTCAGATGCAAATACTGTATGAAAAGTTGCTTTGGAATGAATGGACTGGAACTCATTTAAGCAGCTGCATGATCCTGAAAAAAAATACATAGCTGCTTTAATAATATAATAATAAACATGTATTTATGATGCCCTTTTAAAAAAAGGGCATGACAGCAGGCCATATACAACTAACTAGGACAGACAGTAGGCAATACAGTGTTCCCTCGATTTTCGCGGGGGTTACGTTCCAAGACCTCCCGCGAAAATCGATTTTCCGCAAAGTAGCGGTGCGGAAGTAAAAACACCATCTGCGCATGCGCACCCTTTTTCCATGGCCGCGCAAGGGCTTGAAGTTGGAGGCGGGGAGCGACAAAAGTGTGGAGGCTGGCAAAGATTGTTTTTAATGTCGGCCACCCACCCAGCGCCTCCGGCCTCCTCTCCGCTACCCCCCGCCCGCCCGATTTGCCCCTCTCACTGGCTTTCTTGGGGCACGAGTCCTCCTGCAGCAGCGCTGGCGGCTACGGCTTCTCGGCCTCCTCATTTGGCCGCTAGCCGCTCTGAGTGCTTTGAGAATGCCCGCCCCACCCCTCTTGTAGGCCCTTGGCTGAGAGCGCTTTCGTCCCAGCTGTCAGCGAGGGGGGCTGCAGGAGGTGGGACAGGCGTTCTCACAGAGAGCAACAGACAGAGCGAGATGGAAAGGAGAGAGGGAGAAAGAGAGAAAGAGCAAGAGGGGGAGAGTGGAAGGTAGAGAGAGAGAGAGAGAAATGATAGAAAAAAGGGGAGGAAAAAAGAGAAATGAGAAAATGATTGAAGCAGAGAATGACAGGAAAGAGAGAGAGAAGTGACTCTTGACTCATTCATTCATTCTTCTATGTCACTCAGTGCCAACACTTTTAACCCATAAATTACCATCTCCTATCCCCTTAATTACCATTTCCCCTTCCCATTACTGTACCTCTACTTGTACATTGAATAAGACACTTAGTCATTCTGAGTTATAAATGATAATTATTTATTTACATTTTTGGGGGGAGGGGGTTTATTTGCAAAAAATATTAGCCTAACTAGGATAACTCGGGATCTTCTTCTATCACCATTTCATCGGGCACTTCTACAATGGATGCTGAAGGCGATGGTGTGACAGACCTCTTGGTTTTCGTGACAAACATAGTTATGGGCAGTTGTTGGCGCAGTTTCTTTTTCTGGGCTAACATGGCTCTGTATGGTGCAATGGTGTTGTCAAGGGAGACCTTAAAGTGTATAGAGCGAGTCATGTTGGGATCCCAAAGTTCTACCATGCGTTGGAGATGTGAAGCAGCTCTGTGCACTTCTGCAAGCCGCTCAAGCGTTAGGCCAACATCTTCTTCTTCCTCAGCTTGTTCAGCTTCCTCTTCTTCCTCTTCTTCACTCGCTGACCTGGTCAGCTCCTCCAGATCTTTGTCTGTCAGCGGTAGGCCATGCTCATCAAGCAAACCATTGACTTCATCTGGTGTCATGTCAACGAAGCCTTCTCCACCCAGTGCCTATGCCAGCTTCACAGATTTCTGGACTGCAGCATGTTGAATTTCTTCGGGAGCAAATCCCTTGTAATCATGCACCACTTCTGGCCACAATTTCTTCCAGCAGGCATTCATTGTCTGTGACTTCATATCCATTAAGGCATTCTGAATGTTCTTCAGACACGATGCGATTGTGTACTGACGCCAGTAGCCCTTCAATGTGAAGTTTTCATCAGCGTCCATTGCTTCCACGAGGCTTCCAAGGGAATTGCGTGTGTACAGTGCCTTAAATGCACGGATAACACCTTGATCCATCGGCTGGATAAGCGATGTGGTGTTTGGTGGCAAGAATTCGACTTGTACCCCAGCATGTTCATGTGCCAGGTCATCATGGCCTCCAGCATTGTCCATTAGGAGAAGCACTTTGAAATTGAGTCCTTTGCCAGCCAAATAATCCTTCACCTGTGGGATGAAGCACTGATGAAACCAGTCCCGCGTAAGGGCTTTTGTAATCCATGCTTTAGGATTATGCATCCAGTACACTGGCAATGCATCCTTATTTCTGTTCTTGAGGGCTGTTGGATTTCGTGACTTATAAATTAGCCCTGGCTTCATCAAAAAGCCTGCTGCATTTCCACACATGATCAAAGTTACCCGATCTTTTTGGGCCTTAAAACCAGGGGCTTTGGCTTCATCTTGCATCAAGAAAGTCCGTGAAGGCATCCTCTTCCAGAACAGGCCTGTTTCGTCCATGCTGAACACCTGTTCTGGAAGGTAGACCCCTTCTTCAATTAGGTCTTTAAACGTGCCATGGACGTACTGCTCAGCTGCACCTGTATCTGCTGAGGCAGCTTCTCCGTGCAACGACACACTCCTCAGGCCATAGCGCCGTTGAAATTTATCGAACCACCCTTTGCTTGCTGTGAATGTGGATGGGTCCGAAGAAGCAGTAAATATTGATGGCTGGGGGTCTTCAGAGTCATCAGCACCTTCGCCAGCACCTTCTTTTCCCTCATCTGCAGAGAATGACAGGAAAGGGAGAGAGAAGTGACTCTTGATTGAAAGCATACAGTATGGTAAAAGCACTTAAATAATGACAGAATAAAAAAACCCAGCCCTCACCTGTGTTTGACAATGGTTCTTTTCCCTCATCTGCATCGCCTCCTTCTGTGTTTGCAAGACGGGTGTAGAGTTGCTGTGCCTTTGTCCGTATGGTGTTGGTATCCAAAGCAATGCTCTTTTTACGGCAATCTTGTACCCACACGGACAAAGCAGCTTCCATTTTCATAAGGCGTTTGTTTCTAGGCGTCACCATTCTTTTTGCAGCCTTGTTGAATGTTATCAGAGAAGTTTGCCTTATCTTCTTTTCATCTTTCCGAATGTATCACACACTCGATTCGTTGATCCCATAATGCCGACCAACATCTGCATAAGAGCATCCCTCTTTTAGCATGTCCAAAAGTTCAATTTTCTCCTTAATTGTCAGCATCTTCCTGCTCTTTTTAGCGTCGCCGCCTCCGCTCCACGTGCAACGTTTAGGAGCCATCTTCCAACAAGTTTTAACAAGTTGCAAAAGTTCCAAAGCACGCTGGGATAACACCACTGATTGGCCGAGATTTCTGTCCATCAGCATTGTCAGGCGAAATTTTTGCGATGACAACGCTGATTGGCTGAGATTTTGGTGCATCAGTGTTGTCGGGCAAACTTTTTGCAATGGCAAAGCTGATTGGCTGAGATTTTGGCCAATCAGCAATGGCAGACGTAAGTTTGGTGATGACGTATGACGTCATCGGGCGGGAAAAACCGTGGTATAGAAAAAAACCGCGGACTATTTTTTAATTAATATTTTTTGAAAAACCGTGGTATAGCCGTTTCGCGAAGATTGAACCCGCGAAAATCAAGGGATCACTGTACACACATTTAGCTAAAACACAACTAATAAAACCACAAAACTTGTTAAAAACATTCCCAACCTCTCCAATTTCTTCCCCTCTTGCTGATCCCTCTTACTTTAACAAGTCTCCAGCAGATGCTGCCTACATGGACCTATATACTCAGATAGAATTTTGGGAGCTAACATTTGGCAATTCACAATCCTAATAAATGTTTGTATGAATGTGTATGTACCCAAAAAAACCTACCTTTATCTGACTAACAGATAATGTTAATAGAATAAAAATGTAGGTAGTAATTTATTTAGAAGCAAATGCAGGATGATGAACTATTGACACTCAAAATCTATATCTCCGAGACCGCCTCCTGCCGCACGAATCCCAGCGACCGATTAGGTCCCACAGAGTGGGCCTTCTCCGGGTCCCATCAACTAAACAATGTCGGTTGGCGGGCCCCAGGGG
This sequence comes from Erythrolamprus reginae, assembly GCF_031021105.1. Lineage (NCBI taxonomy): Eukaryota > Metazoa > Chordata > Lepidosauria > Squamata > Dipsadidae > Erythrolamprus > Erythrolamprus reginae. The sequence goes on along the minus strand of NC_091951.1, from coordinate 295,567,762 downwards.
AAGAGCCTTCTCTGTGGCGGCACCGGCTCTCTGGAACCAACTCCCCCCAGAGATTAGAACTGCCCCTACTCTTCCTGCCTTCTGTAAACTCCTTAAAACCCACCTTTGCCATCAGGCATGGGGGAATTGAAACACCTCCCCCGGGCATGTTCAATTTATACATGGTATGCTTGTGTGTGTGTCTGTTAGTATATGGGGTTCTTTTAAATCTTTAAATATTTTAAAGTTATTTGGATTATTTATGATTTGTTCTATCTTGTTGTGAGCCGCCCCGAGTCTTCGGAGAGGGGCGGCATACAAATCTAAATAATAAATAAAATAAATAAATAATATGATAGCAATTAAAATCATTTTTGGCAAAGAAAAAAATTGTATACATTTTAAATAGAGGATAAAAACTGTTTAAGTTTACTGTTTATTTGTTGCATTTATATCCAATTTGAAGTATATGATCTACAAGAAAGATATTGATATGTAATTTGAGGTTTATTCTAACACTATTAACTATTATGATAACAAAATACAATTAATTTAGCTTACATTCAATACTTTGCTATTTAATGATTTAATTAGTAATTTCTTGATTGCTGTCATGGCATCCATAAACTCCAAGTGATTGGTAAATACGCTACCAGGTCCCATTAAATTTGACACAATTTCTTTTAAAAGAGAAGAAAATTTTATCAAAATTGTTATGAATGGACTGTGTGACTTTGAAGTTACTTATTTGGCTAAGAAGCCTGTATGGCATTTTGATTTGACAATCAGCTTGTGTTTTGCAGTCTACAGTGATACCTCGTCATACAAACTTTTCAAGATACAAACCCAGGATTTAAGATTTTTTTGCCTCTTCTTCCAAACTATTTTAACCTTACAAACCCAAGCTGCTGCCACTGGGATGCTCTGCCTCTGGACTTCTGTTGCCAGCGAAGCACCCGTTTTTGTGCTGCTGGGATCCCCTGAGGCTCCCCTCCATGGGAAACACCACCTCCAGACTTTCGTGTTTTTGCGATGCTGCAGAGGAATCCCAGCAGTGCAAAAATGGGTGCTTCGCTGGCAACGGAAGTCCAGAGGTGGGGTTTCCCAGCGGGGGAGCCTCAGCGAAATCACAGCATCACAAAAACACGGATGTACGGAGGTGGGGTTTCGAGGACTTCCGTGTTTTTGTGATGCTGCAATTTCGCTGAGGCTACCCTCGCTGGGAAACCCCACCTCTGGACTTCCATTGCCAGCGAAGCACCCATTTTTGTGCTGCTGGGATTCCCCTGCTTGGATTCCCCTGCTGGGATTCCCCTGCAGCCTCACAAAAACACAGAAGTCCAGAGGTGGTGTTTCCCATGGAGGGGAGCCTCAGGGGAATCCCAGCAGTGCAAAAACGGGCGCTTCGGCTGGCAAAAGGGGTGAGTTTTGGGCTTGCACGCATTAATCGCTTTTCCATTGATTCCTATGAGAAACATTGTTTCGTCTTACAAACTTTTCACCTTACAAACCTACTCCCGGAACCAATTAAGTTCATAAGATGAGGTATCACTGTAATTTCATTCACCTTAATTAAATACCTAGAGTAAACATTACAAACTAACTCTTTCCCTGGAGCTTTTTCAGGTTAAGAAATATGGGCAGCAAAAGCTAGAAAGCCTTTAGCATGATAGAAAAACCGCCTCAGTTGTAATATTCTCTGAAACCTCTTAACAGTAAATTCAGAAATATTGAATCTGAGTGCAATTCACTTTGACGAGGCTTTTCATACGTAGAGATGATTTGTTCCACTTGATTGTGAGATGGGGAGATGGGGGAGGTAATCCACTTTTCTTTTGCTTGGCGGTTTGCTCACCATAAAGCAATACTTTCTTCAGCTGTGCCTATCCTCCATTTGCACAGAAACCCTTGGCCTCTAGTGAAGAGCCATACAGCTACTTGATTCTGCTATGTAAAAGAGGGCAAGAATTTAAAAGATAAACAGAACTCTTTCAAAAGTGGGAAAGTACTTTTGAGAAGGAGGGAAAGAAAAATGCTGTCAGGAGTTTCAAGGTTCTGTTATTGTAGACCAGAGATGGCTTCTTCCCAGTTCAGACTAGTTCTCCCAATGGTGATGTCATGATGATGGCATCAAGGAACTGGTTTGGTCAATGCCAGTCTGAGGGCACCACCATCTTTTTAAATTTTGTAATTATTATTATTTTCTTCTGAGCTTGTGCAGAAGCCGAGTTTCCGGTATGTGCATGCAGTTGCCATCTTGTTTTAGGCTTTTTTAAATTGTTTTTTATCACTCGGCATGCATGCCCACACAAAGCATGTGCATATTGTTATGTGTTAAAGAGTAAGCAGTGCTACTAGTAACAGTTACACAGGATGCACAGAGGAAAAACCTGGAGGTAGCAGATATCCAGCTAATATTCCAGAGATATGAGCAGTACTTCAGATAACTAGACCACATACATTAAATGTACAAATATTATTTATTTTAGGCAAATATCATAGTCAGTAACAGTCCTAGTCATTAACAAATACAGCAATCAATATTCTCAATACATATACAATGCAAACCTTACTCACTGCATATACATACAAACAGAACACATAGTTCTTACTACACAAAATAGTCACATAGACAAATTAGCATAGAATCAGAGAGAGATCAGAGAGAGTCTCACTAGGAAGAGACTCTCAAAGCTTTAGGTCCCAGTGACACTGCTGACTTCTTATAGCTGTTCTGGTTTCAGGCTAGTGTACTAACAATTGAAATAAAGGATTGCTCAAAGCATATATTTGTAAAAACACAACAGCATCTTTATTCCTCTTTCTTCTTCTTCCACTCAATTATCATCTTTGCATGCAGTGCCTTCTTTTCTCATCTCTAGCTTTAGTATGAAAGTAAAGTATCTTGAAAGTCATAACAACACATTCCACAAGTCATTCTAAAATTTATGAGCTAATCAGTGTTAGCCAGGAGTCATAAAAGCAAGTAAATAAATCACTCAATGCATAGCTTACACTTGGAGCTGATCTTGGGCACGCCCATCTTGAGACGGCAAGATTGAAGAACTCAGCTTCTCTTCCGTTCACAACCCGGATGTGAGGTAACTGATTAACCAGTTCCTCACCTTCTAATATTTCTTCCCTAACACTTGCTCCCTTCTTCTCTGAAAGCGTCTGAAGTAAGAGTTAATCCACCTCGGATCCTCTTCACTAGAACTGGAATGCATCTCCACGTCATCAGCCTCCCCCATTTCTGTCTGTAAATCAGGCCCTTCTACCAATTCTTAATTGTTCTCTGCTTCAGAATCTGAATAATCTTCAGGCTGAACGGGAGTATACACAACAATAGCCAGAGGTGGGCTGCTGCCTGGATGCAGGGGGGAGAATGCAGTGGGGTAGCAAAAATGGAGCTCCACTCCAGAGCACCCAATTTGCACTGAAAGATGAAAGAAAATGCAGGGCATAAGCCACGTCCAAAGTGTGGTAGTAAAAAGTTTGGTAGCCCTTCACTGCTTATAGCTGACTCCAACACCAGCTCTTAAAGCAGTAATGTGCTAATTCCTTTAATCATACATTGCTGGTTTAAATTATATATTGTAAAACCCAACTAGTTATACATACAGTACTAATATATGCCCAGATGCGGCCAGGCTGCAAGGGAGGAAGCAAATTGGCAGCGAGGTAAGTTAGAACCCACCCCTATTGTTGACTATATTATTAGGGTTCCAGTATTTGGGAGAGTCCGTTTCATTATTTGGCCTCTCTTGAAGAGTTGACATCAATCTTGAAAGCCTCTCAACATTTTTCCTGCCCTCATACCAAAGAAAGTCAAAGGGAGTCCAGTTAGATTTTTTTCCTATTTTTTCTCTTTTCAAGTTAATTCAAGTTTTGTTAATGGTGTCTGCATATTTTTTTCCCCCAAGATAACGTCTATGGTTCAGGGATGGGATTCTACTGATATGCTAAGGTGCGCCATTCCGGCAGCGGCCCCCAAATTGTGCAATTTGCGTATGACTGCTCTGGTGCCATCTTTGCCAGTCCATCAGGTGGCGACATATATCTTTTTTAATTTTGGCCCTTTTTTGCTTTCTGAGCATGTGCAGAAGCAAAATCTCGCAAGAAGACACTTGCACACGTGAGATTTTGGCAATTTTTTGTTTCCGCGCATGCAAGGAAGCAAAATTGTGCCTGCAGGATGCACACGCAGCACACTAGTATATTAGTAAATGCAACCCACCCCTGCTATGGTTCCTTGCATCTTTTCCAGCCCTGTTCTTTCCAGATGGATTAAAATACAATTCCAGTGTTCCACAGCAATAGTTGATCAAAATTAATGGGAATTTTAGTGGAGGGCATATGGAAAGCATCAAGCGAAGGGAAAATATGTTAAGCATTTGGCAAGTAATATGTTCCCTCATAACAGCTTTATTGATATAGTATCCACAGTTTCAAAGTTTCTTAACAATGTAAAGAAACAATGTAAAATTCATCTCCACATATTTCTGAATATGCAAAAAAAATATCTGCCTTAATAACCCATTTGATATTTCCCAGGCAAGTGAAACATCATCAAGATTATTAAAAGTTATTATTAAAAGTTAAGCAATTAAAGATCAGGATCAAGATTTTTAAAATTATAAGTTCAATTTCTGTTGTCTATGGCAGCTTTGTTAATATCAAGATCACTAGTGGTAAGTTTGTAGTTTCATCTTTAATTGTAAATTAAAGATCGGAAACTTCAGATCATGCAGAACGCAGCCGCGAGAGCCATCGTGGGGCTTCCAAGATTCGCCCATGTTTCCTCAACACTCCGTTGCTTGCATTAGCTGCCAATCAGTTTCCGGTCACAATTCAAAGTGTTGGTCATGACCTTCAAAGCCCTACATGGCTTTGGACCAGACTACCTCCGGAACCGCCTGCTACCGCACGAATCCCAGTGACCGATAAGGTCCCACAGAGTTGGCCTTCTCCGGGTCCCGTCGACTAAACAATGTTGTTTGACGGGCCCCAGGGGAAGAGCCTTCTCTGTGGCAGCCCCGGCACTCTGGAACCAACTCCCCCCGGAGATTAGAATTGCCACCACCCTCCCTGTCTTTCATAAACTACTCAAGACTCATTTATACCACCAGGCATGGGGGAGTTGAGATATTCCTTCCCCCTAGGCCATTATAAGTTATGCATGGTATGTCTGTGTGTATGTTTGGTTTTATAATAAGAGTTTTTAGTTGTTTTATTATTGGATTGTCACATGCTATTTTTATCATTGTTGTAAGCCGCCCCGAGTCTGCGGAGAGGGTCAGCATACAAATCCAATAAATTATTATTATTATTATTATTATTATTATTATTATTATTATTAAATAAGAACAGATAATATTTTGTTTCCTCTGGTGTATTTGTGTTCATACCCACATACACATGTACATACGCAGATAAGTCAGAGACAAACACAGAACTAAGAAATTTAAATTAAATTTCTTAACACTGGCCATTTTTTATCTGCTTTTATTTTATTTTTCCACTATTTGGAGAGAGTAGCTTGCACAAAGAGATATTTTGTGATTTATGAGTTGACCACATAAATATATTGTCCAACTATGAGATCTGGAGTTCTTCTGATGGTTAATGTAGCTATTTTCGGATTTAATGTGATTGAACGTTCTGACTTTAGCCACTTAATAATGATATTCTGTCCTGAGGGAAGAGAATTTTATATCAGTTGAAGCTAAATTGTATATTAAAGGATACACCAGTTATCCTATAAACCTAACCAATTTTATTTATATTGAGTTTTATTTACTACACTTTCTAAATTCCACTCAGGTTTTATAAGCATAAAAGTGTCTCATTTTGCTCTACTTTTGATTCTTTCTACAGTGGAATCTACACATTTATACAAGAATTGAAACAATTGGGTTTTATATTATAATGAATTAGGAGAATTTTAATAACTGGAATCTGAGATTGGATTTGAAATTACTATTCTAATATGATCAGTGGCATCTTTCCTCCAAGTATCTCAGTTCATAGTTTAACAATGTAAGATTATTTGCTTTGTTATTGCTCTTAAAACCAGGACAAAGATTTGTACTCCGAATTCTAAACTTTTTTTTTTAATTTATCCCTTAAAGAAATGATTACAACTCAGAAATCCTTGAATCTTCAGTTGTAATTCAAATATTATAATCTATTTAATGTAAATTGTATTATAGTGACTATTTGACAAACTCATTTTGGGAAAAGAAATTGTGTATATAATGACAAATTACTAAGAATCATGATAGCAAATAGAATAGAATAGAATGGAATGGAATAGTTTATTGGCCAAGTGTGATTAGACGCACAAAGAATTTGTCTTTGGTACATATGCTCTCACTGTACATAAAAGAAAAGATGTATTTGTCAAGAATCATGAGCTACAATACTTAATGATTGTCATAGGGTTCACATAAGCAATCAGGAAACAATCAATATTCAATATTTCTCAGAGCTTTTGGTTTAATTGCATAAGCATTCATTTATATGAGCAACCTACCTCTACTTTATTACAAAATTGTCAATGGAGGATCCTCTGATGAGAAAACATGGGAAAATATGAGGCTTTGGTTGCAGGACTAAAACAAATGAGAAAATTGGTGTCTAAATTGTAGCTTCAGTTAAGCCTATATAAAGCTTTAAATGTCAACAAGTTCTTCTCCACAGAAGGAGGGAATTTTGTGTTTGTTGCCATGAAATTATTTAAGGCTGATTTATTGTCTCAGTTCTTATACAATCCCCTGTTAAGTGGTGCCTCAATTACAAATAGTCCTTGACTTACAATAGTTCATCTAGTGACTGTTCAAAGTTACAATTGCACTGAAAAAAATGACTTATGGCCATTTTTCGCACCTATGACTTTTTCAGCATACCCCATGATCAAAATTCAGATGCTTGGCAACTGGTAGATATTTATGACCGTTGCTGTGTTCCAAGATCATGTGATCCCCTTTTGCAACTTTCTGACAAGCAAAGTCAATAAGAAGCCAGATTCATTTAACAACTGGGTTACTAATTTATCATCTGCAGCAATTCATTGAACAACTGAGGCAAGAAATGTAGTAAAATGGGGCAAAATTCACTTAACAACATAAATTTTGGGTTCAATTGCGGTTGTAAGTTGAAGACTACCTGTATTTTAGTTCAATTTAATTGATGTAATTTATTAGATTTGTATGCTGCCCCTCCAGAAACTATGTAGTCAAATGCTAGACTGATCCCCATGTGTACGCTTACCATTGCCTTACTGCCACTCTCTGGATTACCCAAGATGTGGGGACTTGGTGAGCTTTAAATTCTGGCTAACTTTTAATTTCCTTCCAACAGGCCCAGGTCAGGGGTGAAATTCAACCACCTTGGCCCAGCTCGAGAGAGTGGTAGGGATTATTTGAATCGTTTTGTAGAGCCTGTAAAAGTCACCCCTGGTTGGCCCTGCCCACGCCTGCCAGGTCACCCGGTCGCCACTCATCTCTTCTGGCTGAATCAACTTTAAATCAGACTGAATCTAACTTCAATGCCGAGATGGCTAAAAACAGATAAGGACTGCAGAGCACATGATTCCCAGTCAGCAACTCCAGCTGGGATGCTCTCAAGCAGCCACGTTAATTTCCATATGTATATCATATGTATATGTATATATATACATACACATATTACCATATTTTTGGAGTATAAGACACCCCTTCCCCCCCCCCAAAAAAAGGGGCTGAAAATTTGGATGCGTCTTACACTCTGAATGTAACTTTTTTGAAACTTTTTTCCCCAGCCCCAATGAGGTTCTAACAATCTTCCTGGCTCTTCCTGGCTTGTAGGCTTTTTTTCCTTTCTACTCCCTCGGAAAAGGTTTTTTGCAGCCCTAAGTCTTTGCAGGCTTTTTTTTCCATTGCTGCTCCCTCCAAAGAAGGTTTTTTAAGCCCTAACCAAAGGATAAAATAATGTCCTGAAGCTGACCCGATTAAGGATGCTAGCCAGATGAATACCTAGTAGTCAGATTTCTTCCTCCTATTTTCCTCCCCGAAAAGTAAGGTGCTTCTTATACTCTGAAAAATACGGTAATCTTATCAAACAGGAAAACAATCTCTATCCAGCTATCAGCTCTTCTCTAATTTATTAGATGAAATTCAAAAAGAAGATATACCAATTATTATACACAAAACAATAAAAGAGGTACACAAATACTTCCATAAGAGCGATAAAAGTCTTATTCTCTAATATAAGTATTTGTGTACATCTTTATTGTTTTGTGTATAATAATTGTTATATTTTCTTTTTGTAGGTCATTAGTAGTGTTGGGCGAACTGAACTTGCAAAGTTCAGGCTCGTGCCAAACTTTGCAGTGTTTGGCATGCCAAACCCAAACCCGAACTTTTTAAAAAGTTTGGGTAAAGTTCGGGTTTGGTTTCGGCATTCGCTCAAACACTGCAAAACGCCACCACTCAGGAGGAGAGTGGGGAATCCCATCGTGGGATTTCCCACTTCCTTTTGCTTGCAGCTCCGCAAGCAAAAGGAGGTGGGGAATCCCACGAAGGGATTCCGGGGGTGGGGCTTTGACATCACGGAGACTCCTTCCTCCCCATTTTGGCCGGCCAGGAAGTAGTCTCCATGACATCAAAGCCCCGCCCCCAGAATCCCATCGTGGGATTCCCCACCTACTTTTGCTTGTAGCACCGCTGCGGCATCCTTTTCTGTAAAAATAAAAGGAAGCAAAAGGAGGTGGGGAAATCCCCACCTCCTTGTTTATTTTTACAGAAATGGATGCCGCAGCGGCTTGCTACTGCTTGGGTTCGGGTTCGGGTTCGGGTTCGGCGAACTCACCCAAACTTCACGGCAAAGTTCTGGTGAGTTCACCGAACTCGAATTTCGTTGGGTTCGCCCAACACTAGTCATTAGGGCAATGAAATGATGTCGACTTGGCTACACCCACACATGTCACATGGCCATCAAGCCATGCCTACAGAGCCAGTAGGGAAAAAAATTGAATTTCACCCCTGGCCCAGGTCTTATAATAATTTTTGATCAGTTTAATTCAGTCTCTAGCAAATGAACTGCTGTCTTAAAGGATGCTTCTTAAACAGCAAGCCCTGGAGTTTGACTGACAAAGTAAATTAAAAATAGTCCTTGCAATGTTAGCTCCTGGAAACTGAATCGGAGTCTGAAGTCTTATCATATTAGAAATAACTATCGTGAGACTTCTCAGGCACAGTTTAATGATGTTCTATTATTTGATCTACTAGAAGGCAAATTTACTAGCACTTTCTCTCTCTGGTGACTCAGGAATGGTAAAAACCTTGAAATGCATGTTTCATTATATAGCAAATGTTACAGGAATATATACAATAAAGTTCTTGTGCCTTTTTCACTAAAGATTCCAGATCATCCCACTAAATTTATTCTCATTCGTTTAGCAGAAGGCAGGCAAGCAACCCATTTATTGTTATCTATACAGCAGTAGTAACATTTTTCACAGCAGCATATAACCAATGATAACAGATAACAAAGAGACACCAATTCATATGGTCATCCATTTCTCTCTAGCTGTAGACTTAACCGTTTTTTGCATTTAAATTGTATGTTGCTTTACGTGTTGCAATAATGTCTGGATATTTTGTTCTTACAGTCAATTTGCCCAGTCTAATCCTTCCTTCACTAATTGAATTAAAAATTTTGATGGCGGGAAAAAAATAGTTCTTATGTTTGTCATTTTTCATGACTTTAGTCCCTACAAAATTAAGAATTCAAGAAGTTTGGGTATCTAAATTACAGTGTAAGTGTATATATTGTAAATAGGTCTGATTTCTACACCAAGAACAGGGATGGGAGCAAACATTCCAGGTGAACTTTCAGACATTAGGTAGAATTCACACCTTGTTCCTGTTGTTAGTGTCTTTTTCTTTGTATCTTCAGGGCTGCCACACTTAGTGCTGTGGGAAACAGGGAGGGGGAATTGCAGGGAGTTGCAAGGCTAGCTAGCCATAACAACATTCCTTTCTCTGAAAGCCAGGACATTCGGCCTGCACCTGGAATGGCATGACTGGGAGGCACCTCCAGTTAGTACTGTGCCTTGATTGGACGATGTGATGGACACATGGGTATATGGAAAGAGTCTTGGACTTTACTTTAGGTGGGGAAAACCTTGTTTTTCCAAATGTGCCAATATCTAAGTGCCAAAGCCCACTGCAACAACATCGCCAAGAAGGCCTCAAGAGTTGTTAATCTAATCCTATGTAGCTTCTGTTCTGGAAATCTCACACTACTTACCAGAGTTTACAAAACTTTCACCAGACCCATCCTAGAATATAGCTTATCTGTTTGGAACCCATACCGCATTTCTGACATTAACACCCTCGAAAATGTCCAAAGATACTTCACCAGAAGAGCCCTTCACTCCTCTATCCGAAACAGAATTCCCTACGAAACTAGACTTACAATCCTGGGTCTTGAAAGCTTAGAACTACGATGCCTTAAACATGATCTAAGTATTGCCCACAAGATCATATGCTGCAATGTCCTGCCTATCAAAGACTTCTTCAGCTTCAACCACAACAACACAAGAGCACACAACAGATTCTAGCTTAATATTAACCGCTCCAAATTTGACTGTAAAAAATACGACTTTAGTAATCGAGTTGTTGAAGCATGGAACTCATTACCAGACTCTGTAGTGTCATCCCTTAATCCCCAACACTTTACCCTTAGACTCTCCACAGTTGACCTCTCCAGATTCCTAAGAGGTCAGTAAGGGGCGTACATAAGTGCACTAGAGTCCCTTCTGTCTTCTGTCCTATAGTCTCTCCTATATCTCCTATATCTTCTCTATATCTCTATAAGCTTCATTGTTATTATTGTGTATTGGACAAAATAAATAAATAAAATTTTAAAAATAAATAAATAAAATAAATATGACATCTCTAATAAAATGGAACTGTTAGGTATGGAGGGAGTAGGGATTATTTCTATAGCCACCGCTAATCTAGTGGCAGGAGAAATAAACTCCTGTCACTGGCTATCAGGCTTCAAGAAGCCCTTAAAAGTGGCTTCCTGAAGCCTGCTGGCAGTCCATATTAAGTTTAACTATGACTTGTTTAACAATTCAGGTTGCACATAATACTAAGATGGTGAAAGAAAAGTGGTTCTTGAATGGAATTCAAATTGAATGGTACCTTAAAAATTGTTAAAGCTCCATATTCTTTACAATAATTATGTAAATACCACCAGAGTCTGAAATCACTTTATTCGTCACCATAAATCACAGAACAGGGAAGATAGTATAGTGAAAAATGGTAATTACAGTTATCAAGTTTTCTATAAAGAATAGCCTCTATTTTATCAGGCAAAGCCTTTTCAGTAAACTGAAATCATATGGTGTTTAACATATAAAAACATCAGAATTAGATCTAAGATAACTGCTATAGATTTCAACGTTCAGAATTGATCTAGCTATTTGGCATTGAGAATCTACACCATAAATCAATCCTCACTCATTTGAAGCTCTCCAGATGGTTTGGAGACCAGTTCTAAGAGCTGCCTATTAGTATGCCATAATCCAATACATATGGGATATACTAGGTTGGAAAAAACCAGACTACTCTTGCAGCATTTGATTCATGGTTTAATAAATTTGAAGTTTAGCAAGCATTATTTCATATTAAAAAGTTGGCTGCAGATTCCTCTTTAACTTGAATTGCATTTCAACACTATTAGGTAGATAATCCCATGACAAACATTTGTGCCATATGATCAGGTATCTAAGGGATATTTTATTATAATACTCATTTTACCAGAGTAACTGCACTACTGTAATCAAGAAGTAGTTAAATTCATGGTATTTTGGATGACAAGTGATAATGTCTTATAAGCCAAAAAAAAAAAAGATGTCATCATTCATTCATTCTTTCCAAGGTCAACTCTGATATAATTTAGGTTTTGAACAAAATATCATTTGTCATATTATAAATTTTTTTAGCACCATATTCAACCAGAGCTAGCTGAAATATTTTCTCTTTGCTCACTTTTGCCAAAATTTTAGAAGAATTCTTTAAACAGAATTCCTCCATCTTTCCCTTCTTCTTTTCTCATGGTATTTCTCTACTACCTATTTCAGTAAACAAGAACAAGCCATTTAAAATGCCTGCTGAAACATTATAAGTAAACGTTCAAATGCTACAAGAGCAATTGCCATGTTTCTTTTCATAGTAAACTCTAGCAGTTTTACTTATTCAAATAGCCAAAATGGTGCTTTCTGTTCCTTTGTGTTGAGAACATTTGAACTGCTGATAAAGTGACCATCCATTTTATAGAGCACTTCAAGCTCTGTTGCAAACTGAACTAATTCTGCTGCTCTAGAGCATAGATATGTTTATTAACCTCAGCCTGGAAAAACTATTTTCTGTACAGGAAACTGTTCCAGGAAGTATTAGAAATATGCACAGAGCAACAAAAGCATTTGGAAAGACAATGCCCATGATCACATTATTATTTATTTTGCTTTATTTTTTTGTTTCTTGGCTCCAAAGTGACTCTGAGCACATATACTGTACATCTTTGGAGTTTATTTTACTGAAATGCATCATAGAAGGACCTCCATTCATTACCCAAAACACTCTGAGTGTTTTGGGTAATGAATGGAGGTCCTTCTACTCAAATACACAAATACAGTATTAATATGCAACAACACTGCCCCTACTTTCCTGCATTGTTAGGTTAGTTATTCTTCAAAGGATGGAGGAGAGCTTCTATATAATATGTCACATATACTGCTGAGTTTCTAAAGTTGCATGAAATGCACATTACTTGACTAAATTGCACAATATAGACCAAGTGAAATAATTCAACATTGAATTATGGTTTTGGAGTTTTTTATGGGATTATTGGGGCCTTGTAATGACAATAACATTTTTTGTTACATGTTCTTGGATGGATGAGAAAATAGCTTTTGTGTGAAGTTCCTCTGCCAAACTTTGCGCAATTTTCAGAATGCTTAAAAACCTGTCATTTGTAAGCATATATGTACAATCTTGTTTTCTCTAGTTTCTTTATTGTTCCAGATGTATCAGGATCAACACTTTGAAATTTCTGGCATGCAATATTTATTGCAAAGGGTAGGTACAGTAATAAACACCAAGCAACACACATATTTGAAGTTACGTATATTTGTGTGGTTCTATTTCACTCTGCCACTGTTCACCTAAGGAAGTATCCTATCAAAGAATTGTCTTGCATAGTGTCAGTTAGGGCTTCAACTGTTTTTGTAGCATTGTTTTTATAGAGTTTTGTTCTCTACATGGCTGTTTTGATTTATAGCACTTGGTTGTTTTATAAGATGTCCTAGATGTTGCCTTAAGACTTGTCATTCATGAGCTAATGCACAGCAAAACACACACACACATATGTATGTATATGTGCATGCACACACACATCTTCGGGTCCCTTGTGTGTGTTTAAAAATTGCCATGCTACTAAAATCAGATGTTGGTATCACAGACCACCAAGTTACACAAATAAAAACTATATAGAGAAAAATACCTTGAGGGGTTCAGCTATCAAATCCATGACTGTACTCTTGTTTATTCTTTTCATGTTGTCACCATTATTGAAGTAGTTCTGAACTCTCAAGTCAGCTATTGCAATTCCCTTCTCTGCCAGTATTTTAAAAAACACATTTGTGTCGCATTAAATACTGTGTTATCATTTATGCCAATAAATTCTAGAAATGTTCTTTCGTGGTATCACTGTAGGGATATTATCACTAGGTTCTAACGATGTTACAAAACTCACTGCTAAAATAATTTCTTCCAAATGGCTATTATAAGATATGCCATCTGCAATAACAAACTGTAATTTGCTTACTTTAAGATTTTTGCATTCTTCGATTTGAATTGCACTGCCAGTAGCTAAACAGTCTCATTTTGAATCAAGAAATGGGGAAGAAATGACAAACTGAATATGGTTCTTTAGTGGAGCTGATAACTGCAGTGGAATGAAGAACCAGCAAGTAGACCAGGTCTTTGCAATTCCTCTCTGGACAGGGAGACGACTTGAGATTGCCAACAAATGCTCCAGAGTGTTGTTCCTTGCAATCAGATCAACTTCAATATGCCTGGAATATTATATCATATCCAGCAATACATTTATAATTTAAAGGAAGTTTGATACCTGCAACTGATCTAAAGTGCTAGCTGTAAGTAGCAGCCATTGTTTTTAATAGCAAGAGGTTTTTGCCATCACATGATTCTAATGCAATCTTTTCTCAATACAGTTCACTTGCAGTTACCAGTAACTGTAGTCTCATCTTAAACTCTTTCCATCTATATAATGCTCTCTGATTTTTGCTGCTTCTCGAGGCATACAAGATTGATAGCCAAATTTTTCAAGTCCTTTGTTCTTGTAAAAACTGGTTTTTACTCTGGAAAAGTTTGTAATAAAAAAGTATTCCGCATCTGGGGACTTTTTAAAATATATAGACTGTGGCCACTTCATTTGTCACCATTGGGAATTTCTTGGCAGAAATTTGTTGTATAGAAAGTTTTTACTTGTTCATGCAATACAGGGAAATATGTTTCTTGTGTCTTTGCCAAACTCTTCTGCAATCTACTTTGGCTTTTATTTTAGGAATTTATTTCAGAGATACTATGGATATAAAAATGCTACATCCTAACCCTAACCCCTTAGAATGCCAGGTTTTTGAGATGGTTTTTTTTTTTTTAAAGCAAACCACCTCAGAATTTTTCTACTGTTGGAAGAAAATATCTATCTGGTTCAGTTCCAAGCTGGGAAAAATACACTGGAAACATGGAGACTGATTGGAAAGATGGTTTATTGATGAAGCAGAACCTCCTCCATGTGATTCTGGACAATTGACAAAATGGAGTTAAGAATGGGTGGGTCTTATACCTTCTTTGGGCTTCATATTTGACCTTCCTGTTCCTGTGCAAGAACATGTCCTTTACTATTCTATTGGCTTTTGTCAAATTCCTATTGGGTCATGTAAGGCTTATTAGGGGTCATAACTGGCTCTATAAGCAAAATAAAAAAACGCAAATCCTAAATGTTTGTCTCAGTTAATTTGATCAATCTCTGGCTTATTGTTTATCTGAGGTCCCAGGTTTCTGTGACTTTGAAGTCTGGACTGCTCTAGGGAGGTGCAATGAAGGGACTTGTGTTGGGCAATTCCTATTATGGCTAATGGATTTTGTCCCATGTTGGATCTTGGGCGAGGGGCTGCTTTTAATCCTAACATTCTGCCAAGGAATTTCAAAATATCCTGTCTTGAGTGGATTTCTGCCTGCAGTATTTGCTTTGCTTATGAATAGAGCTATTTAGACACTTGTCTTACTCTTTCAAGAAGCTCTTTATCTCTTAAATGCTGGCGTCGGCTGTGGATTATTTTAAAAGACTTGCGGGCTGCTTTCTGTTTTTAAGAGCATGTAGCTCTGTTTCTCCTTTAGGGAAATATATTATTCTGCCTTTTTAACATTTCCCAAAGTATTTCATTCTTCTAGGAAGGGGGGGGAGAGACTTTCCACACTACCTTTTTCTACCTTTAATATAACATATGTTGTGGTTAGCTCTGGCCCAGCTCCTGCCCCAAGGAATGTGCAGGTGGATGTGGGGGAAACATCCACATGCTGAAGGCCTGTTTTGCTCCCGATGGAATCTGCCGACGAAGCCTCCTCTGACCAAGGAAGTATGAGTGACAGGGAAGAGGGGAGTTTGGCAGACAGCCCAGGAGGAGATCAATCATCTGTATCATCCTTGGATTCTGAACAAGAATTAATGACACATCCACGCATGCATAGAGTGATGCATAGGAGACAACAACTAAAGGATTATTACAAGAGAAAATGAGGCCACCTGTGGTTGGGTGAGGCTGCTGTAATTAGTGCTACAGATAAAAGTGCAAACTGGTGTTTTAGCCTCATGGCAGTTTATCTGATTCATTGTTTTGTCAAGTTCGTGGCTTTTGTGCTGTTCAAGATTGTGTGTGGAATCTCTGGACTTTAGAATTGGACTCAATTTCCCAGTTATTGGGTGAGCAATTGGATTGCATTTCACCTGAGCCTTGTGTGTACCAGAAAATCCCTTTGACATTTAAAAAGGGAGCTGTTTCTGTTTTTATGTTTATAAAAACTTTTGGGTTTTCCTTTTATCATGTGGTGTGTGTCTTCCTGGACTAATTACCCTGTAATTACGGGCGGTTGAAACACACTGGCAGAAGAACATATAAGATGGACGATTCAATTGAAAAACCAGCTGAGATATTTTAGAAGGATTGGCCCTTTATTGGGATCAGAAAACACAGTGAATATTTCTATTTACATAACTGTCAGCTTTTCATACTGAATTAATGGCAGCAAACCCACACCTATACTCATTTGTCCTCTTGGGCTGAGAGAAAGTGATTGGTCCAAAGTCACCCAGCTGTTTTTCAGGCTTAAAATGGGACTAGAACTCACAGTCTCTTGGTTTCTATGCCAACATCTTAGCCACTGCACCAAACATGACCTTTGAGGCAAGCAAGATCAAGAAGCAATCATTACAGTAAAGCTCTTTATTGCTGCAAGACAGAATAACAGAACATCAGTCAATTTCTCTTCACCCTGTCTTATAGTAAACAAAATCAAGAAAGGGTTGTGGTGTGTGGGAGTTTTCCTCATGTTTAAGAATAAAACCGATACTCCATGTTAATGTTATGTTATATCCAAAACAAAGAGAATAATCCTAAATACCAGAAATGCTGCTGCTGTTTTTTTCTATTCATATTAAATATGAAGTGAGATAGCCACTGATGCTCATAGAAACATAGAAGTCTGACGGCAGAAAAAGATCTCATGATCCATCTAGTCTGTCCTTATACTATTTTCTGTATTTTATCTTAGGATGGATATATGTTTATCCGAGGCATGTTTAAATTCAGTTACTGTGGATTTATCTACCACGTCTGCTGGAAGTTTGTTCCAAGGATCTACTACTCTTTCAGTAAAATAATATTTTCTCATGTTGCTTTTGATCTTTCCCCCAACTAACTTCAGATTGTGTCCCCTTGTTCTTGTGTTCACTTGCTACTGATATGGTAAAGGTATTGCTACCGATACAATTTTTTGTCCTTGGACAGGGGTGGCATATAAATAAATAAATAAATAAATGAATGAATGAATGAATGAATGAATGAATAAACGAATAAACGAATGAATAAACGAATGAATAAATAAATAAATAAAAAATTTGCTTTTGCGCAAAAAAATGCCGACATCTCACATGCCCATGTGTCCCCTGGCAAGATTCTGCTTCTTGCACATACGTAGAAGCAAAAACACGCAGGGGCACAGTGCACCAGGAGCAACAGTAATGGAAATCCACCCCAGACCACCTATATTAGCCACCTTTTCAGTTCCAGATGTTTAAAGATGAGTTTGTTCTACTAATATTTAGGGCACTTTCCTGTGAAGTCTCAGTGAGAATGTCCACATGCCACCTAAATCAAAAGAAATTTAATGAATTCAGGACAATGGGGATGGATATGTTCCCAAACAATCATTTTTTCACAGCACACATATCACAATGGATTGACATTACACCATCCAACCTCCATCATCCCCAGGAACATATCCAGCTGGGGAATTCAGGCTGCCAACCAGGTAGGTCAGGCCAACAGTGACATTAACAATCCCCAACAATTGAGGTCTGTATCCTCTTATACTGTTCGCATAGGCTGATCCTCTGTTGTGGCAATGCTAAACAGGAAGACTCACAATCTTCTCAGTTAACAGTTTATCACACTTCTACTTCCCCCCTAACCTTTATCACTACAGGTTTTTCTGCATGACCTAGTTTCATTATGGTAACTGATGGATGGAATTTCTTTTGAGAAGGTAATCTACCTGCCTATCAGTGTTTGATTACCCGTTGGACATCAATATTCTTCTTAGGCTTTTGGCGCACTGGCTAATGTTGCTGCAGATCTAGCTGTAGAAAGCATTTGTACCATATTTTCATCTGCATTTCCTGCAGTTTTGCTCTGTTTTATTGAGGCATCCCCTATGAATTATGCATCCTCTTCTAAGAGGTGACAGTTTCATTTAGAAATGGATGGCCAAGCTGTGAGGTATTGCAGAGTAGAGATTCCATTTCATAAGCAATAAAACACGACTGCAGCTTTGATTTCTTTTTTCCAAAAATGCTCAAATTTGTAGGATATATGTATATAATAGATAGATAGATAGATAGATATAGATAGATAGATATAGATATAGATAGAGAGAGAGAGAGAGAGAGAGAGAGAGAGAGTGATAGAGAGATAGAGAGATAGAGAGATAGAGAGATAGAGATGGAGATGGAGATGGAGATGGAGATGGAGATGGAGATGGAGATGGAGATGGAGATGGAGATAGACAGTGATGGGCTACCAAAATTTTTACTACGACACTGTGGGCGTGGCTTATGCATTTTGTTTCAACATCGTCCAATGCAAATTGGGTGCTTTGGGGTGGAGCTCCAAATTTTGCTACCGGTATTGCGTTCCTGACCCATCACTGGATATAGATACAGATACAGATACATTAAGGGGCGTGCATAAGTGCATCTTTGTGCCTACCGTTCCTGTCCTAATGTCTTTTTTATCTTTTCTATCTATACTTTATACTTATATTATGTTAAACATACTACAATACAATACTATATTTCTATGACAAATAAATAAACAAACAAACAAATAAATAAATAAATAAATAAGTAAATAAATAAGATACAGATACAGATACAGATACAGATACAGATACAGATACAGATACAGATACAGATACAGATACAGATACAGATACAGATATAAATAAATATACCGGTTCATACAAAGCTGGAACGGGACTCCTCTCACTTTTATGTGCTATTGGAATGGAAGAGAAGGGTCCCAGAGTGCTTTGAGATTGAGAGACTTCAATTGACAGAGGACACTAATGTCTTCAATGGAGAAATTAGGCTTTCAAGTGGAGACATGCATCTCTATCTGCCATGGGGAGCCTGAACACCCTTCCAAAACCTGATTGGCAACTACTGAGTGTGAGCTGGGTACAAGAAGCTAGGTATCTTTTCAGGGATACAACCAGTTAGGGGGAGGAAACCTGTTTACCGCATGATGAATTTGGACCGACTGAAACAATTTCTAGCCTACTGTTTCGGTTTCAACAAATGTACCAGAAGAGAGGTGAAAGGCTATTTGAGTACATAAGGAGTTTGAACAAGTAACTATGTCAGATTGTAGAAAGGATGGACCTGGCTGAAGTAGAACGAGCGAGGATTGAGCAACTTTCACGAGGTGCTTTATCCTCCAACCCAGTATGGAATCAAATAAAGGCCGAATATCTGGGGGTTAGGGAGAGTTAGGGCAACTGAAGTGGTGGAAGAAGCCAAAAAGTTCTCAGCCAATTTTCCAGCAAAATTGTCCCCAGATGCAGGAGTGGGGAAAACGGAAGGTGATGATTCCCAATTCAATGCTATGTAAGCTCAAATATCCCATTTAAGCAAGATGGTGGCCCTGTGGATAGCAATGAGTGGTTTGCCTTTGAATGGAGATCTGGATAGGCTGGTTAATAGGGAAGTGGGTTCTTCCATATCAGCTGAGAACTTGACAAAGCCAGTGATCTGTTATAACTGTGGAGGTGCAGGGCATTACACACGTACTTGTACTAAGTCATAGAAACCACAGAATTTGGCCCAGTCAGGAAACTACAGAGGGCCCCAGTGAGGTAGCCACCTGGGTGGCTAGAGACACTAGCTAACTCTAATCAAAGTGGTGACAGAGCAGCCAGGGATGTCACCTTTCTTGAGTAATGCTCTCACAAAGCCCTCCTCAATGACAGCAGTGATGGGAGCAGCTCCCTTAGTGAGGAGCTCCCATATACAAGGGCCTACCAAAGTCAAAGTGACAAGACTCTGGCAACAGCCTTCAGAGACTCACAGGATCACTCAGGCATGGACTTTCAGAGCAGATGTTGAGTTGCTCACCACCAAGATTCCTAAATGCATCTATACAAGAGGTCTCTTGGACTCAGGTGAACAATTGACATCACTGAACCGAGATTTCTATGGACATATATCTGAGGCACATACCCATAAAGTTAGGCGATTTGAAGATTTGGAGCATTGTAATAAAGATGTTTGTTTGTTTGTTTGTTTGTTTGTTTGTTTGTTTGTTTGTTTGCTTGCTTGCTTGCTTGCTTGTTTGTTTGTTTGTTTATTTGACTTTTATGCCACCCCTCTCCAAGGACTCACACCATATAATAAAGCAATATATAACATTTGGGGTCCAATTAATTAAATATAAAATATAAAAATTAAAAACCATAAAAAACCAATCATTTCCATTCAATCAGGTTTCTCTCAACCCATTCATCGGCCAGGGGGCAAGAATCTAATGGCCCCAAGCCTGGTGGCATAAATGAGTTTTAAGACTCTTGCAGAAGGCAAGGAAGGTGGAGGCAGTACGAAACTCCAGGGGGAGTTGATTCCAGAGGGCTGGGCCCCCCACAGAGAAGGCTCTTCCCCTAGGCACCATCAATTGACATTGTCTAGTTGATGGGACATGGAGAAGGCCAATTCTATGGGACCTAACTGGTCATTGGGGTTCATGCGGCAGAAGGCGGTCCCGTAGGTATTCTGGCCTGAAACCATGTAGGGCTTTATAGGTCATAACCAACACTTTGAATTATGTCTGGAAACCAATTGGCAGCCAATGCCATCCACAGAGTGTTGGACAGCTATGTACACGTCTGGGCAAGTCCATGACTGCTCGCATGGCTGCATTCTGCACAATTTGCAGTTTCTGAATGCTCTTCAGACCCATGTAGAGAGCATTGCAGTAGTCGAACCTCAAGGTGATAAGAGCATGAGTGACCTATGGGTAACAACCTGTCCCGCCAACCTTCGGGCCCCCAGTCATTGGATATGCTGAAACCTTCGGCAAACTGGCCATTGTCTGTACCTGGCCCCCAGGAGCTAGTCAGGGCTCACTGATTGTGGGGACAAACACCAACTTACTTAGACATCTGCAGGAAATGACTTGGTGAAGAGAGATGTTCATCTTGCACTGCAGGCCGAATCCCGACACCTGGTGCAAGAATAACAGGTGCCTGTAGAGGGTGTGGGATGCTTAAATGGGCAGTGGTAGATAAGTTAAAAGATTACCTGTACAGAGTTTGAGATTAAGGCCACAGTTCAAAAGAGAGTAAAGAGAGAGGAAGAGGAAGAAGCTCCAACCTGCCAACTAAATACCACCTCATCACATGACATGCCTACTGAGAGGGGGCTGACCACCACCCCATCGTGTGACTCTGGCAAGTAGAGATACATCAGAGAGGGACCAGGGTGGACTGGCAGCCAGACAAAGAAGGCCAAGAGAACGCAGACTCCAGCAGCCCTTACAAAGGTAAGCGCTACATAAATAATTATGCTTCCTATTTCAAATGCTGGAACAGTTTTTCTGTTCTTGTAACACAATATATCTGAAAGGTCCAATTGTTGCCTCGTACATTTAATCCTTTTCTTGCCAACACATTTTTTCCATGCTAAGGTAGCACTTTGCTGGGAAGTTGATGATCTTTAAATATAATACATGGTGATCAGCTAAATTAGCATTGGTAGGTAGCTAAAAGTATTCTGTTACTAAATACTTCTTCGATTGATGGTCTAAGACTGGGAATGTTCCACATTTTTCTTTCTGTCATTAGCCATAAATAAATTCATGAGGCAGTCAATTAGCATGTCATAGTGACCCAAGATTGACAAGCTGGTTGAAAACAAGGGAAGTAAAGGAAGATGACTTTCCCAAGTCTCATATATCAGCTATTATGTGTCACCAGTATGGGGTGGGAAGTCTTACTCTCCTTGGAAGACTGAGCAATGTAGTCAATGCAGCCTTGCTTTTTAGGAAATCTTTGTTCATGTTGTGGGATCATTTTTAGCCGACTTTAATGCTCCCTTGTTTTAATTCAGATGTCTTCAAACTTGGAAACTTTAAGATGTAGGGACTTCAACTCTTAGAATTCTGGGAGTTGAAATCTACAAGCCTTACAGATGTCAAGTTTTGGGACCCCTGTTTTAGTTAATAGGACAGTTCTGTCTGTTGTCAATGCATATTCTAACAGCTAATGAATTATCAGTATAAATGTGGGATGAAATCAAGATGGCATCACTTTCAACCCTGATTGAAACACTCAAATTCTGCATATGCATATATATGTACAGTATGTACATATAAAAGGCAAGTGAAAATGCAGTCTGTTGAGTTAACAACCCAAGTAGAGGGGAATTGGCAAACTCTCTGTTCTGACCTAGGCTTTTGATAATAACATGGCACAAACAGCATCTCACAAACCTCTTTTTATTTTGTAACAGCTGCTAATTGTTTTCGTTAGCAGTTGTCCTAAGGTCAAATAAAGTAAAGCAAGGTTTTTCTTTGTCAAGGCTGCTAATTATTGTCATTAGCAATCGGCAGAAGTCCAAGTAAAATCAAACAAGTCCAACTAAAAAACTTTCAAGGAAAGGCAGATACATGAACCTTGCTTTTCTTTGGCAAGCTGACAAAGAACAGTTTGCAGGAAACTTTACCAAAGTTTGCCAAACAGGAACAAAATTGAGGATTGAGTTGCAAAGACAAGATCTGGAAATGAACGGAGTTGCTTCCTGCACCCACCTTCCTAATATTCTCCAATTATCCCCAAGCCTTACTCCCAAATAGTCATTCTCCTCTGGAACTGTTCTTGCCTTTAGGCAGCTCTGTGCACATGCGCATTGAGAACAGGATCCTCCTGTTCTTCTTCCTCTATCATGTCAGCCTCGGGAGCTTCTGGGAGTGGGACAGACCTTCCTAATGGCCCTGGTTGAATCCCTGCCTCTGGCACCAAGCTTACTCCAGACTCCAGACCTGGCCCAGGTTCTTCTCCAGACTTCTCGCTGTCCAACTCTGCTGCTAGCTGCACATGCCACTGGTGGACCACAACACTCTGTTCTTAGGCTATGCCTTGTGAGCAAGGCTGCCTGGAATTCAGGGTCAACATTTTCTTGGTTTGATTATGGAAATCCCTATCCTAAGAGACGCACTACCAGATCTTATCACACAGTCAGAAACAATGTGAAACAGGAAGTCCCTCATGAAGCCAGTCTCTCTGCCGTGAAGGACTTTATAGATTAATAACTAGTACTCTAGATTGCACCTAGAAACTAACCAGTGTCTTGTGTAGCATGCACTGCAAAGGTGTTGCATTGCTGCACTGAAGGATGTCCATGAATACCAGTGATATGTATTCTGTACCAATTGCAGCTTGCAAGTTGTCTTCAACACCAGCCTCGTATATGGCAATAGCCAAGACAAGGCGACAAAGGCATAAGTGAATGTGAGAAGCAGGGTGCAAGGAAAGGGTCCAATTGGCATACCAGCTGGGTCAAGATTCTTCTAGCCATTTGTGACTTGAGCAAGAGCTGCAAGTCCAAGAAGACCCCCAAATCAGCTTTGCCTGATGGAGTGCAAGCTCCTCAGAATTAAGGAGATAAAATGTATGGTATCAGAACAACCAGGAACACCACAAGTACTTGGTTTTGCCAGAATTGCATTTAAATAATCAATTATTTGAGTTAAAATACTAAAAAAAAGCCCAGTTTGATAATAATAAGGATACACCATCGTTTTCACTCTCAAAATTTTGAAAGGAATTTTAGGAAGAACTAGGAGAAGCCATTACAAACAGCAGTAAGCAGAAGTATCACTTGTGTGGCTCCTTTTTGAACCTCATTCTAAACACTTCTATTTTTAAAAAAAATCTAACAATTATAGTTTACTAATTACTACAGATCACTTCTTTTATATATTTGGTATGATTTTTAGTGCAGGATATTAGATTAGGTTTTAGATTAAGTTTTTACATTGTTTTTAGAATTTATATTGGGTGTCTTAGGTATTGCACTGTATTCATTTTATTATGTTGTTCTGTCGGGCTCTCTGGTAGAATCCTCCCAAAAATTCACAGGTACAAATTTCAGACACACACACGTTTGAAAATTCAAAACAATGTTCTTTATAATGAAAATTCACTTAAACCAAGCCCTCTTTTGGTATAGCAAAGAACACTCGTCTCCAACCAAACTGGTAATTTGTACAAGTCCCTTATCAGTTCTGTGATACTTAGCTTGCAGCTGTGAGGCAATTCACAGTCCTTCTTCTTTCACAAAGGGAAACACACTTTGCCCTGGTTTAGTTTCAAAGCGGGGAAAAATCAGCACACAAAAGGTCAAAGTCAGTAAAGCAGTCACGAAACACAACGATCAGATAATCCTCCACAATGGCCAAACCCACAGGCTGCTATTTATAGCAGCCTCACTAATTACCACAGTCCCACCCAACCACAGGTGGCTTCATTTTCTTTGATAATAATCTCTCAGTTGTTGTTGCCTATGCATCGCTCTCCGCATGCGTGGCTGTATCATTAACTCTTGTTCTGAATCCAAGGAAGAGCTAGATAATTGATCTCCTTCTGAGCTGTCTGCCCCACTCTCCTCCTCCCTGTCACTCATGTCTTCTTGGTCAGAGGAGCCTTCATCATCAGATTCCACCGGGGGGGGGGGCAAAACAGGCCTGCAGCATGTGGATGTCTCCCCCACATCCACAGTCCTTGGGGCAGGAGCTGGGCCAGAGCTAACCACAACATATGTAAGCCACCCTGAGTCCACAGGGGAAGGACAGCCTAGAAATCCAATAAAATAAAATAAATAAAATATATTTATTCTGAATCTGGTATCCTGACAGCCATTAATCACAAGCCATTTTGGAAAACATAAATGCCAAATCTTTTTTATAATTCTATCAAAGTCAAAAGGAAGTTTCTCACTCTATCTCGGAAAAGTAGGCACGCTCCTGCATCACCGCAAATTAGTAGAAATCCAGTGCGCCATCAAGATAAATGTTAATTATATTACGTAAGATTCAATCTCTCAAAGAGGAAGTGGAGATGTCTCTGAAAATATCATTGATTTAATTAGGTTAAGTATCCTTGTAAAAGATTTTATTCCACAAGAGTTCCTTTTGATATAAAGAAGCCATTGTAGGCAATAATCACCATCTTGAAGCAAAGAAATATGGCTATTGATAAAGAGGGTTGCACACACACACACACTTTTTCTTTTCCACAAAGCAAGAAAAGATGCAAGGCATCACTTGTTCTTGACTGACAAACTGGAAAAAACAAAAATAGGCAGCTCCAGGAGAAAACTGAAAGTCTCTGAGTTGATTTCAATCACAACTTCATTAAGCCCAATTACTAGTGAAGTAATTTACTGCTGCCATCCTCCATAGCTTTTTTTTCATTTTATATACTCGTTGTTGGGTCCAAGGAACAAAAAACTAAACATGGAGTTACTTCTGAGGCATGGAGTGACACCTTTATTCACCTATTTGAGAGAATCTTGCCAGACTTTGGCAACTATCTGGATAATTAAAATGCTATCTTACTCTTTTTTCTGCCAACAGAGATTCCAAACTCTGCTCCCTCTTTGCTCATTGGGAAGAAAGTTTAGGATTTTCTGGATGGACTAATCACTTGCCTGCTTAGCCTTTGGATTACTTTTTATTTTTTGAATCCACCTTGCCCTTGATTCTGCTCCTGTGCTAGAATAGAATAGAATAGAATAGAATAGAATGTTATTGGCTAAGTGTGATTGGACACACAAGGAATTTGTCTTCGTGCATATGCTCTCAGTGTCCTTAAACGAAAAGATACATTTATCAAGAATCATAAGGTACAACACTTAATGATAGTTCGGGTACAAATAAACAATC